>NC_140989.1:55955223-56480486 GCF_052327205.1 Somniosus microcephalus | reverse complement strand
ATCATCTTTCCCCCCCCCCAGACTCTGCCTTTGCAAAAAACACATGCACCCTTCCCCTTTAAGAGCTCACTGGCACCAGAGTGTCTGCCGTGCGCTGCGCCCGAGCTCGGGTGTTGTGCTCTCCACCGCCGGCTTAGCGCCTAAAGATACTAGTGGAACGCCTTTTAGGCGCTCCACTAGTCCTCTTAGGGCTAAGCCACTGAATTTCCGGCAACGGGGCGCTACTTTGGGGCGGGCGCTAACTTCGGGTGGGCGCTAAGGTTAGCGCCCCAAAACTGTCTATACTGAAAATCTAGCCCGAAGAGTTTTAACGAAATTGTTGCTGTCCTACAGGAACACTTAAACCCTGCACCGCTGTTGATAGCAGAAAGATTTAAATTCCACAGGAGAACTCAGCACAAAGATGAGAGCAATGCTGAGTATCTTACGGAACTATGCAAGCTATCAAAGCACTGCCAGTTCGGAGCAGGACTGGCAGATACCCTACGGGACAAATTTGTCTGTGGACTCCTGAGTGAAGGAACACAGAAGAAGTTACTCTCAGAAAAAGAGCTGACGCTAGATAAGGCTTTCAGCGTGGCAGTATCGTATGAAGCAGCAGCCAGGGGAGCTGCAGAAATTCAACAAAAACCACAGGAATACGACACCCACGAAATGACACGGGGATTTGCAAAATGTTATCGCTGCGGCAGAACTAACCATGACCAGAAGGACTGCTGGTCCAAAGACGAAATATGCAGACAATGCGGGAAGATTGGACACATTGCACGAGTTTGTAGGTCTGGGAAGAAGACCAGCGACAACAAAAAGGCTACTAAGGAACCGTACAAGAAAGTCCAAAAGATGACGGATAGTAGTTCCGAAGACCAGATGAGCGATAGTGAATCCGGAAACAGGAGACTAAGCTGTCTCAAACTTCACAATGTAATCGCAAAAGAGGATCACCGAACCATTTGGGTCACTCTCACGATAGCAGGGTCCCAAGTTAAAATGGAATTGGAAACAGGATCAGCGCTAACCGTCATGAATCGACGAGACTACGAGCGGCTATTTTCACACATACCCTTGAGAGAGACATCCATCGTCTTGACGACGTATACGGGGCAAAAAGTATGCCCCAGAGGAAAAATAAGGGTGCCTGTCGAATAAAATGGCAAGAAAATACAGAAATTGTATCTCTACATACTGCCAAATGGTGGACCACCGTTATTGGGATGGGAATGGATCAGGAAGATAAACTTAGATTGGCATTCCATTCATGCAATGACGGTGGACGGTAAAAAAGATGAAGACGTCACTCCTGGACGATTGTCAACAATCTTAGCTAACGCCAAAGAGGTGTTTCAACAAGAACTGGGCACGCTTAAAGGCGTAACCGCCTCGATAAAAATAGAAGAGAATGCAGTTCCCAAGTTTTTCAAAGCGAGACCGGTACCATATGCAATTCGCCCAGCCGTCGAGGCAGAGCTGGAGAATCTGGAGAAGGCGGGCGTGTTGTCTAAGGTCGACTGGAGCGAGTGGGCGACACCCATCGTTCCTGTCATGAAGAAAACGTTAAGCAATAAGTCCGGAGAGCCAAGGAAGATTCGCATCTGTGGGGATTTCAAGGTGACGGTGAACCCTGTCCTTCACACAGTACAATATCCTCTTCCAAGGGTAGAAGACATCTTCGCCTCACTGTCTGGAGGGAAGCGTTTTACAAAAATTGACCTAGCACAAGCATATTTACAGATGGAGGTTGAAGAGTCCTCTAGGAAGTATCTCACGATAAACACTCACAGAGGTCTTTACCAGTATCATCGATTGGTATTCGGAGTAGCATCGGCTCCGGCGATATGGCAAAGAGCGATGGAACAAGTCCTGCAAGGGATTCCGGGGACTCAGTGTTACTTGGACGACATCCTTGTAACAGGTGAAGATGACAGTGAACACCTTAACAACCTAGAACAGGTGCTCACTAGACTACGGGAACATGGGCTGCGAGCCAACCGCCCCAAGTGCGAATTTTTTAAGAAACAGATATCGTATTGTGGCCACGTGATTGATGAAGAGGGGTTACATAAGTCCCCTGACAAAATTGAAGCGGTTGTTAAGGCCCCAGCGCCTGAAAATGTGTCACAACTGAGGTCATTCCTCGGGTTGGTGAATTACTATCATAAGTTTTTGCCGAATTTGTCGACAATTCTGCACCCACTGAACGCCCTGCTACGAACGGGGGTAGCATGGAAATGGAACAATGATTGTAAGCATGCTTTTCAGAAGAGTAAGGACTTAATCACTTCAAGGGAAGTATTGGCTCACTACAACCCAGCACTGCCAATCAGGCTGGCGTGTGATGCGTCTCCCTATGGCATTGGGGCGGTACTGTCACATAAATTCCTTAATGGTCTAGAGAGGCTGATAGCTTTTGCGTCACGCTCGTTAACTTCTGCCGAGCGTAACTACGCCCAGATT
Organism: Somniosus microcephalus; assembly: GCF_052327205.1. NCBI lineage: Eukaryota > Metazoa > Chordata > Chondrichthyes > Squaliformes > Somniosidae > Somniosus > Somniosus microcephalus. Next base: position 56,478,032 of record NC_140989.1, on the reverse strand, counting down.
GACAGAGAGGCCCTCACCCTAGTGTGGGGGGTGAAGAAGTTCAATCACTATCTGCACGGTCAAAAATTTACTCTACTAACCGATCATCAACCTCTTGTCTCCATTTTCAACCCTCAGAAGGGCGTACCGATAATGACAGCACAACGGCTGCAGAGATGGTCCCTTTTCCTAGGGGCACACCAATATGACATCGAGTACAAAGGAACTAAACAGCATGGAAATGCTGATGGATTGTCACGTCTACCGTTGCCGACGGTGGAAGAAGAAGACCTTGCAGTGGATCCAATGGAGTTATTCCACTCGACCATAGTCGAATGTCTCCCTGTGACGAATGCAAACATAGAAAAGGAAACACGGAATGACCAGACACTATCACGGGTCTATGATTTAACGGTGAAGGGATGGCCAGCACATGGTGAACCACTGCTGCCAGCATTCTCGCCGAGAAGAGAACAGCTGTCAGTGTGCAGAGGAACCTTGATGTGTGGATCCAGAGTAGTAATTCCACCTAAGTTGACGGTGTGGTAAACCACTGTTATTGTTATTCACTGTTGTTGTTGTTGTTGCACACTGTTGTACCTATGCATGCCTCAACATGTCTCGGCTGGCTCCACCCACAGGCACCAGGTATAAAGGTGATTGACCTGCAGCCCCCTGCCTTCTTGGAACCCAGTCAACCACGAGAGGCATGCTCTGTTCTTTGCTAATAAAAGCCTTTAGTTACTCTCCTAACTCTCCGTCTTTTATGAGTAATTGATAGCGCATCAATTTTATTAGCAAAAACAAAATGTCGACAAACGCTGAACAGCAGGCTGCTGCACCAAACGCTGAACAGCAGGCTGCTGCACCAAACGCTGAGCAGCAGGAGCTGCTGCGAGCCCTCAGACCAACATGCCTGGACCTAGACCCCCAAGAAGCGGGTTCGGCTACCAAGTTCGCGCATTGGCTGCGTTGCTTCGAGGCCTACCTGCAAGCCTCAACTGTGACCCTGGACGAAAACAAGTTGGAAATCCTGGCCTCAAAGGTGAGCCACCAAGTTTATACAATAATCCAGGACGCGACGACCTACGCGGCGGCTATCGATCTGCTAAAAGGGCAATACGCACGCCCGGTAAATATGGTCTATGCCAGGCACCTCTTAAGATCCCGCAGACAGCAGCCCGGGGAATCGGTGGAGGCCTTCCTACGGGCACTACGGATACTCGGCCGAGACTGCGATTGCAAAGAAGTATCAGCCGCAGCACACACGGAGGGACTGAGCCGAGATGCTTTCGTTGCGGGTCTAAGGTCCGACTACTCCCGGCAGAGACTGTTGGAAAAGGGAGAAATGGACCTGAGAAAAGCAGTGTCCCTCGCGCTCTCGCTCGACGCGGCCCACAGGAATATGGACGCCTTCTCCCCTAACCGCTCCGCAACGTGGACGCCACAACCTTGGGTCATGGGACCGCCACCTTCAACTGCTGCTGCGATGTCCAAGGCACAGAAATGTTATTTTTGTGGCCAGGCAAAACACCCCAGAGCACGCTGCCCGGCGAGAAATGCTACCTGCTCCGGCTGCGGGAAGAAAGGACACTATGTCAGCGCCTGCAAAGGTAAAACCGCTAACGCCAGCAGCGCCGCGTGCGAACCGTGGGGGCAGCCATCTTGTCCACCATCTTGGGCTCCCCAGCCGCATGGGGATCGGGACCATGGGCGGCGCCATTTTGTCCGCCATCTCGGACGTCTCCAACTTCAACCACGGGGGACCCGGACTCAACCACCGCCTCATCTGACAACCACATCGACTCGCTCGACCATACGCTGGCCTCCGTGACGCTGGACCAATCTCTCCCTCATCAACTGTCCAGGTCCATGATGGACATTACGGTAAACGGCCGCGTCACTACCTGCCTTTTTGACAGCGGGAGCACGGAAAGCTTTATCCACCCCGACACGGTGCGCAGTTACTCTCTCCCGGTCCTGCCGACGCGACATCAGATCTCTTTGGCTTCCAAAGCCCAGTCAGCGGACGTCGGTGGCTACTGTGTAGTGACCCTTTCAGTAAGGGGCACAGAATACAAAAATTTTAAACTCCTGGTCCTGCCCCATCTTTGCGCTGCCGTTCTACTGGGGTTGGATTTTCAGTGCCACCTTAAGAGTGTCACATTAGCGTACGACGGACCCCTCCCCCCACTCACAGTCTGCAGCCAGCAGCTTTTAAATCGCCCGCCGCGCACCATTTGCAGCCTCTCCATCCTTAAAGTCCCCCCCACTTCCTTGTTCGCTAACCTCACCCGCGACTGTAAGCCCATCGCTACCAAAAGCAGGCGTTACAGTGCCGGGGATAGGAGCTTCATTAAATCCGAGGTAGCAAGACTCCTGAAGGAAGGGATTATTGAAAGTAGCACCAGCCCATGGCGAGCACAAGTGGTGGTAGTGAAGACTGGCGAAAAACAGCGCCTAGTTATTGACTACAGCCAGACGATCAATCGCTACACCCAGCTAGATGCATACCCACTCCCCCGCATATCTGACATGGTCAATCAGATAGCACAATACCGGGTGTTCTCGACGATTGATCTGAAGTCGGCATACCACCGGCTACCCATCAGGGCTGAGGACCGCCAGTACACAGCTTTTGAAGCTGACGGTCGTCTCTACCACTTCCTCAGAGTTCCCTTCGGCGTCACCAACGGGGTTTCAGTCTTCCAACGGGAGATGGACCGGATGGTTGACCAGAACGCGCTCCAGGCCACTTTCCCCTATCTAGACAACGTCACCATCTGCGGCCGCGACCAGCAGGACCATGATGTTAATCTAGAGAAATTCCTCCGTACGGCCCAGCGGCTGAACCTAACATACAACAAGGACAAATGTATGTTTCGTACCAAGCGCCTTGCCATTCTTGGCTGTGTAGTGGAGAACGGAGTCATCGGCCCCGACCCCGACAGGATGCGCCCCCTTATGGAGCTCCCCCTCCCCCACTGCCAAAAAGCACTGAAGAGATGCCTAGGGTTTTTCTCGTACTATGCTCAGTGGGTGCCCAACTATGCGGACAAAGCCAGACCCCTCATCAAGTCCACCTCCTTCCCCCTGACAGCAGAGGCCTGTGCAGCCTTCACTCTCATAAAAGGAGATATTGCGAAGGCCACAATGCACGCAGTGGATGAGTCCATCCCTTTCGAAGTGGAGAGCGACGCATCCGACTTTGCCCTAGCTGCAACCCTTAACCAGGCGGGGAGACCCGTGACCTTTTTCTCAAGGACCCTCCAGGGCCCCGAGATTCGACACTCCTCTGTCGAAAAGGAGGCCCAGGCCATTGTGGAAGCTGTGCGACATTGGAGGCATTACCTGGCCGGAAAACGATTTACCCTGCTCACTGACCAGCGTTCAGTAGCTTTTATGTTTAATAATAAGCAGAGGGGCAAAATCAAGAACGACAAGATCTTGAGGTGGAGAATCGAACTCTCCACCTACAATTACGATATCTTGTACCGGCCCGGGAAACTCAATGAGCCCCCAGATGCCCTATCACGTGGTACATGCGCCAACGCGCAGGTCGATAGACTGAAGACCCTCCACAATGACCTCTGCCACCCGGGGGTCACCAGGTTTTTTCACTTCATCAAATCCCGTAACCTGCCCTACTCCATCGAGGAGGTCAGGACCATGACCAGGAACTGCCAAATCTGTGCCGAGTGCAAACCGCATTTTTATAGGCCAGACAGAGCAAGCCTGATCAAAGCCACGCGCCCCTTTGAACGGCTGAGCGTCGATTTTAAAGGGCCCCTCCCCTCCTCCGACCGCAATGTGTACTTCCTCAACATAATTGATGAGTACTCCCGTTTCCCGTTTGCCATCCCTTGCTCAGACATGACCAGTACCACGGTCATTAAATGTCTGAATGACCTCTTCGCCTTGTTCGGTTTCCCTAGCTATATCCATAGCGACAGGGGCTCATCCTTTATGAGCGACGAACTCCGGCAGTACCTGCTCTCGAGAGGTATCGCTACAAGCAGGACCACCAGCTACAACCCCCGGGGGAATGGCCAGGTGGAAAGGGAGAATGCGACGGTCTGGAAGGCAGTCCTTTTAAACTTGAAATCCAAGGGCCTTCCGACCTCTCGCTGGCAGAAAGTCCTCCCTGCGGCGCTCCATTCCATTCGGTCACTGCTCTGTACAGCCACCAATGCTACCCCTCACGAGAGAATGTTCTCCTTCCCCAGGAAGTCCACATCGGGGATCTCGTTACCGACATGGCTGACTTCCCCAGGACCCGTCCTACTGCGGAAGCACGTGAGGTCCCATAAGATGGACCCCCTGGTCGAGAGGGTGAGCCTCCTCCATGCCAACCCTCAGTATGCTTACGTGGTGTACCCGGACGGGCGGGAGGACACAGTCTCCATACGAGACCTCGCACCTTCGGGTGCTCCCGAAACACCTCCCTCGCCACCCACCACTACCCACGCCTACCCCCAGTACGCTTACGTAGCGTACCCAGACGGGCGGGAGGACACAGCCCCCACACGAGATCTCGCACCTTTGGGTGCCCCTGAAACAGTACCATTGCCATCCACCACTACCCACAACCCAACCCCGCTAGATGGCATGCCGCAGCCCCAGGACCCGTCATTGACCACCCAACCACTCAATGAGACGCCAGATTCAACGTTGGATGCTGCACCATCACCACCGCCACCACGACGATCAGGACGGCATACAAGGCCACCTGATAGACTTACTTACACGAACCTTTAGTACACTTCACCCCGCCGGACGCAATTTTAAACAAGGGGTGAATGTGGTAAACCACTGTTATTGTTATTCACTGTTGTTGTTGTTGTTGCACACTGTTGTACCTATGCATGCCTCAACATGTCTCGGCTGGCTCCACCCACAGGCACCAGGTATAAAGGTGATTGACCTGCAGCCCCCTGCCTTCTTGGAACCCAGTCAACCACGAGAGGCATGCTCTGTTCTTTGCTAATAAAAGCCTTTAGTTACTCTCCAAACTCTCCGTCTTTTATGAGTAATTGATAGCGCATCAGACGGATAGAGTGCTCAATGAGCTTCATGAGGGTCATCTGGGTGGGGTAAAAATGAAGAGCTTAGCCAGAGCGTTTGTGTGGTGGCCGGGAATCGATAGAGAAATCGAAGAGATGACCAAGAGCTGTGCAGGATGCCAGAAGGTCCAAAACGCCCCACCACAAACTCCTCTGCATCCATGGGAGTGGCCTTCATCTCCATGGCAAAGGGTGCACATTGATTTTGCTGGTCCCTTCATGGACTCGATGTTTTTAATTGCGGTGGATGCACATTCAAAGTGGCCAGAGGTAATAAAAATGTCCTCAACCACCATGGAAAAAACTATCACAGTTTTACGAACCATATTCGCCAGGAATGGGCTGCCTGAAAAGATTTGCTCTGACAATGGACCACAGTTTGTGTCTGAAGAATTCCGGAGGTTCTTAAAGAACAATGGTGTTAAGCATTACACATCTGCCCCATATCATCCAGCCACTAATGGATTGGCCGAGAGGTTTGTCCAAACATTCAAGAAGGCTATCAAGGCAATGTGTAATGAAGATATACCCCTACAACACAAGGTGGACAACTTCTTGTTTGCCTACCGGAATGCGACACATGCGGTTACCAACCAAACTCCAGCCATGATGTTCTTCAATCGAAGACTACGATGCCGCTTGGATTTGGTTAAGCCAAACGTCCGAAGAGATGTGGAGAACAGGCAGTTTCAGAATATGAATGAAAGGCCGACCAGGAGTTTTAAGATAGGTCAACCAGTTTTGGCCCGGGACTACCGCACTGAGAAATGGCAGCCAGGAACGATTTGTACACGACAAGGACCTCTCATGTATACCGTGGACGTTGGGGAGAGCATTGTAAGACGCCATGCTGACCAGATTCTAGAGTCACTGGAAAACGTCAACTCCACACCACGATCTGATACACCTGGTAATGAAATTGACGTTCCAATTGCAGCTTCCGCAGAACCGATAATATTGGAAGCAGATGAACCAAACAAAGACATTGATCCCGACGCAACATTGCCAGAAGAACCTGGTACCCCAAAGAGGCGTTATCCAGACAGAATCAGGAAGCCTCCTCAAAGACTGAACTTATAATTGCTTAAACTTAACCAATGTATTTAGCAACAGTAATTGTGATTGTAATTCGTTATCATTTAGTTGTTAAATGAATGTTATATACTGTTTATCTAAAAGGGGAGGAATTGTTGTGTATGTACCTTTAAGAGAATAACTGGTCTCAGACTGCAGTACCGGCAGTGACCACCCCTGTATAAAAGGCGCTAGAGAGCCTCCGTTGTTTAGTTTCGCTATGGACTTCCACCAGTAAAGATTTGTTTGTTTTCACTCCTGCTGGTCCGTGTCTCAATCATTCACGGACTTAACAGTTGCGATGCCTTTTCAGCATTTCCAAAGGATGTAAGTATTCAAATCCCCCTATTCTGCCATTTACAGTAAACTCTTTCTTATCCGGCACATCTGGGACCAGGATGGTGCCGGTTGGTGAAAAATTCTGGATAACAGAGAGATATACCTACCAAGGCGATTTTTAACACAAACAAAAATAAAAACTACTGACTAACTCGGCCACCGCGGGAGACTCGGACTCAGCAAAACGAGTGCTGGATGGATTCGGCCAGATTACCGGTTATCTATTTTGCTGGTTAGTAATGTATTCCGGATGATTAAGTGCCATTTAAACAAGAGTTTACTGTACTTTTAATTGTATGCATCTTTTAAATATTACCCACAATAAATTTTCCAATCCCACTGATAGTGCGCTCCCTGTTCTAGGCTTTAATGTTTTCAGTTGCCAGGTAACAGAATACCGATTCAGCTCTATCCCTGTTTGAACTCAGGCCTTGTATCCCATTCTATTCCCACTCTAGCTTCTACTCCATTCCCTGGGCCCATCCTACATTCTTTGCCTGACTCCTGCACCCCTAGATCTGTGGCCAAGACTACCTCTGAGAAATGACATGGTTGATCTACCAGTATATTTAACAAAATAATAGCACCTGAATATCTTATTCAATGCTTTAACTCTTCACTTTATGTATTCAAGTATTAACTGAAGGAACTTGCGCCCCACAGGGACAGTAGCATTGTGGTTATGTTACTGGTCTATTAATCCAGAGGCCTGGACTGATAATCTGGAGACGTGAGCTCAAATCCCACCACAGCACCTGTGGAAATTAATTAAATAAATCTGGAATAAAAAGCTAGTATCATTGATTGTCGTAAAAACCCGTCTGGTTCACTAATGTCCTTTAGGGAAGGAAATCTGCCGTCCTTACCTGGTCTGGCCTATATGTTACTCCAGACCCACAGCAATGTGGTTGACTCTTAACTGCTCTCTGAAATGGCCTAGCAAGCCACGCAGTTGTAACAAATTGCTACAAGAAACAATAATCAGCACTATGGGAGTACCTTCACCATGCAGACTGCAATTAGAGATGGGCAATAAATACTGGCCTTGCCAGCAAAGCCCACATCCCAGGAACGAATTTAAAAAAACTTATATAATTATGGGCCAGTAATTCCAGTCCCAACGCGTGAGTACGGACGGGGTACTCACGCGTGGGCCCGTTGGAAGTGCCAGATTTCAGCATGCACAGCGCATGCGCAGGAAACCGGCATTTCCTCTCCTCTGAACCAAGGGGTTCAGAGGATGAACGCGTGCACGCAGGGGTCTGCGCGTGCGCGCTGAAATTCCTTTTTTTCCACAGGTTTGCGCGTGTGTAAGGGCCTAAAAAGGAGACGTAAAGACTTCGGGCTAGATTTTCAGTATAGACAGTTTTGGGGCGCTAACCTTAGCGCCCGCCCGAAGTTAGCGCCCGCCCCAAAGTAGCGTCCCGTTGCCGGAAATTCAGTGGCTTCGCCCTAAGAGGTTGGTGGAGCGCTAAAAGAGGCGTTCCACTACTATCTTTAGGCGCTAAGCCGGCGGTGCAGAGCGCAACACCCGAGCTCGGGCGCAGTGCACGGCAGACACTCTGGTGCCAGTGAGCTCTTAAAGGGGAAGGGTGCATGTGTTTTTTTCAAAGGCAGAGTCTGGGGGGAAAACAGGAGGAGGAGGAGGAGGAGGAGGAGGAGGAGGAGGAGGAGGAGGAGGAGGAGGTGGTGGTGGTGGTGGTGGTGGTGGCCGGAAACATAAATACACCGTTCACAACAACACACTGGATCCTTCCACACAACACATGCAGACTGCCTTTTATAGTGCAGGAGGAGTGCCCTTTAATTTGCGCTCCCCAGGGTGTGTTGCGTTCCATTTTACAAATGCTCTGGACGCCAGCCGCACAATGGGGCGGTCCGACTGAAGTTTGGATTCGGGGCGGCCAAAGGGCGTTGCACGAGGATGTGACGTCATTTTCTGCGCGCGCATCCGGGTGGCCGCTAAACTTTGCGCCGGCGCTAACGGGCAACTTAATTTGGGGCGGGGCGCAAACTGCGCTGCGCCCGGGCGCTACACGCATAGCGCCCGAAAATCACTTCTCTTAAGGCGCTAACTGCTGGCGCAAGCAACTGAAAATCTAGCCCTTCATTCTTTAAGGTAAGTGGGCCTAGAAATTGGGTTTTGGCTTAGCCAGGGCTTTAGCGCCGGAAATTAGTGCCGGCGCTAAGTCCCCTGCGCGCGCCAAAAATTCAGTGGCGCTGCGCCCCAATGGCTGCCGGCGCTACTGAAGGGTCTTAGCGCCTGGAAAAGGGCGCTAACTGCCGTTTCGCGCCGCAATTCCGGCGCTGCGGCACCCGATGCGGTGCGGCAGGCTGGGGAAGTGCAGGCCTCCTCCTTCCGTTAAGGAGGAGCTGCCTGCACCCGGCCGCGGCCCGCGCAAATCTGCTTAAAAATGAGCCCGGCACCTTGGACAAGTGCCGGGCTTGCATCTGTTCCGGGGGGGGGTGGAGAGAAATCCGGGGAGGGAGCTGCGGGCAGGCGGCCGGCGGGAAAGCGGCCGGCCGCCGCGGGGCCTTTAATGCGCCGGCGCTAACTGCAGTAAGGCACCTCTGACAAAACGCTGGTTGCAGCTGCCACGGGCGAGGCGGCCGCAACTCAATTTCAGAGTTCGGGCGGGTTACCACGGCAACCGGGACGCTGCGCACACCGATGACGTCATCGGTGCCGGCGCAGCGCTACCGGAGCAACGCCGATTTAGGGCCCCAGGGAATTTCACTACTGGCCATAACTCCGGCGCAAGGCCCTCTAGCGCCTCAAATGAGGCGCTAAGGCTACTGAATTTTCAGCCGGTGGTCTATTACTTAAAATGATAACATTTTTTCCACAGCTTTATTGTTTTTAAGGACTTTACAGTAAGGTAAGATAGCAAAATACTGCAGATGTTGGAAATCCGAAATAACAACAGAAAATGCTGGAAAAACTCAGCAAGTCAGGCAACATCCGTGGAGAGAAATTTGAGTTGACGTTTCGGGTTTGACCCTTCTTCAAAACTGGAGAGAAAAGGAACTAGATCGAAGGCAGGGCTGCGATCGGACAAAAGAATAAAAGAACCAAAAGAAGTAAAAGAGATTAGAAGCTAGACGAGATGGTGAAACAGCGATTTACTTGTACTTCTCGCAATCTAGTATACTGTATTCGCTGCTCACGATGCGGTCTCCTCTACATTGGGGAGACCAAACGCAGATTGGGTGACCGCTTTGCGGAACACCTCCGTTCAGTCCGTAAGGGTGACCCCGAGCTTCCGGTCGCCTGTCATTTCAATTCACCGCTCCATTCCCACTCGGACCTCACCGTCCTTGGCCTCTTGTACTGTTCCACGGAAGCTCAACGTAAACTCGAGGAACAGCACCTCATCTTCCGATTAGGCACTCTGCAGCCTTCCGGTCTCAATATCGAGTTCAACAATTTCAGATCATAACCTCGGCCCCCTTTCATTTTCACTTATATTTTTCCACTCCTTTCCTTTCCCCCCCCCCTTTCCTTTTGTTTCTCTCTCACACCTGGCAGCTATCTTTTGCCCTGCCAGTACACTTTACACCTAATCACAGCCTATTACCATCTCGTCTAGCTTCTAATCTCTTTTACTTCTTTTGGTTCTTTTATTCTTTTGTCCGATCGCAGCCCTGCCTTCGATCTAGTTCCTTTTCTCTCCAGTTTTGAAGAAGGGTCAAACCCGAAACGTCAACTCAAATTTCTCTCCACGGATGTTGCCTGACTTGCTGAGTTTTTCCAGCATTTTCTACGGTAAGGTAAGTGTAGTTTTAGACCCGATTTTTTAAAAAAAAATTTTTTTCAAAAATTTGATTAATTGTTTAAAATAGTTTTTTAAAGTTATTTATAGTTTATTTAATTATTGGGATGTTTTTTAAAATTTTATTTAAAGTTAAACTAGTCTTTTGGGCGCCCGTACTTTTCATGAGTTTGACAGTTCTTACTCTCAAACTCATGAATGAAGTTTCCCCTCCCCTGATTGGCTGCAGAGTGCTCACCTGATCCCAGCCGACATATCACACTAACTACGCTGCTGGATCAGGCAAGCACAGCGCGCCGACATCTGAACCGGGCCAGTGACAGGAATTCCAAGCAGGCCCAGGCTTCAGATGTCGGCACGCCGGGTGAGTGCACATCAGGGGCTTTCACGCGCGGCAAGCCCCTGATCCTAATTTCTGGGCCTATATATTACAGCAAAACCTCCAGAAGCTGCCATTCTTTCGCTGCAACATTGTGATACCTTGTCAAGTGATTTTTGTTTCTTACCTCCTGAGGCAAATTAGCAGTAGTGGCAACAGCTGTCGGTGCTGGCTTTAGCCATCAAGGTCACCAATTTGTTCTAGCTGTTGGGAGGATGTTAAACCATTAACCGTTGACCTTGTTGATAGGTGAGGTACACTCTATACATGGCCACATAAATTAACATGTCCAAATTAGATCTCCAGTCCCTGATTACCCCACTTTTAATTCCAAAGAATAACATAGTATCCTACATCAATTTTAATGTTTTAAAAATGCTGCTAAAATGAAGAAACAGTAACAAAAAGGAAAATGTACGGGAACTCCAGAAAGAAGGCACACACCTTATACAATTCCCAATCACTATGAAGAATGAGGAAAAAATATGATCTGTAGTTAAAATGGATCAATAAATAAAACACATTACACATACGTTGGACCAGATCAAAACGATCAATATGCAAAAGTATAACATTTAAATTATTGCTTAATGAAAATGTACTTGGAAATAGATTTTAATTCCAGAGCAGTGCTCTTTCAATTACCTGTTTTTTAAAACAGGCCCAGAACACCTTAAAAATTTAGTCAATTCTTCAAATTAAACTACTGTGGCGGTACCACTGGTTGTCCCTTACATTGAGACACATAATTCCCTTTAACTTACCTTACTGTATGTTTAACTTACCTTTTGGGGCCGTTGCCCTTTTAACTTACCTGTTGGGGCCATTGCCCCTTTAAGACGCGCCCAGCGCGCTGACGTCACGTCACGTACAACGTGATGTGCGTGCGCTGGCACAGCCCGGCCTAGTGTCTTCGGCCTCAACGGCCAGCCGACGGGAGCGACGCGATCTTCCACTCCCGCGGCAAGCACCGGCACAGCCTGGCCTAGCGTCTTCGGCCTCAATGGCCAGCCGACGGGAGCGACGCGATCTTCCGCTCCCGCGGCAAGCACCGGCACAGCCCGGCCTCCCGACTTCGGCCTCAACGGCCAGCGACGCAACGACGCGCATCACGTGACGCCCTAAGCGCGGGAAACGCGAGCAACGTGATGACGTCACAACACAAACGCGATGACGTCATCACGCTCCCCACAGGACTGCGAACTCAGTCCTCGTGGAGTCCCCGCTGGGACAAGACCTACACCACGGTGCTCCTGCAGTCAGCCATCTTACCTGCTATCTTACCTGCTGTAATTAGCCTGTTCCTGTAAATAAACAACTTATTTATAGTTCGTCGAAGTCAAACTTTCTTATTTAGTGGCGATCTACACGAACCGCTACATTGGTGACCCCACGACGTGAGTACGGGAGCTCATCAATTCCAACACTACAATTGGTGAACCCGTATCCGTGAACGATTTTCACGGTAGCAACGTGCAGCCTGACCCTCGTCTTCCCACAAGATGACCAACGCACAACCGACGAACAACCACGGAACAGCAACCGCCTAACACCGATTCCACCAAAAGCGACCCCGTCTTTGCGAACGTCTTCGCAATGGAAGCGCAGCTTGGAGGTGAGCCCGTTTTTCACGAATGATTTCACAGAGGTAGAGCATGACCAACGGCAACCGTCATCCACCAGCGCTACAATTGGTGGGTTTGTGAACGTCTTTCACAAACGAAGCACGCTATGGAAGCATCAGCCATTCTGCTGTCGCTACCGCAATCCAGGGAGCCACGGTCTCCCTCGTGCTTTAGGCAGGTAGAAGCCCTGTTCGCCGAGAACATCGATGCGGCACAGACCACGCACATGCTCACGGTCTCCGTATTCGACTCTTCTACCGCCACACGGATCGTCCGCCTCTACGTCCAAAGCAACAGCAAGTATACATCTCTCCAAGCGCGGGGTACAGCATGTTCAGGCCCACAAGATCAGAGCGCGCCCCGTGGGGATACCACGAGGACTCACCCCCGCAAAACACGAGGACGCACTCCTCGCGCACGAGGACCCATCCCTCGCGAACCACGAGAACCCATCCCTCGTGAACACCGACGACTCCTTCTCCGCCGACGACGCACCAGCCCTTCAGCTTGCTGGTTGTGTTACCTACTACACGATTCGGTGTGAACAAAAGGCGTGCCGCCCTCCCAGCTGTTTTCTCCTAAATCTACAACTGTTACAAGTGTTGACGCCCTCCAGGCAGTTACCCCTCCTGAAAGCAACAACAACCTGGACCGTTGCCGCCCTTTCTCCAGTTTTCCCTTTAACAAACGCAAACGTCGACTGAAGCTGCACACATCGAGGACGGGTCCAACGGGCATCCTGCGGCCGCGATCAGCCACGTGAAAGTTGCTAGCCTCACCGATCACTGATCAACGCAGCAACTCTTCACCCTCCATTGTGTTCACGTCGTAGCACTATGGCACGCACCGTTCCTTGCGTTCCAGCCTCCTGAAGGTTTCGCTCACCAGCCAACGGAGACATCGCCCGCGTCCGCCCAACCTGCCCGTCACTCTGACAAGGCCTGCTGTTTCGCATATCTCCATGGTCCTTCGCCTGATGGATACGTTTTATTCGCCACGACGCACGCAAGGATCCGCTCATGAGCAGCATCTTCATACCTCGCCTACCAAGTCGAGACAGCACGACCGCCGTGACCACCAGCTCGTCAGACCATCTCATCGTTGGACTTTCGTTAACACGAATTCTGGGGGGGCCTATGTGGCAGTACCACTGGTTGTCCCTTACATTGAGACACATAATTCCCTTTAACTTACCTTACTGTATGTTTAACTTACCTTTTGGGGCCGTTGCCCTTTTAACTTACCTGTTGGGGCCATTGCCCCTTTAAGACGCGCCCTAGCGCGCTGACATCACGTCACGTACAACGTGATGTGCGTGCGCCGGCACAGCCCGGCCTAGCGTCTTCGGCCTCAACGGCCAGCCAACGGGAGCGACGCGATCTTCCGCTCCCGCGGCAAGCACCGGCACAGCCCGGCCTAGCGTCTTCGGCCTCAACGACCAGCCGATGGGAGCGACACGATCTTCCGCTCCCGCGGCAAGCACCGGCACAACCCGGCCTCCCGACTTCGGCCTCAACGGCCAGCGACGCAACGGCGCGCATCACGTGACGCCCTAAGCGCGGGAAACGCGAGCAACGTGATGACGTCACAACACAAATGCGATGACGTCATCACGCTCCCCACAGGACTGCGAACTCAGTCCTCGTGGAGTCCCCGCTGGGACAAGACCTACACCACGGTGCTCCTGCAGTCAGCCATCTTACCTGCTATCTTACCTGCTGTAATTAGCCTGTTCCTGTAAATAAACAACTTATTTATAGTTTGTCAAAGTCAAACTCTCTTATTTAGTGGCGATCTACACAAACCGCTACACTACCAGAATTAAGATCTGACGATATCACTGTCAGCTTCAACTGCCATTTTCCAAGCAACATCTCAACTCAAATCCCAGGAATTGTCATCTCTGCAGAGATGGTTGCACATTTCCTCTTTAGCCATTCAATCAGTTTGCCTAACGAAGCTGTCTTGTTCCTATGGAAATAGGCCCTTCTTGCATGTCTTTAGTTTAAACACACTGCATGTTTCCTAATGTAAAAATATTAACTTGTGATTTAAACTTTAGTGGCAATTGATTAATGTTCTATTACACTCATAGTTTATTATTAATAAAACTTAACTAATGAAAAAATGCAGTTGGTTAAACATAAGAACATAAGAAATAAGAGCAGGAGTAGGCCATACGGCCCCTCGAGCCTGCTCTGCCATTCAATAAAATCATGGCTGATCATCGATCTCAACTCCACTTTCCCACCCGATTTCCATATCCCTTGATTCCCCTAGAGTCCAAAAATCTATCTATCTCAGCCTTGAATATACTCAATGGCCCAGAAATTCGGGTCCCCACGGGTGAGTACGCACGGGGTACTCACGCGTAGGCCCAACTAAAGTGCCGGTTTCGTGCATGCACTGCGCATGCGCGAGAAACCGGTACTTCCGTTCCCCTGAAAGAAGGGGTTCAGTGGTCGAACGCATGCGCCAGAGAGGCAGCGTGTGCGCATTGAACTTACATTTTTTTTGCAGGTTTCTCCGGGAGGGTAAGTCTCCAGCAGTTACACTTTTAAAAAGCAGGCGCAAGGCCTGCTTTTAACAAGGTAAGTGGTGAATTAATCAAACTTAAAACATTTTTTCCACAGGTTTATTATTTTTAAATACTTTAAAGAAAGGTAAGTTTATTTTTAGCCCCGTTAGAAATGTAATTAATTTTTTCAAAAATTTTAATTATTGTTTAAAATAGTTATTTCATGTAATTTATAGTTATTTTAAAAATGTGATTAAAAAAAAAATTATTTGAAGTTTTAGTGATGTTTTGGGGCTTATAGTATTTATAGGTTTGACAGCTCTTCCTGTCAAACTTATGAATGAAGCATTCCCTGCTACCATTGGCTCTCCATGGCCCACGTGATCCCAGGGGACGCATCGAACTAACTGCGCCCCTGGGATACGCAAGCACTGTGCGCCAGCAGTTGAAGGAGGCCCAGGATCAGAATCCCACGCGGGCCCACAGCTCAACGGCCGGCTCGCTAGGTAAGTGCAGGTCGGGGGCTTGCACCCGCGGGAAGCCCCTGACCCGAATTTTTGGCCCATTGATTCAGCATTCACAGCCCTCTGGGGCAGAGAATTCCAAAGATTCACAACCCTCCGAGTGAAGAAATTCCTCCTCATCTCAGTCTTAAATGGTCGACCCCTTATCCTGAGACTATGCCCCCTAGTTCTAGACACTCCAGCCAGGGGAAACAACCTCTCAGCATCTACCCTGTCAATCCCTTCAGTGTTTACATTCGGGAAGTCTATCACAATTCGAGGTGAAGCAGTACCAAAAAGTATGGACCAAGCTAGCTCTCTACTCAGTCTATTATTGTACATGAGCACATGCTAACTCAGCACACTCTATGCTTGCCCTACAAGCATGAGCACTGCATAAGCACATGCTCTGTTCAATGTCGCATGAAAACATTACGTGACTGCATTATGTACCAGATGGGGAAAAAACCTTTTCCTCAGGACAGGTTTTAAATGCAGTTGCTAAAGAATTACACTGAAATTGCGAGTGACCCAGCACATACTTATTCCTGAGGGCTAGTGGAGCTATATTTGAGAAAAAGACTTAGCGTGTGGATTAAGGAGGAAATTTGCTATCAGTTCACTTTAAAAAATATATTTTATTCGAATGAAGTAGGAATTTTAACCAATTTTTGTATATTTTTGTTGGAGCAGTAACTATTGTATTGGCAGGATTTCATTTTGGTTGCTTATTTTGACCTTTTATAGAGGTTTAAATGTATCAGATAGTTGGCTGAAATAATCACCGTGATTTTCATTTAATGGATTATTTATGCTGACGAAATTTAAATCTTCACAAACAAAAAGGGTTTTATAACCCAATCCTGCTGAATTTTAAACAGGAAGCCATTCTCCAGAGCATTCGTTTACCTTGCACTTGCTGAAATGAAAAATTTGCTCTCAAAAGCCATTTTCCTGTAATTCTGGCCTGATATTCTTGCTTATAGCATTTTCTTTATTCATCATGCGTATTACTACCACAGAGGATTGCAAAATAGATTGATAATATATCGATGATTTTCACATTCTTGCCGCTCAGTATTTTGGAGGGGCACTTCTCTACCATTCTGTTTTTAAAACAATAGGATTTTTACCGTTAATTTACAGTACTCGCACTGTGCTCTAGAATGCAAACACAAATGGGCTGATCCAGAGATTTTGGCAAAAATGGAACTAGGATTCTATGATGGGGTGGGGGGTTGGTGGTGGTGGTGCTGTTGACCCAGATTCAGCAATGCATGGTCCCAGAATGCAAAAATGGTCTCTGAGGATGGTCTCTAAACCAACGCTTAAATACCAACATTGCTGTGAAAACAAATCACTAGCTCTATAAGTAAAAATAAAGGTAAATTAGGCTTTCCTCACAGTTCAATGAGTTTATCCAGTGAATGGCTGAGCTGTGCAAAACAAGAAAGGTCCCAATCCGTGCTAAATTAGCTAATCTCCAGCAGAGCAATAGTGGGGGCATTGACCTCAGTGCTCCAGATTAGTGAGAGAGAGATTGGCCATGGTTCCTGCTCATAATCAGTGTATATATGTGAATGCTGGGAACCCAGAATTTTGTCTGCAGCCTCCATTCAGGTGCATGACAGGTAAAGTTAGCTTGCGCCTGACAATTAGTGCACTGAACCAGTCTCTATTCCCAGGCTCAGTCTAATTTGCATTGCGTGGTTGAGCTCCAAATGTCAGTACTGCGTCTCATTGGGAGCGTACCCATCAGTTGGCAGGAAATTGCCATCAGCAGTTTTAAGGGCTACTGCTGTTTCTGGTTGCAATGGCAAAGGGCACAAACTTTCAACCATGTTCACAAGCGACCGTGCTACCAGCTTTCAGATAGGCCAGTTGAAATCTTGCTGGAGCGAGTGTATTAGAGGAGGGAGGTCTTTTTTCCCTCAGAGTGGCACCATGAGACCACCCAAGCGGTTCAGGCAGTGGGGCAGGTGATAGCTACTGACATCAGGAGTTACAACCATCAGTGACAAGGCATGTTAACCTCACCAGATCTGCCACTGTAGCAGATCTTACCATAACTTTATAATATGTGGTCGGGTGCTGGTGCCCTGTGTCC
The DNA here is from genome assembly GCF_052327205.1 of Somniosus microcephalus. Lineage (NCBI taxonomy): Eukaryota > Metazoa > Chordata > Chondrichthyes > Squaliformes > Somniosidae > Somniosus > Somniosus microcephalus. The sequence continues at coordinate 56,460,672 of NC_140989.1, read as the reverse complement.
TGTGCAGCATCAGTTGATTGCAGAGAAGGCTGGTGTTGTTGTTGCTGCTGGTGTGCCCGGTGATGCTGGTGTTGGGGATGATCTTGGTGGGATTCTGAGGACCAAGGTGAGATATTTTCAAGGAAAACGATGCTGATAGAATAGATGGCAGGTGAGGTTGAGATGACATAAGTGATCTGTCAATGGTGAGAGAGGTTGTTCCAATGAGATGGCTCCAAAAACTTGCAACCTGCAGAAAGCTCAATATGTCTTCCAAATGCAGTAATCAACAGTTTCTGAGCTTTGAAAGTGAACAGCTGCAACATGGGATCTTTTATATAACTTTGGCAGCTGTTAGGTCATGAGATAATTCAATGCTGAATCCACTCACGACGTGCTGAGCTGACGTGTTCCCCGAGCAGTGGGTAACCCGTGGGGGACCACGTAAAATGGAAATGTAGGCTTAAAGTAACAGTTAATTGGATGTTCACAACCCATTTAATGGTGTGAATTGCCTCCCCCGCTGCTTGGTGTCGGGTCTGTTCAGCGCCGACAGACTCGACACCTGGGAGACTCGCGTGGAGGCGGGTTGACAGCGGCTTCCCTACCCGCTGTCAACCTTTGCTATTTTGCCAGCTGGCCTGCCTCTGAACCCGCCCTCTGAGCGCCGGCAAAATTCAGCCCATAGCGTGGGACTGGAGCAACATGTGAGGCAGACCAGGTAGGGGTAACAGGGTCCCTTCGCTGAACGACACTAATGAACCAGTTGAGTTTATACAACAATCCAGCAGCTTTTAGGGTCATTTTCTGGTGCCAGCCCACAAACAACCAGATTAATTGAATTGAATTTCACAACTTGCCATGGTGGGATTTGAACTTATGGGGGGTAAAATTGGTTAATACCAATTACTAATTTACCGCCAACTAAGCTACCGTTGACCATACTACTGACAATGGAGGTGGAGCTGACTGGCAATTAAGCTACTACTAGTATAGACACTGAGCTACTACTGTCTGAGGTATAGGCACTGCTGGCCAAGAAATAAACAACTGTGCTGCTTCTGACCGAGGTATAACTACTGCATTACTACTGACCAAGGTATAGCTAACTAAACAACTGCTGACTGAGGTATAACTAACTAAGCTATTGGTGACCAAGATGCAGTTAACTGATCTAATACGGACCCACATGTAGCTAACTGCAATACTACCAGCTATGTGACTACTGACTAAGGTTATATGTAAAGGACTACTGCCAATTGAGATATTGCTGGCTGCACTGCCACCAGCAAAGCTATTGCTCCTTGCTATATTGCCAACTGAGTTATTGTTACATGAGCTGATGTCGCTGAATTGCAGGCAACCTATCTACAGCCACTGGACAACCATTCACTGTATTAGAGCAGGCTGCACTGCTGAAAATTGGTATGCTATCAACCAAACTATAGCTAGCCAGGCTCCTATGCCCATTACACCATCTTTCACGTCCACAAATCAGCACTTTTCATTTTCATACTACAAAAATATCAATCCATTGAGTAAATAAAATGAGTGCCCATGAGCAAATAATAATTACAGTATAATAGATAGCAGAGAGGGATTACAAAATTGTAATCTAATCAAGGCATTCATATGGCATCATAAACTACAAGAGTAAGGACTACTCGGCTCCAGACCTCATTACAGCCTTGGTCCAAACATGGACAAAAGAGCTGAATTCCAGAGGTGAGGTGAGAATGACTGCCCTTGGCATTAAGGCAGCATTTCACCGAGTATGGCATCAAGGAGCCCTAGTAAAATTTAAGCCAATGGGAATCAAGGGGAAAACTCTCCACTGGCTGGAGTCATACCTAGCACAAAGGAAGATGGTTGTAGTTGTTGGATGCCAATCATCTCAGCCCCAGGACATTGCTGCAGGAGTTCCTCAGGGTAGTGTCCTGGGCCCAACCATCTTCAGCTGCTTCATCAATGACCTTCCCTCCATCATAAGGTCAGATGTGGGGATGTTTGCTGATGATTGCACAGTGTTCAGTTCCATTTGCAACTCCTCAGATAATGAAGCAATCCATGCCCGAATGCAACAAGACCTGGATGACATTCAGGCTTGGGCTGATAAGTGGCAGGTAACATTCCCGTCACACAAGTGCCAGGCAATGACTACCTCCAACAGACAAGAGTCTAACCACCGCCCCTTGACATTCAATGACATTACCATCGGCGAATCTCCCACCATCAACATCCTGGGGGGTCACCATTGACCAGAAACTTAACTGGACCAGCCACATAAATACTGTGGCAACAAGATATTCTGCGGCGAGTGTCTCACCTCCTGACTCCCCAAAGCCTTTCCACCATCTATGAGGCACAAGTCAGGAGAGTGGTGGAATACTCTCCACTTACCTGGATGAGTACTAGGGCTCCGTGATGCCACACTCGGTCAAATGTTGCCTTGATGCCAAGGGCAGTCATTCTCACCTCACCTCTGGAATTCAGCTCTTTTGTCCATGTTTGGACCAAGGCTGTAATGAGGTCTGGAACCGAGTAGTCCTTACTCTTGTAGTTTATGATGCCATATGAATGCCTTGCCTCCACTTGCCTGGATGAGTACAGCTCCAACAACACTCAAGAAGCTCGACACCATCCAGGACAAAGCATCCCGCTTGATTGGCAACCAATCCACCACCTTAAACATTCACTCCCTCCACCACCGGCGTACCGTGGCTGCAGTGTGTACCATCTACAAGATGCACTGCAGCAACTCGCCAAGGCTTCTCTGGCAGCACCTCCCAAACCCGCGACCTCTTCCACCTAGAAGGACAAGGGCAGCAGGCCCATGGGAACACCACCACCTCCAAGTTCCCCTCCAAGTCACACACCATCCTGACTTGGAAATATATCGCCGCTCCTTCATCGTCGCTGGGTCAAAATCCTGGAACTCCCTCCCTAACAGCACTGTGGGAGCACCTTCACCACAAGGACTGCAGCGGTTTGAGAAGGCGACTCACCATCACATTCTCAAGGGCAATTAATGCTGGCCTTGTCAGTGACATCCACATCCTGGGAACGAATAAAAAACGAAACCATAAGACTGGATTCTAGCCTTAAAAATCACCCCCTGCAACTTACTGAACATTTATATTTAAGTCACTGTGTAACGTTTACAATATTCAGATGTGGTTCCCTTTCATTCTTTTTTGCATGTTTTACTTCTACTGGTTGGTATAAACAATTAACTTCCCTGTCTTTGGTAATAAAATGACCAATGTTGTAAATTTGATTTTGTTAAGTACTCCTTTTTTGTTCTCTTTAAGTTTCTGTGATAAACTGGCAGCTGATAGTTCAGAATGCGTTGCAGACCACTACTCTTAAGTTCTTAGTCTGCTATCTATATATCATTCATGGAAAAGGACTAAAGATGGCTGCACCCTTATAATTGTATGTTATGAGTGAGCTGTGTATTATGAAAAGGTAATCGACCCTACTCAATTATCATTTAAAGGGACTAATCCACAATGTGTATTTAAGACAACATTTAAAAGCTGTAATGAATCCTCATGTAAATCAATAGAACGTTATATTATTGACAGTGTTTACCATCTTTCTTTCATTCCTGCGAAAGACTGAAAGACCTGTGAGATTCCTCGGTTATGGGTTCTTCTTAGCTGTGGGAGGATTACTATAATGCACCACCACAGAATCATAGAGCGTTTCAGCACAGAATCAGGCCATTTAACCCATCAGGCCTGCGTCACTTTATTTCGATGTAAGCCACTTTATCTAATCCCACTCTCCTGCTACTAATACTCTTTAATATTCCTTGTTTTTCAAGCAAATCTAATTCTCTTCTCTTTTGGAAAACAAAATCAGGCACAGGCTGCCGACTCACTATCAGCTCATTTTGCATTACTGGTATTGGAGTGAGATTGTGAATTTAGTGCCAATTTGTAAGCAGGAAGTGGATCGGGAATTCTCACAATCATTTCACTTGAGATCTTTCAGCTGACTGAGGGGGCTGTAAAGCAGTTGGCAATAGCTTATGGCGACGGGAATGTAGTCAGCTATACTTGTTGACAGTACAACAGTTGGTACTTGATTGCCAGTAGTGTGGTCAGGTATAGTTTAGTTGATAATGATATGGTTGGCATTAATTTTGACACCCATTGCATTCCACTATAGCTCTGTCGCTAGTAGAACAATTGGAGGTAATTTGGTCACATTGGCCATTGCACCAATGGCAACTAACCTACTATCAACTGAAGTACAGCTAGCAAAATTCCTGCAAAGGGCACATGATTTTTTATGTGCATGTCCCATTGACTCACGTGGCCTCCCACGTTCTACCCTCCGTAATCTTGAGGTCATCCAAAACTCTGCTGCCCATGTTCTAACTCGCACCAAGTCCCATTCATCCATCACTCCTGTGTTCACTGACCTACATTGGCTTCCGGTTAAGCAACACCTCGATTTTTAAATTCTCATCCTTGTTTTCAAATCCCTCCATGGCCTCGCCCCTCCCTATCTCTGTAATCTCCTCCAGCATCACAGCCCTCCGAGATATCTGCGCTCCTCTAATTCTGGCCTCTAAAACTTCCCCAATCAATCGCTCAATCATCGGTGGCCGTGCCTTCAGCTGCCAAGGCCCTAAGTTCTGGAATTCCCTGCCTAAACCTCTCTGCCTCTCTTTCCTCCTTTAAGATGCTCCTTAAAACTTACCTCTTTGACCAAGCTTTTGGTCACCTGCCCTAATATCTCCTTATGTGACTTGGTGTCAAATTATTTTTTATAACTTATAATTTTTTTGAAGCGCCTTGGGACGTTACATGTGCTATATAAATACAAGTTGTTGTTGTAATGTGCCATTGGTAGTAACTGACTATAGTAGATCTGTCAGTTGTAGGAAAGTTATGCGTAAATGCGAGAAAAGACCAGGAATAGTGTTGAGTAAGTGTAAATAGAGCAGGTGCCAGTTATAGGGAGAACAGGCCCGGCTGGGGAGACAGATGGGAATTGTACCTCAGAATAAAGTACAGTTGTTGGTACTATGCATTGCTTGAGTCTATTCTAAGAGAAGCTGGTAGCATGTTTTGTTAAAATAATTATATTATGGAAACCTAAAAAAGAAAGTTTGCATGGATGTGGCAAGAGAAAGAAAGGGGGAAGAAAAGGTCTAAACATGGGTAAGAGTAGAGAGTACTGTGTTTAGGAACTTGGAAAAATGGCTTTTTTTCTACAATTGTTCAAAATTCAAAAAGCCAAACGAATATCCAAGACGGATAAAGTGATTTCAAACTGAGAATATTTTGTGCTCTTTTCAAACTATCTGAGAACGATAAAGGAAATGATAAAACAATACTGGATCAATTGGAAAAGCAATTTGTGGTGTACATTCAATTTTTTAAAGAGCGAAAATGAACCATTGAAAACAGGAAGAAAAGAAATCTGGAGTCAGTTTTGTTACAGCATCTACAGCGTCTGACTGAACACTGTGGCCATGGTACCCTACATAATGAAATGATTTGTGATCGTATTCTGGTGGGACTATGCGATAAGAGACTGTTGAGAGATTACAGTTACACTAGAAATTAACCCTCAGTAAGGCAGTAACCTAAGCAAGGCCGAGTGAAACAATTAAGTAGCAAGGAGTAATTGGGCAGTTGCCAGCAGAGGGAGCAAATTTTGGCCAGTTGAAAATAGGGGGAGACCACAGCAGACTGAGAAAACATTTCAGCTGAAGTATTGGGGTATATGTTATGAGGTAGTGCTCCAGTTGAGGAGCCGTACTCGATCGGAGGGCAGATCAGAAAAGTAAGTGCAGAGGTTACTGCGCTCAGTTCGCAGTCCTTCTGATTTTTTTTGGTCATTTAACTTAATAGCAAGAAAATTGGAAGGGCCATGAATCAGCTCTGTTGACCTCTGTTCTCAAATGTTCAATTTTCCCTCCTGATGAGTTCTGGGAGCGCTATCGCGAAATATTTACTACATAATGCCATGAAAAAAAAATGTATAGAAAGAGGAAACCCAAGAGAAATGGAGAACCCATGATAGATTTAACACACCCACACATTTCTGCCCCAACAGAGTTGTATAGTGTTGTTATTGTTAGTAACAGGAACACTTCTGACTATAAGATTACTGCCGACAGGTTTCAGGCAAGCAGGCAACAAAAAATTTGGTGGGTGCTTCTGGTCAGTCCCAAATAAATATGTTCCCCAAGCTATTTCCATTCAGGCTGTTGAGCAGGAGTCAAATTCAGTATGCAGTGGAAAGACCAAAGCCATCACTGTCAGCTTCCACCCTAAACTCTGCACCCTTGGCATTGATTTCATTCCCCTCCCCAGCCGCTCTCTCAGGCTGAGCCATTCAAAACTATAATGTCCCATCTGGTTGTGCTGAACGTCAGACCCCATATCTCCTTCTACCCGACAGCCGCGATCGCAACAACCCCCCACCCACTTGCCTTGCTGCTGATCCAGCGGCTTTCAAGCTGCTCAATCAATATTGGGCCAGCCTGAATCCGGGGAGATGCATCAGGGTACCTGTTTGGCACCCGCAGCTTGCCAGTTCCATTTAAATGAGGTCCAGGCCTCAAAATGGCTCCGGTCTCTACATCCCCAGAATCGGTGGGCTGATGGCACACTCCGCCAGTCACCCGCCCAACAGTAAAAATCGATCCCAATGTATTTGGATCGTATTAAACTGGAATGCAAAGTGCGAGATTGTGGGTGAACACCAAATGGAAAGAGATGGTTCCAAGGGATTTACAAGTTGTGACATGAGAACTATATAGAATTACACATAAGTTACTCATGTAACCTTCAAGGGTCCTTTAAGAAAGAAAAAGAGGGAGTGGGTATTTGTATCATCCTCCTCCTTAGGAGCACCTCACCAGAAATGTTTTTAATTAAGGAAACTCAGCATTTTCAGCATTTCCATTAACTTGTTTCTTTTTTTTTTACATTCTTCTTTATTTCCCATACTGCATGTATTGATTTTGTTTTCATTGTAAAAGAATAAAAGAAAACTCATCAGTTAGATTTGTGTTTAAAACACGGAAGCAGATGGAGTGATACCTTGTACAGTGATGCAACCCAATCGATCATTTTATTCTCATCAAGTCATTTAAAACAAAATATAACACCACACAGAAATACTGCCGATACTGAAAATCTGGAATTAAAACAGAAAATGCTGAAAATACTCAACAAGCCAGGAAGCACCTGTGGAAAAAGGAAAAAGGTCTATGACCCTTTTACCACATAGAAGTGTCTAGGTTAAAAATTAAACTGCAGTGACAATACCAGCAACTCAATGTTACAATTTACTGCTTTAAAATCATAATGGGGTAATAATTCACAGCTCTGCATAAACTTGCCTTACAGGACTATACTCCCTGATATATTTTGTATAGCTACCAGTGGTGATAATTATATTTGAAAATAGTTTGTTATTTGTGGAGGTCAAGTGTCTCCATTCTAGACAAACAAAAGAGAGCTAAACCTGTCAGCAACATACTTTAATGAGGTTGGATGGCAGATTTTTACACGTTAATGTATTTGACATATCCGAGATCGGAACAACCCTGGGAACTGTCCAACATCTAGGAATTTATAAAGCAATGGTTTTTGAGTCTGTGAAAAACAATTTCCCTTTTAAAAAAATCACAATAAGATCAGTTACCCCTGACTCGCCATATGTTTGAAAAGGTCAGCCTGTTGGCGCTCCTGGTTGTTGCCTATTTCGGTTTACCATCTAACAAACTGGTCCTACTTCAGACTGACACTGCAGCTAGGATTGAGAAACTGCTATAGATTGAGAGAGAACGAGAGAGAGAGCACAAGAGGGATTTGAAAGGGCTGGGACAGTTTATTTTAATGAAGTGTATATATTCACGCTTTGAGATGACCATTTCTCCTAGTGTGTGGCCTGTGCTGACAGCCTCTGCTCCAGGTGTACGTGGATTCGGGTGGTTTTAGTGTAAGTTCAATGCATTTGTTGTTGTTTGGAGAGGAACATTCAATTGGGAAAAATACATGGACCTTAGTTGGCAGGGGAGCCTGTGAGTCTATGCTTGGATGTTCATTGACACACTGAAAATTATACACCATTAGATTCCGGGAAGAGTGTTCACACAGCACTCAAAACATCAGTAAGGCGAACTGTCAATATATTTGTTATTTGCTTCTTTCCCCCGTCTTCTTCCTGTTATTCACTTTCACTAAAACTGCATTTTTTATTAAAGAGTGAAAATTCGTGTACCTGAACAACATTATTAGCTTCCCTCTATATAAAAAGTTCTTCATGTTAGTTCTCCTTAACGCTTGTTTCATTCAGGAGCAGCTCACGAAAACTTCAGGAATATGCCATCAAATTAGAAAGGGGGATATCTTCCAGGACCAGCATGATCCAACAGAACAGCAGTCAGCATTTGGATACTGTAGGTATTCGGGTTCACCTAAGTAGGTATTGGACGAATGCCTACTAAATAATCGAGTTCGACTTCAGGAGAACAATCAAGAAGTTCTTTAATGCAGGAAACAGATGAAATACAGCGACAATATAGATGGATGCAGGAGAGCCAGCAGGTAGGTCTTAACCCAGCGGGGACGCCACGAGGACTGAGTCCGCAGTCCCGTGGATTGCGTGATGGCGTCATCACGCTCGGCCGTGTTTTCCCGCGCTTGTGTGGTCACGTGACCGCGTCGTGACGTCAGCGTGTTTGCCCGCGCTTGGGCGGTCACGTGACCCGCGTTGTGACATCGGCACGTCTACCCGGCACCCAGCACTGTAGCTGGCCGTTGCGGCCGAAGTCGCGGGAGCAGGAGGCCGAACCGGGCTGGCGGCCATCGCGGGCGCGGGAGGCCGAACCGGGCCAGCGGCCACCGCGGGAGTGGGAGGCCGAGCTGTGCCGGCGGCTGTCGCAGGAGTGAAAGGCCGAGCTGGGCCGGCTCGCAACTGGGTGAGTCACGTCATGCGTCACGTTCTTAAAGGGGCAACGGCTCGAACAGGTAAGCTATATATATACATAGTTAAGTTAAAGGGAATTATGTATTATAAGTAAGGGACACCCAGTGGTACCGCCACATACACTCCCCCCAGAATTCGCTTTAATGAATGACAAAGGTGAGGTAGTCCGACGAGCCAGTCCGAACGACTCCTGCAGTCTCGAGACGGAGACTATTGGTTGGCTGGTGGTCAGGCGGACGATCGTAACTGATGTGCTGCAGCGACGATGGGTGAAACATAGAAACATAGAAACATAGAAGATAGGAGCAGGAGTAGGCCATTCGGCCCTTCGAGCCTGCTCCGCCATTCAATGAGATCATGGCTGATCATCCAAATTCAGTACCCTGTCCCTGCCTTCTCCCCATATCCCTTGATCCCTTTAGCCTCAAGAAATATATCCAACTCTTTCTTGAGTATATTTAATGAACTGGCCTCCACCGCCCTCTGTGGCAGAGAATTCCACAGGTTCACCACTCTCTGGCTGAAGAAATTCCTCCTCATTCCAGTCCTAAATGGCTTACCCCTTATCCTTAGACTATGACCCCTGGTTCTGGACTCCCCGGCCATCAGAAACATCCTTTCTGCATCTAGTCTGTCCAGACCTGACAGAATTTTATAGGTTTCGATGACATCCCCTCTCAACCTTCTAAACTCCAGTGAGTATAAGCCCAATTGACACAATCTCTCCTCGTACGTCATTCCTGCCATCCCAGGTATCAGCCTGGTGAATCTTCGCTGCACTCCTTCCATGGCAAGAACGTCCTTCCTCAGGTAAGGTGACCAAAACTGCACACAATACTCAAGGTGCGGTCTCACCAAGGCCCTGTACAACTGCAGCAAGACATCCTTGTTCTTGTACTCAAACCCTCTTGCTACGAAGGCCAACATACCATTTGCCTTCTTAACCGCCTGCTGCACCTGCATGCTTGCCTTCAGCGACTGGTGCACAAGAACACCCAGGTCTCTTTGCACTTCCCCTTCTCCCAATCTATTGCCATTCAAATAATAATCTGCCTTCCTGTTTTTGCCACCAAAGTGGCTAACCTCACATTTATCCACATTATAGTGCATTTGCCATGTTTCTGCCCAATCACCCAACCTGTCCAAATCGTACTGGAGTTTCATGACATCCTCCTCACAGCATACCCTCCCACCCAGCTTTGTGTCGTCTGCAAATTTGGAGATATTACATCCAATTCCCTCGTCCAGATCATTAATATATATTGTGAACAGCTGGGGTCCTAGGACCGATCCTTGCGGTACCCCACTAGTCACTGCCTGCCACTCGGAAAACGACCCATTTATTCCAACTCTTTGCTTTCTGTCTGCCAACCAGTTCTCTATCCAAGTCAATACCTTGCCCCCAATCCCATGTGCCTTAATTTTGCACGCTAACCTCTTATGCGGGACCTTATCGAAAGCCTTCTGAAAGTCCAAATACACCACATCCACTGGTTCTCCCTTATCTATTTTACCAGTTACATCCTCAAAAAATTCCAGTAGATTAGTCAAGCATGATTTACCTTTTGTAAATCCATGTTGACTTTGTCCAATCCTGTCACTGCTTTCCAAGTGTTCTGCTATTACATCTTTTATAATGGACTCTAGCATTTTCCCCACTACCGATGTCAGGCTTACCGGTCTATAATTCCCCGCTTTTTCTCTGCCACCTTTTTTGAATAGTGGGGTAACATTAGCTACCCTCCAATCCATGGGTACTGTTCCAGAGTCTATCGAGTTCCGGAAGATGACCAGCAATGCATCTACTATTTCTAGGGCCACTTCCTTAAGTACCCTGGGATGTAGATTATCAGGCCCTGGGGATTTATCGGCCTTCAGTCCCATCAATTTTCCTAACACCATTTCCCTACAAATACTGATTTCTTTCAGTTCCAACCTTTCATCAGACCCTATGTTCCGCGGCATTTCTGAGAGGTTATTTGTGTCCTCCTTTGTGAAGACAGAACAAAAATATGTATTTAGTTGGTCTGCCATTTCTTTGCTCCCCATTATAAATTCCCCCGATTCTGACTGCAAGGGACCTACGCTTGACTTCACCAATCTTTTTCTCTTTACATATCTATAAAAGCTTTTACAGTCAGTTTTTATGTTCCCTGAAAGCTTACTCTCATATTCTATTTTCCCTTTCTTAATTAATCCCTTTGTCCTCCTTTGTTGAATCCTAAACTGCTCCCAATCCTCAGGATTATTGCTTTTTCTGGCCAATTTGTATGTGCTCTCCTTGGATCTTATGCTATCCCTAATTTCCCTTGTTAGCCATGGTTGAGTCACCTTTATTGTTTTATTTTTATGCCAAACTGGGATGAACAACTTCTGCAGTTCATCCATTCGGTCTTTGAATGTTTGCCATTGCCTATCCACCGTCAACCCTTTGAGTGCCATTCCCCAATCAATCCTACCCAACTCGCTCCTCAGACCATCATAGTTTCCTTTATTTAAATTGAGGACCCTAGTCTCTGAATCAACTACTTCATTCTCCATCTTAATGAAGAATTCGATCATATTATGATCGCTCCGACCCAAGGGGCCTCGTACAACAAGATTGCTAATTAATCCTTTCTCGTTACATAATACCCAGTCTAAGATGGCCTGATCTCTGGTTGGTTCCTCGACATATTGGTCCAGGAAACCATCCCGTAAACACTCCAGGAATTCCTCTTCCACAGTATTGTTACTAATTTGGTTAGCCTAATCTATATATAGATTAAAGTCACCCATGATGCCTGCTGTGCCCTTATTGCACGCTTCTTTAATTTCCCTTTTAATGCCATCCCCAACCTCTGCCTTACTGTTTGGAGGTCTATATACCACTCCCACTAATGTTTTTTTCCCCTTAGTATTTCTCAATTCTACCCATACAGATTCCACCTCATCAGAGCTAATATCCTTCATTACAATTCTGTTAATCCCTTCTTTAACCAGTAATGCTACCCCTCCTCCCTTTTCTTTTTGCCTATCTTTCCTGAATATCGAATACCCCTGGATGTTGAGTTCCCGGTCTTGGCCGTCCTTTAGCCACGTTTCCGTAATCCCAACCAAATCATATTCGTTTACCTCTATTTGCGCAGCCAATTCATCCACCTTATTACAAATGCTCCTCGCATTAAGACACAATGCCTTCAGGCTTGTTTTTTTAATGCTCTTAGACCTATTAGAATTATTATTTACTGTGGCCACGTTTGATTTAAACTGTTGATTTCTCTGACTGCCACTTTTGTTTTTCTCCTTCCTATCTTTTGCTTTTATCCTTGTTTCCCTTTCCTCTGTCTCCCTGCTCAGGTTCCCAACCCCCTTCCATTTTAGTTTAAACCCTCCCCCACAGCACTAGCAAACACTCCCCCTAGGACATTGGTTCCAGCCCTGCCCAGGTGCAGACCGTCCTGTTTGAACTGGTCCCACCTCCCCCAGAACTGGTTCCAATGTCCCAGGAACTTGAATCCCTCCCCCTGGCACCATTCCTCTAGCCACGTATTCATCTGAAGTATCCTTCTATTTCTACTCTGACTATCACGTGGCACTGGTAGCAATCCTGAGATTACTACCTTTGAGGTCCTGTTTTTTAATTTACCTCCTAACTCCCTATATTCTGCTTTTAGGACCTCATCCCGCTTTTTACTTATATCGTTGGTGCCTATATGCACCACGACAACTGGCTGTTCACCCTCCCCTTCCAAGATTTTCTACAGCCGCTCGGAGACATCCTTGACCCTTGCACCAGGGAGGCAATACACCATCCTGGAGTCTCATTTGCGGCCGCAGAAACGCCTATCTATTCCCCTTACAATTGAATCCCCTATTACTATAGCTCTACCACTCTTTTTCCTCCCATTCTGTGCAGCAGAGCCACCCCTGATGCCAGGAAGTTGGCTGCTGCTGCCTTCCTCTGATAAGCCATCCCCCCCAACAGTACTCAAAGTGGTGTATCTGTTTGAGAGGGGGATGGCCACAGGGGACCCCTGCACTAGCTGCCTGCGCCTAGTACTCTGCCTGTTGGTCACCCGTTCCCTTTCTTCCTGTCCAACCTCTACCTGTGGTGTGTCCAACTCCGTAAACGTGCTATTCACGATGTCCCGAGCATCGTGAACACTCCAGTATGCATCCAATCGCAGCTCCAGTGCCGCAATGCGGTCTGTCAGTAGCTGCAGCTGGGTGCACTTCCTGCACACGTAGTTGTCAGGGACACAGGAAGTGTCCCTGAGTTCCCACATCTCGCAGGAGGAGCAGATCACGGGGCCGGGCTGTCCTGCCATGACTTACCCTTTAATTAATTGCGTTTAAATTAAATCAATCAATCCCACTAATTACACTACAGTTAAATAGTTTACCAACAGTCCCCGCTACACCAGAGAGACCTTAGAAACTATAAAACAGAATTAAAGTTTAAAAAAGAGAGAAATACTCACCAACCAATCACTTACCTGCTTCCTGCTGACGTCACACTTGGATTACTTTTTACCTTTCTCCCGGAACCTGGATTGGTATGCCTCTGGTGCTCCCTCGCAGGTCCGCTGCCTCTCCGGTCTCGGGGCTCTGGGCCTCGCTGCCTTGGGCTGCTGTTTAAGTACCTCCGCCACCTCTGGTGCTCCCTCGCAGGTCCGCTGCCTCTCCGGTCTCGGGGCTCTGGGCCTCGCTGCCTCGGGCTGCTCCTTTTATCCTCCGCCGCCTCTGGTGCTCCCTTGCAGGTCCGCTGCCTCTCCGGTCTCGGGGCTCTGGGCCTCGCTGCCTCGGGCTGCTGTTTAAGTACCTCCGCCACCTCTGGTGCTCCCTCGCAGGTCCGCTGCCTCTCTGGTCTCGGGGCTCTGGGCCTCGCTGCCTCGGGCTGCTGTTTAAGTACCTCCGCCGCCTCTGGTGCTCCCTCGCAGGTCCGCTGCCTCTCTGGTCTCGGGGCTCTGGGCCTCGCTGCCTTGGGCTGCTCCTTTTATCCTCCGCCGCCTCTGGTGATCCCTCGTAGGTCCGCTGCCTCTCCGGTCTCGGGGCTCTGGGCCTCGCTGCCTCGGGCTGCTCCTTTTATCCTCCGCCGCCTCTGGTGATCCCTCGTAGGTCCGCTGCCTCTCCGGTCTCGGGGCTCTGGGCCTCGCTGCTCAGGCTGCTCCTTTTATCCTCCGCCGCCTCTGGTGCTCCCTCGCAGGTCCGCTGCCTCTCTGGTCTCGGGGCTCTGGGCCTCGCTGCCTCGGGCTGCTGTTTAAGTACCTCCGCCGCCTCTGGTGCTCCCTCGCAGGTCCGCTGCCTCTCCGGTCTCGGGGCTCTGGGCCTCACTGCCTCGGGCTGCTGTTTAAGTACCTCCGCCGCCTCTGGTGCTCCCTCGCAGGTCTGCTGCCTCTCCGGTCTCGGGGCTCGGGGTGGTCGGTGGTCTCGCCGATCGTGCTGTCTGGACTTGGCGGGTGAGGCTGAAAGGTGCTGGTTGTGAGCGGATCCTTGTGTGTGTCGTGGCGAATAATACGTATCCAGCCGTGCGAAGGATCGTGGTGTCATGGCGAACAAAACGCATTCAGCCATGCGAAAGACCATGGCGACGTGTGACCTCTGAAGCCCGTGGTTTGAAGCGGGCGCCGGGGCGAAACAGCTGACTGACAGGTTGGGCATACGTGGACCATGGCTCTGTTGATGTTGGAAAAAGTCCCCAGTCTGACGAAATCTGTAGGAACGCCAAACGGGCGATCCAGGAGGACTTGGCGGGCGAGGTCGGTGAACTCGCCGACAGGTGAGCGAACCGTTGCTGCGTTGATCAGTGATCGGTGATGACAGCAACTTTCGCATAGCCGATCGCGGCCGCGGAATGCCCATTGGACCCGTCGTCGATGTTTGCAGCATCAGTAGATGTTAGCGTCTGTTGAGGGGAACACTGTAGCGAGGGCAGTAACGCTTCCAGTTGTTGTTGCTTTAGGGGGAACACTGCTGGGAGGGCGGCAACGCTTCGAGTTGTTGTTGATTTAAGTAGAAAACTGCCGGAAGGGCGGCAACGTTTCGCTTTCGCGCCGAAAAGAGTGATAGAAAGCACAACCAGCAGCCTGACGGGCTGGTGTGTCGTCGGCGGGGAATGAGTCTTCGTGTTTCACGAGGGATGGGTCCTCGTGATTTGCGAGGGATGGGTCCTCGTGGTTAGCAAGGGATGGTTCCTCGAGGTTCGCGAGGGATGGCTCCTCGAGGTTCGCGAGGGATGGGTCCTCGTGGTTCGTGAGGAGCCGAAAACCTGCGGAACCCGCGCTTGGAGGGATTCATACTTGCTGTTGCATTGGGAGATGTCGTGGAGACGGACGATCCATGTGGCGGTAGAAAAGTCGAATACGGAGACCGTAAGCAAGTGCGTGGTCTGCGCTGCATCGATGTTCTCGGCGAACGGGGCTTCTACCTTTATAAAGCACGAGGGCGGTTGCTGCTCCCTGTATTGCGGTAGCGACAACGAAACGGCTGATGCTTCCATGGCGTGCTTATTTTGTGAAAATCGTTCACAAAAATCGGGGTCCGGCTGTGTTTCGTTCGTGAAAAACGGGCTCACCTCCAGGCTGCGCTTCCTTTGCGAATACATTCGCAAAGGCGGGGTCGCCAATTGTAGGAATCGGTGTTCGTCGGTTGTTGCTAGTCGGATGTTGTTCGCCGTGCTCTTCCTCTGTGAAATGGTTCACAGAGATGGGGTTCAGGCTGTGCGCTGCTTCCATGAAAAATGTTCACGGAAAATGGGGTCACCAATGTAGGTATAGGTGAGCTCCCGTCCTCATGTCGTTGGGTCACCAATTGTAGGTATTCGGGTTCACCTAAGTAGGTATTGGACGAATGCCTACTAAATAATCGAGTTCGACTTCAGGAGAACAATCAAGAAGTTCTTTAATGCAGGAAACAGGTGAAATACAGCGACAATATAGATGGATGCAGGAGAGCCAGTAGATAGGTCTTAACCCAGCGGGGACGCCACGAGGACTGAGTCCGCAGTCCTGTGGATTGCGTGATGATGTCATCACGCTCGGCCACATTTTCCTGCGCTTGTGTGGTCACGTGACCGCGTCGTGACGTCAGCGTGTTTGCCCGCGCTTGGGCGGTCACGTGACCCGCGTTGTGATGTCGGCACGTCTACCCGGCACCCGGCACTGTAGCTGGCCGTTGCAGCTGAAGTCGCAGGAGCGGGAGGCCGAACCAGGCCGGCGGCCATCGCGGGCGCGGGAGGCCGAACCGGGCCGGCGGCCACCGCGGGAGTGGGAGGCCGAGCTGTGCCGGCGGCTGTCACGGGAGTGAAAGGCCGAGCTGGGCCGGCTCGCAACTGGGTGAGTCACGTCATGCGCGACGTGACGTCAGTGCGTTAGGTCGCGTTCTTAAAGGGGCAACGGCCCGAACAGGTAAGCTATATATATACATAGTTAAGTTAAAAGGAATTATGTATTATAATTAAGGGACACCCGGTGGTACCGCCACAATACAATAAGAACGCATGCCCGATACGAGACACCCAAGGCAGGCGCTCTACTCGGAGCTCCGGCATGGCAAGAGAGCCCCAGGTGGGCGGAGGGGACATTTCGGGGATGCCCTCGGAGCCTCCTCACCACACCGTCCACACCGACACCTGGGAATCCCTGGCCCGGGACCGCACGGGGTGGTGGGGGGGGGGGCATCCGGGAGGGCGCCGAACACCTCGAGTCTCTTCGCTGGGAGCAAGCGGAAGCCAAACGCAGGCAGCGCAAGCAGCGCACGTCAACCCAAGCACCCCAGCCACCCGCCCCTTCAACCACCGTCTGCCCCATCTGTGACAGAGACTGTAGGTCCTGCATTGGACTCATCAGTCACCTGAGAACTCATTTTTAATGTGGAAGCAAGTCATCCTCGGTTCCGAGGGACTGCCTAAGAAGAAGACAATAAGAACATAATAGGAGCAGGAGTAGGCCATTCGGCCCCTCGAGCCTGCTCCGCCAGTCAATGAGATCATGGCTGACTCCACTTTGCTGCACTATCCCCATATCCCTTGATTCCCTTAATATCCAAAAATCTATCGATCTCTGCCTTGAATATACTCAACGACTGAGCCTCCACAGCCCTCTGGGGTAGAGAATTCCAAAGATTCACCACCCTCTGAGTGAAGAAATTTCTTTTCACCTCAGCCCTAAATAGAGTTTACTTACATTGGGGTGCTCCCCATTTAATTCACTCTCAGAACAAACAGCTGCTTTGATTATTTTTAAGTGTACACTCTATTTAATACAAGCAGTTTTACAAAGAAGATAAAACCAAATTAAATGATTTAGATGTAAATGTTGTTATTTACATTTTAAGCTAATTGTAAAGCTGGTATCAGTACCACTTTAATGTAAAACTAGTCACCACTTTACCAGGACCAGATGCTACATTTCTATTGAAAATGACTTGTCGATATATTTTGCTGATAGGAAGTAGTTGCATAGTTGTTAGGTCTGAGATTATCTCTGCATTCTGACTCTTTTCTTTCTCTCGGCTATTTATATTTAAATGAATAGTAGACAGTAGAAATATCTGTGTGGAATTTTACATCTGACTAAATCAACAATTGAGATATGACTTTAGTCAGTTGGTATTGTTGCTCACCTAGTGTCCTTTAGACCTATTATAATCAGATCTGACTAAAAGGCTGCTTGTCAGGTTGGCACATTTGGTAGTACTGTAGCCTTTTTTACCTTCAGATTCGATTATTCTAATGCTCCTCTGGCCAGCTACCCATCTTCCACCCTCCCTAATGTGAGCT
The DNA here is from genome assembly GCF_052327205.1 of Somniosus microcephalus. Classification (NCBI taxonomy): domain Eukaryota; kingdom Metazoa; phylum Chordata; class Chondrichthyes; order Squaliformes; family Somniosidae; genus Somniosus; species Somniosus microcephalus. The sequence goes on along the minus strand of NC_140989.1, from coordinate 56,442,968 downwards.
CATTCAAAACTCTACTACTGGTATCCTATCTCGCACCAAGTTCCGCCCACTCATCACCCCTGTGCTTGCTGACCTACATTGGCTTCCAGTCCACCAAAGGCTCACATTTAAAATTCTCATCCTTCTGGCCTAGCCCACTAATGTTTTCTTCTGTAACCACCAAGGAACAAACTTTACAGTGACTTCATAAAGTATATGATATACTTCCTTTCTCAGAGTTTTGCTATAAAGTCTTCCCCTGAGTATCAGAAGGTTATTTGGCCATTGGGGGCATCACAACTGAGCCTAATTGTGTTCTCACCTAATAGTTTACATACAAATAATGTCCAACACCTTTCACTTGATCTCAGTCAGGAGTCAGAGCCTTTCCACTGTCGAGGCTGTTGTCGTTGGGGCTGACTCTGACTGTCATGCCCAACTGCTGCCCTGGCTGATCAAAGTTAACTTAGTATAGACAATGGATTGAATCCGGATCTTCAAGTGGTGCCAGGTGTTAGAGCTGTTTTCTAGCATTGCATGATATGTGAGATTGTAGAGATACATGTGCTGCTGTTCTTAGGCTCATGGAGCGACTTGTTGGAATTGCTTGAGTGGCAGGAAAATAGCTGTGTCAAAAAGGCTGTTTCAGGAATGTCATTTTGCTTCCCGTACGCCTATTTCCAGGCCTGGATGATTCAGTACTTCACTCGGTGATGCACATGCACCACCAAGGAAACCCCCTTCTAGTTTTTTATGTAACACACAGATGCTGAACTGGAATTTCTGTGTTCAAGTTGTGGAGTGGAGCCTGGCCTGTAGCCTTTTAAGGTTTCCTTGGTGGTGCATATGCATCACCGAGTGAAGTATTGAATCATCCAGGCCTGGAAATAGGCGTACGGGAAGCAAAATGACATTCCTGAAACAGCCTTTTTGACACAGCTATTTTCCTGCCACTCAAGCAATTCCAACAAGTCGCTCCATGAGCCTAAGAACAGCAGCACATGTATCTCTACAATCTCACATATCATGCAATGCTAGAAAACAGCTCTAACACCTGGCACCACTTGAAGATCCAGGTTCAATCCATGGTCTATACTAAGTTAACTTTGATCAGCCAGGGCAGCAGTTGGGCATGACAGTCAGAGTCAGCCCCAACGACAACAGCTTTGACAGTGGAAAGGCTCTGACTCCTGACTGAGATCAAGTGAAAGGTGTTGGACATTGTTTGTATGTAAACTATTAGGTGAGAACACAATTAGGCTCAGTTGTGATGCCCCCAATGGCCAAATAACCTTCTGATACTCAGGGGAAGACTTTATAGCAAAATTTTGAGAAAGGAAGTATATCATATACTTTATGAAGTCACTGTAAAGTTTGTTCCTTGGTGGTTAGAGAAGAAAACATTAGTGGGCTAGGCCAGAAGGATGAGAATTTTAAATGTGAGCCTTTGGTGGACTGGAAGCCAATGTAGGTCAGCAAGCACAGGGGTGATGAGTGGGCGGAACTTGGTGCGAGATAGGATACCAGTAGTAGAGTTTTGAATGAGCTCACATTAGAGAGGTGGAAGATGGGTGGCTGGCCAGAAGAGCATTAGAATAATCGAATCTGAAGGTAAAAAAGCATGGTAAGAAATGGTAAATGACTTCGGGAAATATGCATAAGAACATAAGAAATAGAAGCAGGAGTAGGCCACAGGGGCCCTTGAACCTGCTCCGCCATTCAATAAGATCATGGGTGATCTTTTACCTCAACTACACTTTCCCACCCTATCCTCATATCCCTTGGTTCCCTCAGCACCTGAATATTTTATTCACATACATTAGCCCTTCACTTTATGTATTCAAGTATAGGTTGAGCGTCCTGAATCCAGCAACCTCGGGACCGAAGCCGAGCCGGTTTTGGTTTTTTTTCGGACTTTGGAATGTGTTTCTGATGTCCGAAGTCCGGAAATATCGCAACCTGGTCTCGGGCGTTTCCAGACTTCGGACATCAGAAACACGTTCCGAGTCCGGAAATGCCTGGGCCGCTCCGCGTAGTTGTGACGCGTTTCTCCTCCCCTCCCCTTCTGTTAAAAGGGAGGGACACTGCGAGCTCTGCAGAGCATCCGATGGCCCACATTAGGCCACCAGGGCGGAGTGGTGCCGTGGCCGCAGCCTGGCAGAAACACTTAGCGGAGCTGTGCAGATTAAGGAGGATAGAACACAACACTAAAGTTTTATTGCATCACTCGCATTTTTCATAGGATTTTTCAAAAAAAAGACAACAAAAGCTAATGGCTTTTTGAAGTACAGGTTGAGCGTCCAAAATCCAGAGTTCCGGAATCCGGAACCTGGTACGGATTCACCACTCGTCCTGTAGTCCGGATTCTGGAAGTCCGGATTTTGGACGCTCAACCTGTATTAACTGAAGGAACTTGTGCCCCACTTATATATTACAGCGAAGACTCCAGAAGCAGCCCTTTCTTTAGATGTAACACAGTAATATAAATGAGGTGACATCTTGGAAGCACAAGACAACACCTTGTCAAGTGATTCTTGTCTCTTGCCTCCTATTATATATTAATGATCTAGATGAGGGAACTAGATGTAATATCTCCAAATTTGCAGACGACACAAAGCTGGGTGGGCATGTGTGCTGTGAGGAGGATGCAGAGAAACTCCAGTATGATTTGGACAGGTTGGGTGATTAGGCAGATGCATGGCAGATGCAGTATAATGTGGATAAATGCGAGGTTATCCACTTTGGTGGCAAAAACAGGAAGACAGATTATTATCTGAACGGCAATAGATTGGGAGAAGGGGAAGTGCAACGAGACCTGGGTGTCCTTGTGCACCAGTCGCTGAAGGTAAGCATGCAGGTGCAGCAGGCGGTTAAGAAGGCAAATGGTATGTTGGCCTTTGTAGCAAGAGGGTTCGAGTACAGGAACAAGGATGTCTTGCTGCAGTTGTACAGGGCCTTGGTGAGACCACACCTTGAGTATTGTGTGCAGTTTTGGTCGCCTTATCTGAGGAAGGATGTTCTTGCCATGGAGGGAGTGCAGCGAAGATTGACCAGACTGACACCTGGGATGGCAGGAATGACATATGAGGAGAGATTGGGTCGATTGGGCTTATACTCGCTGGAGTTTAGAAGAATGAGAGGGGATCTCATTGAAACTTTTAAAATTCTAACAGGACTAGACAGACTAGATACAGGAAGTGTGGTGTATGTGCCTTTAAGAGCAATTATGGTGTATGTGCCTTTAAGAGCCCCAGGTGTGCGTAATGCCGGTAATTGCCACTTGGGCTATATAAGCCTGTGTATTGTGTATATCCTTTAGAAACCCCCCCCCCCAGACTTGCTTAGTAAATACCTATGAACCAACTCCTGTCTTCAGTGTCTTTATCTACACACGGACACTACAGTGGCGACGAAGTGGAAACGGACTTACCTGCAATTCGGCAGCACCTCAAGGACATCGATTCCTCCAGCGTCCAGAAGACTCAAGGAAGTAAGAGAAACTGTGGTTTCACCAGCTGGCCAAGCTGGTGACAGGTACTGCGCTAATCCTTCCTGGGCGTCAGGCTGGAGCTCCAGCGGCGGGCTCTACAGCTGAGACAGGCAGCGAAATCGGAGGCAAGCAATAACGGACTGGAAGGGTGCACTCGAGAGACGGCCGGCGCGGCAAGCAGGTCAGCGTTTAGACCTCCGTCGGGAACGAGTCTCCAACAGTGAATAAACAGAAACCACAGTAAAACAGCGTTGTTATCGGTAGCAGCAGCGGGAAAGCGCGGGAAACGCCATATCGTTGCTACAGAGAGAAAAAAAAAAGCGCGGGAAGCGCCATATCTTTTCTGAAATGCCTAAATCTGGTAATATTGAGGCTTTTGATGGCGAAATAGAAGATTGGACCACATACGTGGAAAGAGTAGAGGTTTATTGCACTGCAAATGGAATAACAGATGAAAAAAAAGCTTAGTACTTCTGAACTTAATGGGCGCGAAGACATACGGGCTGTTACGAAATTTAATCACTCCAGCCAAACCAAAGGACAAGACTTTTAAAGAAATTGTTGATACCCTGCAGGAGCATTTAAACCCAACACCGCTGCTGATAGCGGAACGATTCAAGTTCTTCAAGAGAAATCAACACAAGAATGAAAGTAACGCTGATTACCTAACCGAATTAAGAAAGCTATCAAAGTACTGCCAATTCGGAGCAGGACTATCGGATTATCTTCGAGACAAATTTGTTTGCGGTCTCTTAAGTGAAGGAACACAAAAAAGACTGCTTTCTGAAAAAGATTTAACATTGGACAAAGCTTTCAGCATGGCTGTATCATACGAAGCAGCAGCAAAAGGAGCTGCAGAGATACAACAAGAGACACAGGACTTCGGCACCCATAAAATGACACAGGAGTTCGGAAGATGTTATCGCTGCGGCAGATCCACCCATAACCAGAGGGACTGCTGGTTCAAGGGCAAAGCATGCAGGCAATGTGGTAAGATTGGACACATTGCACGGGTATGCCAATCTGGACAAAATAAATCCACTGACAGAAAACAAAAAATCAATAAAGAAAAGTACAGGAAGGTACAAATGATGACGGACAATAGCTCCGAAGACCAGAATAGCGATAGCGACTCCGGAAACAAGAGACTAAGCTGTCTCAAATTACATAATGTACTTGCCAAAGAGGATTACCAAACCATTTGGGTTACCCTCACAATAGCAGGGTCCCCAGTTAAAATGGAGCTAGATACAGGATCAGCTCTAACTGTAATAAATCGACGAGATTACGAGAGGCTATTTTCGCATATACCTCTAAAAGACACATCCATTATCTTAAAAACATATACGGGGCAGAAAGTCTACCCCAAAGGAAAAATAAGGGTGCCTGTGGTATACAACGGCAAAGAAATACAAAAGTTGTATTTATACATTCTACAAGATGGTGGTCCACCGTTGTTGGGACGTGAATGGATAAGGAAGATACGTTTAGACTGGCACTCCATTCAGGCACTGACGGTGACCAGTAAGGAAAAAAACAACGATGACATCATACCTGAACGATTAAAAGACATCTTGGCCAACGCCAAAGAAGTGTTTCAAGAGAAACTAGGAACCTTGAAAGGCATCACCGCCTCAATAAAAGTGGAAGATACAGCAATTCCAAAAATTTTTAAGGCAAGACCGGTGCCATACGCAATACGTCTGGCAGTCGAGGCAGAGCTGAAGAATTTGGAAAAGGCAGGCGTATTATCCAAAATAGATTGGAGCGAATGGGCAACACCCATCGTTCCAGTCATGAAAAAAACATTGAAAAATAACTCTGCGGAACAGAAAAAAATTCGCATCTGTGGGGACTTTAAGGTGACTGTAAACCCGATCCTTCACACGGTACAGTATCCTCTTCCAAGGATAGAAGATATTTTCGCCTCACTATCCGGAGGGAAACGTTTCACAAAAATTGACTTGGCACAGGCATATCTACAGATGGAGGTTGAGGAGACCTCTAAAAAGTATCTCACAATAAGCACACACAAAGGCCTGTACCAGTACAATCGACTGGTTTTTGTAATAGCATCAGCTCCAGCTATCTGGCAAAGAGCTATGGAGCAAGTCCTGCAAGGGATTCCGGGGACTCAATGCTACCTAGACGACATCCTTGTAACAGGAGAAAACGACAACGAGCACCTTGCCAATTTGGAGCAGGTGCTCACTAGGCTGAAAGAACGGGGCCTACGAGCAAATCGCCCCAAGTGCGAATTTTTCCAAAATCAGATATCATATTGCGGCCACATAATTAATAAGGAAGGGTTGCATAAGTCACCTGAAAAAATTGAAGCAGTTATAAAAGCCCCAGCACCTGAAAATGTTTCACAATTAAGGTCATTCCTGGGATTAATAAATTACTATCATAAATTTTTACCGAACTTATCAACTATTCTACACCCTCTTAATGATCTTCTACAGACAGGAGTGATTTGGAAATGGAACGAAGACTGTAAACGTGCCTTCCATAAATGTAAAGACTTAATCACATCCGAGAAAATTATGGCTCATTACAACCCATCACTACCAATCAGACTGGCGTGCGATGCATCCCCTTACGGCATAGGAGCGGTATTGTCCCATAAATTCCCTGATGGCTCGGAACGGCCGATAGCTTTTGCGTCACGCTCATTGAACTCAGCTGAGCATAACTATGCCCAGATAGACAGGGAAGCACTCAGCCTGGTATGGGGAGTGAAGAAATTCAACCATTACCTACACGGACAAAAATTTACCTTGCTGACTGACCATCAACCCCTCATCTCCATATTCAACCCTAAAAAAGGTGTCCCCATTATGACGGCACAAAGACTACAAAGGTGGTCCCTTTTTCTAGGGGCACACCAATACAACATTGAATACAAAGGGTCAAAACAGCATGGGAATGCTGACGGTTTATCACGCCTACCGTTGCCAACGATAGAAGAGGCACCTACAGTAGACCCAGTAGAGATATTCCACTCTACCATAGTGGAATGTCTACCGGTGACAAATTCTGCCATTGAAAGGGAGACAAGAAATGACCCTACTCTCTCACGGGTCTACGATTTAACAGTGAAGGGATGGCCAGCACATGGCGAACCACTGTTGCCAGCATTCTCGCAAAGAAGAGAACAGCTGTCAGTGTGCCGAGGAACCTTGATGTGTGGATCCAGAGTGGTGATTCCACCCAAACTCCAGGATAAAGTGCTAAAGGAGCTTCACGAGGGGCATCTGGGTGGAGTGAAAATTAAGAACCTAGCTAGGGCGTTTGTATGGTGGCCAGGTATCGATGGAGACATCGAAGACATGACCAAGAGCTGCCTAGGATGCCAGAAGGTCCAAAATGCTCCGCCACAGGCCCCTCTACATCCATGGGAGTGGCCCTCATCTCCCTGGCAAAGGGTGCACATCGACTTTGCTGGTCCATTTATGGACTCAATGTTCTTAATCGCAGTTGATGCACACTCCAAGTGGCCGGAGGTAATAAAGATGTCCTCCACCACCACGGAAAAAACCATCACAGTATTAAGGACCATATTTGCCAGGAATGGGCTGCCGGAGCAGATATGTTCTGATAATGGACCGCAATTTGTGTCCGAAGAATTCAGAAAGTTCTTAAAGAACAATGGGGTAAAGCACTACACGTCCGCCCCATACCATCCCGCCACCAATGGATTGGCTGAAAGGTTTGTCCAGACCTTCAAGAAGGCCATCAAGGCCATGGGTAATGAAGACATAAAACTTCAGCACAAGGTGGATAACTTCTTATTTGCATATAGGAATGCAACGCATATGGTTACTAACCAAACTCCCGCCACGATGTTCTACAATAGGAACCTAAGATGCCGGCTGGATTTGGTCAAGCCCAACATCCGAAGGGACGTGGAGAACCGGCAGTTTCAGGGCATGAATGAAAGGCCAACTAGGGCCTTCCAGATAGGCCAACCGGTTTTGGCCCGGGACTACCGTACCGAGAAATGGCAGCCTGGAACTATCTGCACACGATTAGGACCACTGATGTATACCGTGGACATCGGAGACAGCATAATAAGGCGCCATGCTGACCAAATCATCAAGTCATCCGAAAAGGGACAACCTACACCACCACTCTATACATCTAACGATGAAGTAGAGATACCCATATCTACCTCCGATCCAGTGATACTGGAGCCCGATGAACCCGACACTGGCCTTCAAGCCGAATCAGCCTTGCCAGAAGAACCTACTACACCACCAGAAACTACTACACCCCCGAGGCGTTATCCGGACTGAGTCAAGAAGCCTCCTGAGAGACTAACTTATAATTAATTAATACAGCAATGTATATTATTTTGCATATAACATGTAATTAATAATTACTTAAAATATGATGTACTAGTTAGCTAGAAGGGGAGGAATTGTGGTGTATGTGCCTTTAAGAGCAATTATGGTGTATGTGCCTTTAAGAGCCCCAGGTGTGCGTAATGCCGGTAATTGCCACTTGGGCTATATAAGCCTGTGTATTGTGTATATCCTTTAGAAACCCCCCCCAGACTTGCTTAGTAAATACCTGTGAACCAACTCCTGTCTTCAGTGTCTTTATCTACACACGGACACTACAGGAAGGATGTTCCCAATGACGGGGGAGTCCAGAACCAGGGGTCACAGTCTAAGGATAAGGGGTAAGCCATTTAAGACAGAGATGAGGAGGAATTTCTTTACCCACAGAGTGGTGAACCTGTGGAATTCTCTACCACAGAAGGCAGTTAGAGGCCAATTCATTAAATATATTCAAGAAGGAGTTAGATATATTTCTTAAGGCTAAAGGGATCAAGGGATATGGGGAGAAGGCAGGGACAGGGTACTGAATTCGGATGATCAGCCATGATCTCATTGAATGGCGGAGCAGGCTCGAGGGGCCGAATGGCCTACTCCTGCTCATATCTTCTATGTATCTATGTTTCTATGAGGCAAACTAGCAGTCGTGGCAACAGCTGTCGGTGCTGGCTTTAGCCATCAAGGTCACCAATTTGTTCTGGCTGTTGGGAGGATGTTAAACCATTAACCGGTGACCTTGTTGATAGGTGAGGCACACTCTATACATGGCCACATAAATTAACATGTCCAAATTAGATCTCCAGTCCCTGATCCTACTTTTAATTCCAAAGAACAATAGTATCCTACATCAATTTTAATGTTTTAACACACAAACAATGCTACAAGAATGAAGGAATAGTAACAAAAATGTAAATGTATGGAAACTCCAAAAAGAAGGCACACACACCTTATACAATTCGCAATCACTAGTTACTGCAATGATAGTGTTATCAGTGCCAAATGCTAACAACTTTCAGATCACATTTGTTGGGCAGGATCATGTTATGTACAATGCAGGTTTGTGACCACAATTCCTGATGCAGAAAGTTCTCATTCACAGTTTCAGTTCCCTTGGCTCTTTCTAGACCTGATTAGCTGTTGCCTCACAGTTCCAAAGGGCGGGAAGGAGGCTTGAGATACAGTATCGAAACAGACTTGAGGACTCACATTAAATGCTGGAAACTTCCAGAGTGAACTGAAAGTTCCACACAGAGGAGGCACTGAACTTTCCTTCTAATAAAGTAATAAAGTCTATTATGAAGTAATGTATAACGCAATAAATGCTGACTGTACTGTCTGAGTGCGTAGGTAGTGTGGGAGGCAATATATGCACCACACACTGTGCAGACTGCCAAAGAAAATTGCTGTTACAGGTTGAGCGTCCCGAATCCGGCAACCTTGGAACCGAGGCCGAGCCAGTTTTGGGGTTTTTCCTGACTTCGGAACGTGTTTCTGATGTCCAAAGTCCGGAAACGCCCGAGCCCAGGTTGCGATATTTCCGGACTTCGGACATTAGAAACATGTGGCGAGTCCAGAAATGCCTGGGCCCAGGTTGCGCTATTTCCGGTTTTTAGTAAGCCTCCCTCAGGGTGTCCGGATTCCCGAACATTTTACGGATTCCAGACCCCTGCCACCAATCGTCCTGGAGTCTGGATTCCGGAACATTCCAGATTCCAGAACTCCAGATTTGGGACGCTCAACATGTATCTGTATGAAGAAAAGGTGCTAATGATTCAGAGTGCACGCTAAATTAAGTGTTAGCACTCAAAGAAAGGATGGGAGCGCTAAATCAAGCGCTAATGACCTAGCTCAGTGGCTTTGACTCAAAGCGCTAAGCAATTTCAGGTGCAGTTTAATCGCTAGTCATCATTGCAACAATCTCTTTCCAGTTCTTAAAGGGGAGGTTCAATCATGCTGCAGAACCTCATTCTCAGCATTGCTGGTTCTGCAGCTGTCTCAGCAAGCAGCAGAAGACCAACGAGAAGGAATCGGACCACTGAATGAGGTGCCATTATGGCAGATCAATGGCCCCAGGGAGAGAGCCCACAGATTCTGCGATGAGGCATTGGAGGCCTTGGTCCTCGCTGTGGAGAGACGGAGGGCAGTGCTGCACCCAGCAAGTAGCAGGAGGCTCTCGCCGCAGGTTTTCCGCGCCATATGGAGGGAGGTAGCCCAGCAGGTCTCGGGCAGCACTTTGGTCCCCAGGACCCACACACAGTGCAGGAAGAAATTTAACAAACTCACTCGGGTGGTCAGGGTGAGTCAAAGATTCAACAAATGTTACATACCACCATCTAAACCTTAGTCTGCATACACTGCCCAAAGCACCACACCCCCAGCACTCACCCACCAACAATCTCCACCTACCAACACTCACACCCACATCTCACACCTTGCTCACAATGACAGCTATTTAACTATGGCAGGCATATCACCCAGACATATTGCTCCACACTCACTCACACACTTTCCTCTCTCTTGCAGGCCAAGGTCGCTCACAACAGGAGGGAGCAGGAGCACACAGGCGGGGGATAAACCAACACCCAACCATTTTCTGAGCTAGAGGAAAGAGTGCTGCAAATCATTGGGCACCATGGCAGGCGCCATGGCTACCGACGACGTTGACCCCCTTGGGGACAACAACGGTATGTTCATCCCTACTCCTTCTTCTCACATCCCACTTCCCCCTCACCCCACAAGCCTTACCCACTTTCCAGCTAATCATGCTGTATACATGCATTTCTCCCTTCCTGCCCCCCTCCCTTCACCTTAACCCGACTCTTGTGCCTTTATGCTTTCAGATAATGAGCAAGCAGCTGAGCAGCCTCTCCCTGAGGGTACCATAGAGAGCGAGGCAGGAGAAGAGGGGGAGGAAGAACACACCGCGTCACTGCATGTCTCACCCGCAGGCACCAGTTCAGATACTGGCACTACGCGTTCTTTAGAGACTAGTAGTGGGATCTGCACAGCGTGAGGCACTGGGGGTGAGTGGGCTGCAGTGAGGCCAGAGGGAAAGGGTAGCTCGGGAGCCAGCTCCCCGGAGGGCGAGTTCACACGCGAGTTCTGCTGCACAGGACTCAGATGAGGACCTCGATGGGGAGGCCTTTAGAAGAAGGGTGATGGGCATGTACATGGAAATGATTGGTGCAATGGCAATGCAATGGTGCCTGAGCGACTGTCGGCAATGGTAAGGAGCGTGGAGGAGTCCGCCTCCAACATTGCACAAGGCTCTGCGCACACCATGAGGCCCATCGTTTCCAGTCTGCAAAGGATGGTGGACTCCTGGAGTGACCATGGCGACCCAGACCTGATGCCGCGTGTAATAGGCAATCTGACAGCTTCCATTGCAGCACAGGTGGAAGTCACGCAACGTCTTAGTGCTGTAATGCAGTCTATGCTTGGTGCCATCAATTCTCAAACTGCTCTCATGCAGTCTCAGCTTGATGCCACGCAAGCTCTGACTCCTGCCATCGTGGCTGGGTCGACCACCGTCCACCAGGGCTTTCACGGTGCTGCAGCAGGCCAGCAATCTGTGCTCCAGCAGATTGCTAGGGATGCTGAGGTGCTGCCCCGGGGAAGTGGCAGTGGGTCAGTGGAGCAGGAAGCTGCTGTCCTCTCTCAGGATGACAGCATTCCTGCTTCCACCACTGGCGCTCCGCCGTTGCCCTTGTCGCTGCCTGTCATCCAGCCAGGCCAGACTGCTGCCGCCCATGCTGAGATGGTGCAGTCTACAGCTGGTCGAGGGCATCCTGCAAAGCCATCTGAAGTCTCCTGCATGAACACTCAACAGCCTTCCACCAGATATCACAGAAATCACAGAAACCCCACAGTGCAGATAGAGGCCATTTCGGCCCATCGAGCCTGCACCGACACATATCCCACCCGATCCCCGTAACCCCTACACCAACACATATCCCACCCTATCCCCGTAACCCCACGTATTTAATCCCCCTAACACTAAGGGTCAATTTATCATAGCCAATCAACCTAACCCGCACATCTTTGGACTGTGGGAGGAAACCGGAGCACCCGGAGGAAACCCACGCAAACACGGGGAGAATGTGCAAACTCCACACAGACAGTCACCTGAGGCCGGATTCGAACTGTGAGGCAACAGGGCTAACCACTATGCCACCGTGCTGCCCAGATATGCTGCAGCCACTAGGCCAACATTTTGTAGGAGCACTGGAGTAGGCAAAGGCACAGTATGAGGGGATTAGTCTGAGGTGTCAGCTTGAATGATGTATTTAAGGCCTGGAGTGGGCGTGAACCCACAACGTTCTAACCCATAGCAAATGTGGTGCCAACTGAGCCAAGCTAATACTATTAAAGAGGTCATGCCATTGAAGATGATATGTAACTAAACTTTCCCTTAGTCAAACTGGGGGACTCCACATAGAACAGAGTAGTCAGTCCACTCTGCTTGTCAGATAGCAGTTTGTGGATTTGGAAATTGTGGACATGCACCAGGATGCTATTTCCCCCAATCACCTTATTCCAAATATGCCGGCAAAATCTTTGGGGGAGAAATTCAGTTGGTTAGCACCTCCCGTTAGCGCCTGGCGGGGGCACTAATGGGGCGCTAATGCAGTAGCGCCGGAGCGAGGTGAATCCAGCACCACACGCCAAATGCAGTTGCCCCTTAGCGCCGCCACTAACAGTTAGCGCCTGGGGCTTTAGCACATGCAACACTCACTGAGCACCCGATCTACCAAATTGATTATCGCCCCCTGTCTTAGCCCCTCGCCCCGATAACAACAGAGAGGAGGCGTGAAGTAGGCAGATGGCGGCACCAGGGGCGATATTTAAAGGGATCAGTCACAGCTTTCAGGTTCGTGTTGTTTCACTGCTTCCTTGTCAGTTTGAGATTGTGCAACAGTTTAATTGAGTCTTTTAAAGGTTTTTTACTTTCAGGAGTGTTGTGGCTACTCAAAGTTAGTGACATTTATTCTGACAAGATATCAAAGTGCTACACTTGGTTACATTAATGGGGGCTGTACTAGCAGTGAACCTCGCCCCCCAGGATCTATGGCGGTGGGAGCTGAGGCAGCCAGAAACATTGGAGCATGTGGCCAGAGGGAGGAGGTGGGCCATCAGGGCTCTCAACAGGAGGCCTTACCCGCCAAGGGTATTCCGAGAGCACTTCTCCTACCTCCAATTAAGTGAGGAGCAGTGTATTAGAAGGCTCCGCTTCAGCAAGGACGTGGTCACAGAACTCTGCCACCTCCTGCAACCAGACCTTGAGCCTCAGATCAGGGTGACCACAGCCCTCAATTTCTTCGCCAGCGGATCCTTCCAGTCGGCAACAGGAGATCATGAGGGCTCAGCTCTTGCCACCAGGGATTGCGGGACCACCTCAGGAGGAGGAAGAGGGAGAGGAGGAGGAGGAGGATGAGGAGGAAGAGGAAGATGAGGAGGAGGAGGAACAGGGAGCGAGGGAGGAGGCAGCCACTCAATCGGCCTTCCGGAAGGGCGGTCTGTGATCGCCTCATCAGACTGCGGTTCCAATAAATTAAACCCCAGATCCCCGTTGCTCACCACATCCCCATCATTCCATCCCTGTCACAGGCCATATCACAGTGTGAAGCTGAAATGAGACACACCACAAAAGAATCCTGTGGTATCTTGAGGTGGCCATAGATGGAGACAGACACAGGTTAACTCCTTAACATGGTTTAATCAACACTTGCACATAAAAGCTTCTGCCATGAGGCAGCAAAAACAAAGAGTACAACCAGTACAGATCAGACTTAACTCAGGAGAGCAATTGCCACAGCACCACCTGGTGGATCAGGTTACTCATAACCTCCCCGGTTACTACACTCCTCCCCCCTTAAGATTGCCGTATTCAATTCTTAAACAATAACCCTTACTAGGTACTACGTTTTAATTAACCAGTATGCTCTAACCATGGTTAACCCCTGACTAATTTAACAGGTTTGTATAAGTCTTTCTGGTTGCTTGCGAATCCTTTGTGAACATCTTAATTCCACTTGTGGTGGATTCTCAGATTCATTCACACTTGAGATTGGAGTAGTCTCTGATGTTGGTTTTACTCTGTCCCGCTGTGGCCTGGCAGTACCAGTGTCCACTGGCACCTTATAAGCTGTGCTGGGTCCTGGAACAGCCTCCTCTACTGCCCTTTGTTCCATCTGAGGCAGTTCCCCCTGCTGCCGGCTGAAAAGCTGATCCACATGCCGACAAACCCCTCGACCATCCCCTAGTAACACGGAGTACGACACAGGTCCTGTAATGTCCTGGATTAGTCCTGGTATCCATTTAGGTCCATAACCGAAGTTCCGGGTGTACGCAGAGTCCCCTATGGCGAAATGGCGAGCTTTAGTATGTTTGTCATGGTACGCTTTTTGGTTTGTTTGTTTTGTCTCAACCTTGCTTTTGAGATCTGGGTGTATCAGGTCTAACGTGCACCGCAACTTTCTCCACATCATCAACTCAGCCGGAGAAAGCCCCGTGGTAGCTTGGGGTGTTATACGATAACTAAACAAGGCTCTATTGAGCTTGGTCTGCAGGGTGTCACCTGAGCTCTTCCTCATGAGCGCCTTAAAAGTCTGCACGGTTCGCTCGGCTAACCCATTTGAGGCTGGGTGTTATGGAGCCGAGGTGACATGTGTGATTCCATTCCTTACCATGAATTCTTTGCTCCCTTCACTAACAAAACACTGTGCATTGTCGGATACAATCATTTCTGGAATACCATGCGTGCTGAAGCTGTTCCTGAGACAATTCAGTGTGGCATCAGTCGTTGCAGAGCTCACTGGATAAACGTCGATCCACTTTGAGTGAGCGTCAACCAGCACCAAAAACATTTTGCCCATAAAAGGTCCCGCATAGTCTATGTGAATTCTCCTCCAGGGTTTGGTGGGCCACTCCCAGGGATGGAGTGGTGCCCCGGCAGGTGCTTTCCTCTGTTCCTGACATATAGTGCATGACTTTACCTTTGACTCAATTTCAGCATCCAAGTTAGGCCACCACAGGTAGCTCCTAGCCAGTCCTTTCATTCTACTCATTCCTGGGTGCGATTGATGCAACTGTTCCATCAAAGTAGAGTGTCCCCGCTCTGGGACTATGATGCGTGCTCCCCATAGCACACATCCATCTTGGACACTGAGCTCGTGCTGTCTCTGTCTGTACGGCGCGAACTCCGGTCCCTCACGGTGATCTGGCCAGCCTTTCAACACATACTCACGGACCCTTGACAGAACGGGGTCCTTGGCTGTCCAGCCCTGGATTTGCGCTGAAGTCATCAGGGGACTGATCTCCTGATCCAGCATCAGGACGTGCTCCTCAGGGGAAGTACTGCGAGGAGATTTTGAGAGGGGCAGGCAGCTGAGAGCATCCGCGTTCCCGTTTTCCTTGCCGGCTCTGTACGTGATCACATATTCATAGGCTCTTAGTATTACTGCCCATCTCATTATTCTCTGTGATGCCATTTGAGGCACCGCTTTCATCTCATTCAGTAAGCTAATAAGAGGCTTGTGGTCAGTACTGATTACAAACTTCCTCCCATATATGTACTTATGGAATTTCTTTACTCCAAATATAATGGCCAACCCCTCTTTATCAAGCTGTGAATAGTTCTTTTCCGCAGCTGTGAGCGTGCGTGAAACAAACCCGATGGGCCTTTCTGCTCCATCTGGCATGCGGTGGGCCAACACTGCCCCCACCCCATAGGGTGATGCGTCGCAGGACATTATCAGCTCCTTCTTCTTGTCGTAATGCACTAACACCCTGCTGGACTGAAGTAGCTCCTTTGACTGCTGAAACGCTTTCGCTTGCTCTGGCCCCCAACGCCATGGCTCCTCCTTTCTCAGCAGTTTGTGCAGGGGTGCCAGCAGCATCGATAAGTTTGGAAGAAACCAGTTATAATAATTCAGGAGCCCTAGATAGGCTTTCAGTTCAGTCACTGAGGTGGGTGCCGGTGCATCCTGCACTGCCCACACTTTCCCTGGTAATGGATGGAGGCCTGTGGCACCCACCCGATGTCCCAGGAATGTAACTTCCTTCTCCATGAAACTACACTTACTCCGTTTCAGGCGTAGCCCTGCCTCTTCCAGCCGCTGTAGCACTTTGTCCAGTGTTTTTAAGTGATCCTGATCGTCACTTCCTGTTAGCAGAATATCATCTAAGTACACGGCCACCTTTGGAATGCCCTGCAGAATGCCCTCCATAGTCCGTTGGAATATTGCTGGGCTAGAACTGACACCAAATGGTAACCTGGCATACGTGAACAGCCCCTTGTGCGTGTTCACCGTGACAAACTTTTTTGATTCTTCATCTAGCAATATCTGCTGATACGCATGACTCATGTCCAGTTTGCTGAATCTTTCTCCCCCAGCGAGCGATGTTAACATGTCCTCCATTCTCGGAATGGGGTACTGTTCCAGTGATGATACTCTGTTCACTGTTAACTTATAGTCACCACACACCCTTACGTTACCGTCGGGCTTCAATACCGGGACTATTGGTGCTGCCCAGTCTGAAAATTTCACTGGTTCTATTACTTTGTCCTTTAGCAGGCGATCTAGTTCCGCCTCAACCTTGGTTTTCATTGCAAAAGGTACCGACCTTGGTTTAAAGAAACGAGGTGTGGCATCACTGGCTACATGAATCTTGGCTGTGGCTCCCCTTAAGGTGCCCAGTTCGTCCTTGAACACTAACTCATGCTTCATCAGCACTTCTTGCAGTGCCTCTGTACTGTCCTCCATTTTATTCATTGCCTGCCAGTCCACACTCAACTCACTGATCCACCCTCGCCCTAACAGGTTTGGCCCTGACCCTGCTACCACTACCACTGTCAGCTCTTTGGTGACTCCTTTGTGTTCCACTTGTACTTCGGCTGCCCCCAAAATGTCCACCTTCTGTCCTGTGTAGGTTTTGAGACTAATGGGGCATGTACCTAGCTCTGGTATTTTTGCTGCCCCCCATAGCTTGGCGTACTCAGTCTGCGACATTATGGTTACACTACATCCGGTGTCAATTGTAAAGTCTGTGGGTTGTTTAGTTAATTAATACACAGACTACCAGAGTAACTTAAAACAGGACTTTACTATTCGAAGGTCAGGGCGAATCTGCCACATAAATCCTGACACAGCACTTATATACCGGTGTGGTCACCGTCAGTATTACAGTATACAGAAGCCAACAAAGTAGTGCCACACCTAAAATAGTTCTCTTAAAGGTGAACGGTTACATACAATGGTTTTCTTAAAGGTAGACGGATACATACACTACAATCCTCCCTTTTTAGCTTACAACATACTTAGTCCCCCATTAAACATAACATATATTCAACTTCATGTAAAACAATTCACAGGTATAATCTATGCGGGAAACAGTTTACAGATTCAGTCTCTGCGGGAACAGTTCACAGATTCAGTCTCTGGTCTTGACTCGGTCCGAACAACATCTCTGTGGTGTAGCCGGTTCACAGTGCTAGCGTGACTCATCCAATAGTCTTTCCCTTGACTTAACAGCTTGAACTTCCGTCCTGCTGAACCAGCAGTGCTGACTTTTACAAACAGCTGGACTGCCTTGGTAATTTTTCCTACTTGCCAACTGATTTGGCTCCCTTCGTAGGGCCCACGTACATGATCTGGTAGAAGTGATAATGATTAAGATGGTTATCACCTTCTGCTTCGTCTTTTTCTTTTCTGCTTCTTGGAGACTCTCGGGGCTCCCTTATCAGCTGCCAGCTGTAGCGCCACCATCTCCCTATGTTCCTTAGACTTTAAGTGCTTCATCCTGATTTCTGCACTTTGGGAGTTTTCATCACAAGCTGGGCAGACCAAGTCCTCGTAATATTCCGTGTCACTCAACAGGTCATGGTAATATTCGGTGTCGTCCTGAACTAGTCTAGCGAGAGGGCCTGCTACTTCTTCCTTACCCAACTGGATGTTAGCCGACTGTTGTTCCCTCCCTAGACATCTTTCCTGAAGAGACTTCTTCATGCGTTCATATTCATCCCGCTCTTCCTGGGTTTCCTGCCAATCCTTCACTAATGACCTCATTTGTGATTTCAATACTTCCCCTTCCATCGGGGATTGATTGATCGGGCTATTCAATCCTTCTACTGGAGCAGCTGTTTCAACATTCTGTTGTTCACATAGACGTGATGCAGCGTACTTTTGGCATCCCAGTAAAATCTGTGTTGCAACCTCAGCTATTTCCATAACTTTTGAGAGCTCCGAACTCCTTCCCTTTGAAGATTGAAGCTCGTGTTCAGATTGTTCCCATTGCAGAGTCTTGTCCCTCAGCATATGAAGGAGTTGGCTGACCATTAACTCTTCCACGGGAACACTGTGGATCAGAGTCTTCTCCATTTCATCCACCTTTTCCTCCAATGCTTTCACCTTCTTTTCCTCTTGTACTTTGGCTTTCAGCGCTCGGAGAAGTTGCGCCTTGATGCTCTCTAGCTCATGTTCAGGGGCCATTCTTACAGTCTCTGTGTTTCTTACAGTTTCCTTTTCTTCCACTGAAAGGATTCCCAGTTGAATCTGTTCTTCAAGTTGTTGAACCTCGGTCATTGCCGCCTCATATTTGTCTTGGGTTTCCTTCAATACTTTTATGAGTTCTTGGACATCTTGTCTTTCATGTTCTGCCATGTCTTTCACCTCTAATTTCTCATCTATGGATGGAACTTCTACCGATGAGCCTGTCTTGGCCTTGAGCTCATCAAGAATTTCCTGCATCCTTTGGACTTCTTGCTCATGTTCAACCTTTAGTTGCTCATATGCTTCTACTGAAACTAGCTTTTCGGAGGTTGCCGAGTTAATCCCCTCCAGGATTGTAGCCTGGGCCTGTTCATACTGTTCCTTCAACTTCTCAAACTCTGCTTGTAAGGAGTTGTAGAGAAGAACGGGAATAAAATCCTGGCTTCCAGAAGATTCCTCTTCATTTGCTCCTTCCTGCAAATATTCTAACTCCTGAACAGCATAAGGGAGATGTGATCGGTAATTGGTCACAATGGCTCTATGGTCGCTCTCTGC
Organism: Somniosus microcephalus; assembly: GCF_052327205.1. Taxonomy (NCBI): domain Eukaryota; kingdom Metazoa; phylum Chordata; class Chondrichthyes; order Squaliformes; family Somniosidae; genus Somniosus; species Somniosus microcephalus. Next base: position 56,424,111 of record NC_140989.1, on the reverse strand, counting down.
TTGAGCTAGCTGCTTCTGTTGTCTTTCCAGATTCTCCCATTCGGTGTCATAGAACTTTTTCATTGTTTTCATCTCTTGTTCGAGACGGTAACTCACTTGTTCTACTTGCTGTCGTAATTTGAAATAAAGTTGAGTCCGAGCTCAGTGTTCGTCAGTCATGGATATGTCCGTAAACTGAACAGACTCAGAATTCTCTGTCAAACTATGTTGTCGTTGTTCGGTGGAGTTCTGTTCTGAAACTTTGTTCTTCTCTGGAGCATAAGCCTTTATGCATGCCTTCGTTCTTCCAACCTTAGTCGGCAAGTCCATTTTAGCCTTGTCTTTCATATTTGGGTTGGTCTTATCGTCATCCGTTTCAGAATCTGAGCTGATTGTCTGCACCGAGTCCTCACTCGTTATGGCTTTTAGATAGTGCCATTCCATGTCTATTTTCTTGATCCACTCCCGTCCCAGAAGTGGTGGTCCTCCCTCAGGTAGTACGTATAAGTTCATTCTTGGGTGTTCTTTACCCCCATCTCTCACCTTGACTCTTATCTTCCCCATGGGGTATACTTTATGCCCCGTGTATGTCTGCAATACGAACTTGGTATCTCTTAAGGGTATATGTGAGAATAGCCGGTGGTAATCCCTTCGATTTATGACTGATAGAGCTGATCCAGTGTCCAACTCCATTTTCACTTGGACTCCAGCTATTTTTAGCATGACCCAGATAGTTTGTAGGTCAGCTTCCTTACTCACATTGTGAATTCTCAGACTGCCCAGCTCCTGGCCGTTTGGGTCTGAGTCCGAATTCTGTTCGTCTGAACTCTTCTCAGCCACCTTGTGTACCTTGTTGTACTTTTCCTGTGATGGCTTCCTTTGGTTGTTGGTCTTCTTCCCTGACCGGCATACCTTAGCTATGTGACCCAGTTTGCCACATTTCCTACATTCCTGGTTCTTAAACCAGCATTGGTTCTGGTCGTGTGTTGTCTTCCCACAACGATAGCATTTTGTTGTACTCGAGGTAATTTGATCCACACTGAGTGCCGCTGCCTTTAGCTGCATTTCCGCAGTTCCCTTCGCTGCGGCTTCGTGTGATGCTGCAATAAGGACAGCCCTGTCAAGTGTAAGGTCGTTCTCTTCGAGTAGTCGCTTTTGCGTTCCTTCCTTTGACAACCCGCACACGAACTTGTCTCGCAATGCCTCTGTCAGATCCCTCCAAACTGGCAGTGTTTCGCTAGTCTACGCAGTTCGACCAAGTATTCTGCGTTGCTTTCGTCTTTCCTTTGCATTCTCGCATAGAATTTGAATCGTTCCGCCAACATCAACGGTGTGGGGTTCAAGTGATCCTTCAGAACAGTCACAATATCATCGAAAGTCTGATCCGCCAGTTTAGCTGGTGCTAGTAGATGCTTCAAGAGCCCGTATGTCTTCGCACCCATCGAGTTTAGCAAGGTTATAGCTTTGTCATCTTCTTCTATTTTATTGGCCTCACAATAGATCTCAATGCGTTCCACATACGTGGCCCAGTCTTCTACCTCGGAATTAAAATCATTGATGTTACCACGCTTAGGCATCTTCCTCTCTTCCTGATAACACCACGAATTATTTCTTTAAATTTTCTTTTATTTTTTTTTCCAAGATGGCGGTTCCCGCGAAAATGGCGGTTTCCCGCGCTTATCTTCTCTCCCCGCCCACTTCAATGGCGGTTTCCCGCTTCTGTCTTCTTCCCCGCCTAATGGCGGCTTCCCGCGTTTCTTCCCTAGCGGGAGGGGTACACTTTCCCCACGGGCGACGGCCGCTGGCTTTCAGGTTCACAGCCTGCGCGTCGGCTTCAGTGCTTTCCCTTTTCTCGGCAGGGCAACCGGCACTGGGTACACCCCGTTGACAGCGAACAGTTTCAGCCGCTGGACTGGCTCTCGCTCAGTCTCCCTTGCTCGGCTCTGCCTCTCCCGCTCGCTCGGCTCCCAATCGCGCCTCCCAGCCCTCTCGCAGTCCGGTGCTTCCCTCCCCGGCTGCGGCTGAGTTTTTATATCTTCCCGCGCCTACGCTCCCGGTCGCAGCGCTTCGTGGCTTCGGTCGTTGCCCGGCCTTTTTCGCCGGTCGCGGTCTAGCTGTCTCACGACGCCGTTGCGTCCCCAGCCTGTCTGTACCGCGGCTTCCTTGCTCCACGCTGCCCCAGTCTCAGCGCCTCTGGGCCCGACTTCTGTCCGGCTCCTTTCCCCCTCGACCGTGGTCGAGTGCACCGCCCTTATCCTCCGGTTATTCTTTTTACTTTTCCCTTACTCACAGTCACCGTGGCCGGCTTGCTTCTCGTGCTGATCGGCTCACTCCTCACCGTGGCAGAAGGGACAGTCAGTGCCTGTTGCTGATGGAAGTCTTTGTCTCTGAATTCTTCCTCCTTTGCAGCTCTGCAGACTCGAGTTTTCTCCCAGCAGAATGACGAGGGCGGTTGCCTCTTCTCGACGCTCGTTAACTGCTTCGGAAGTATTGCTGCCGCAGGGTACGATCGGACTCGTCGCCACTGTAAAGTCTGTGGGTTGTTTAGTTAATTAATACACAGACTACCAGAGTAACTTAAAACAGGACTTTACTATTCGAAGGTCAGGGCGAATCTGCCACATAAATCCTGACACAGCACTTATATACCGGTGTGGTCACCGTCGGTATTACAGTATACAGAAGCCAACAAAGTAGTGCCACACCTAAAATAGTTCTCTTAAAGGTGAACAGTTACATACAATGGTTTTCTTAAAAGTAGACGGATACATACACTACATCAATCTCAAACTTTACTTGACCTCCGTTCACTATCAAATACTGAGTGAGAGGGGGTACGTTGGGCCTTGAAGTGTCTATACTGTATACAGTGAAAACCTCCTCACTAGACTCACTAGACTCTTCCTCTTGTATGTAATTTGCCCGCTTTGTGTACTTCTCCCTCCCCCCTTTAGCATGCTTTGCCCCTTTAGCACTGCTTCTCTCACTCACTGCCCTTTTACAGACTTTCTTTAAGTGCCCTATTTTTCCACAATTGTGGCACTTTGTCTTTGCAAACATGCAGTCCTTTGCATAATGGCTCGTCCCGTCACATCGGTAGCAATCCCCAACCCCGACTGGTGGACTTTTCGCGCCAGCTTCCATCTTGAAAACAGCTCCTCCCACTGGTTTACTCCATTTCTCCTTGCTCATACTGTTTAAGTCCTTAATGTCCTTGTTAGCCATCTCCATGGCTTGTGCTTTTTTAAGTGCCGTCTCAAACGTTAATCCTTCTTCTGACAGCAACCTTTGCTGTATACTGTCGTCATTAACTCCGCATACTAGTCTGTCCCTTAACATGACTGTGAGCGCATTTCCAAAATTACAGTCCTGTGCGAGCTTCCGAAGCTCCTCCACATACTCAGTAACGCTTTCTTCCGGCCTCCTAATCCTCGAATTGAATTTCCATCTCTGTACTATTTCACTAGGTTTCGGATTGAAATGATTCTTTAGTAGACTCACCAACTCGTCAAAAGATTTTTCTCCTGGCCGCTCCGGGCTCAGCAGATTCCTCATCCGTGTATAGGTTTGCGCTCCCACACAACTCAGTAAAATGGCCCTTTTCTTTTCAGCACTGTCCACCTCGTTTGCCATAAAGAAATGGCCCAGTATTTCACAATACTCCTCCCAAGACTGCGACTTGCTGTCAAAAGGTGCCACGGAGCCTACCGTTCCTGCCATCCTTGGAGTCCGGTCACTTCAGCCAAAAAATCAAACTCCGTTTCGACTCCCGCGGCCTAGCCTCGTGCTTTTCCGACTAGTTTGCTAACCAACCCGAGCACCTCTTCCGAACACTCCAAAACTCTTCCGTCCTTTATTCTCGTCGCCATATGTGGTATCTTGAGGTGGCCATAGATGGAGACAGACACAGGTTAACTCCTTAACATGGTTTAATCAACATTTGCACATAAAAGCTTCTGCCATGAGGCAGCAAAAACAAAGAGTACAACCAGTACAGATCAGACTTAACTCAGGAGAGCAATTGCCACAGCACCACCTGGTGGATCAGGTTACTCATAACCTCCCCGGTTACTACAAATCCAAACTGAATTAATAAATTTCGCAAAAATCAGTGAACACATATTTACAACAACAATATTGGCTATCCCCCCTTGTGCAATCCCTTGGTGCCTCTTGTTACAGTGCCTTTACCTACTCTAATGCCCCTACGAAGTGTTGGCCCAGTGGCTGCAGCACAGCTGGTGGAAGGCTGCTGAGTGTCCATGCGGGAGACTTCAGATGGTCTTACAGGACGTCCTCGACCAGCTCTTGCTTCTGGAAGGCCTGGCTGTAGACTGCACCACCTCAGCATGGGTGGCAGCAGTCTGGGCTGGCTGGATGACAAGCAGCGACAAGGGCAATGGCGGAGTGGCAGTGGTGGGAGCAGGAATGCTGTCATCCTGAGAGAGGACAGCAGCTTCCTGCTCCACTCCCCCAGGGCAGCACTTTAGCATCCCTAGCAATCTGTTGGAGCACAGCTGCACAGCCAGCAATGCTGAGAATGAGGGTATGCAGCATCAATGAACCTCTCCTTTAAGTACTGAAAAAAGCCTATGGCAATCATGACTTGCGATTAGACTGAACCGGATATTGGTCCACCCTTTGAATGTAATGCCAATGAACTTGGGCTTAAAGATGAATTAGTGCTCCAATCATTTCTTTGAGCAGTGAGCATGAATTTTGCATGCAGTCTAAAGCATTAGCGCCTGGCGCTAACTCTCCGGCCTAGAAATTCGGTTGGTTGCACCAGCGATTAGCGCCTAAAGAGCCCGAGATTTGGGGCGTTACCCAACTTTCGGACGTGCGCAGTGATCCTAGCGCATGCGGCCATATTGAGTAGCCTGTTCGCGCCGGCGCTAAGTCTTTGCAGCAGCCAGATAATGACGTCATTTCATTGTGCAACGCCTTTTTGGCGCCCCGTACCGGAAATTCAGTGGCGCCCCCCTCCGTTCCGCCTGGCGCTATTAGTGACAGTTGGATGGAACGTTACCAGGTCCTTCTCGGACTCGGGGGGTGCTCTTTAAAGGGGACAGCACTAGTGTAAAACCGGTAGCCATTTGGCTTGGCCATACTGCTCGCTGCTGGAGAGAGTTGCAATCCTTCAGTGGCACAGACTTGTTCTTATTGAGCCAGAGGAGCCTGGGGACCTTCAGCCCTGTTCAGAACAGTTGGATCCAGAAAGCTGACTGCGTCTTACTCATCGGCCAGAATAATGGGAGCTGCTTTGGAGGGGAATGTCATCCTTGCTGAACAACTGGCAAGGGCACAGAGACGGAGGGAGAGAGGGCCGGGATTGGCCAGAAGGAGGAGGGCCAATGGACGTCGCCAAATCCGCCCATACGCTGCCAGGGTTTTCAGGCAGCAGCTCTCCTACCTTACCATGTCGGAGGAGCACTGTCTGCGAAGGCTCCGATTTGGTAAGGATGTTGTCACTGAGCTGTGCCACCTGCTTGCTGGGGATCTGCAGCCGCGGATACGGTGCAGGACCTCTCTGTCGGTGGCCGTGAAAGTCACTGTTGCGCTCAACTTTTACGCCAGCGGATCGTTTCAGGCAGCAGCTGGGGACATATCTAATATCTCTCAATTTGCGGTGCATTGCTGCATCCGGCAAGTTACAGCTGCCCTCTACAAAAGGAGACGCGAATTCATCACCTTCCCTGTGACCCTGGAGAAGCAGGGGGAGCGCGCACAGGGCTTCGCGGCTATTGCGGACTTCCCCATGGTGCAGGGGGCCATTGATTGTACACACGTGGCTTTGCGGGCGCCATTGCAGAATCCGGAGGAGTTCCGCAACCGAACGGGCTTCCACTCCCTTAATGTGCAGCTGGTCTGTGATCACCGGCAGATGATCATGGCGGTGAACGTATAATTCCCTGGCAGCAGCCATGACGCCTTCATCCTGCGGCAGACATCAGTGGCTGACCTTTTTGAGGCCCCAGCTCACCCACGAGGCTGGCTTCTGGACGACAAGGGCTATCCTCTCTGCCCATGGCTCATGACCCCGCTCCGTTTGCCCAGGACCCTGGCAGAAGAGCTTTACAACAGCAGTCATCAGGCCACCAGGAACATTGTGGAGCACACAATTGGTGTGCTGAAGCAGCATTTCCGCTGTCTGGACCATTCGGGGGGCGCCCTACAGTACTCGCCAGAGCATGTGGCGCGCATCATTGTTGTCTGCTGCATGCTCCACAACCTGGCCATTTGACGCACCCAGCCAATGCCAGCCAACCCTCAAGGTCCAGCAGAGCAGGCGGACGAGGAGGTGGAGGAGGAGGAGGAGGAGGAGCATGCGGGCGAGGAGGATCAGGAGGAGGAGGAGGAGCAAGAAGATGGGAGGGCTCCAGAAACTGGAAGGGCCATTCGTCAGAGGCTCATAAGGACTCGGTTCTACGCCCCTCGGACGGAATAGTGGCTGTGATTCGAACAGCACCCTCCGGTTCGCTGTAAGCCTATGAAGGCATCGATGAATGTAAATAGTGTACAGGTCAATTGTAATTAAAATGTTTGCTTTATTTTCAAACAAGTGCTTCCTTCCAGCATGACAACGTAATGGCAACAGAAATCATAACTGACAAACTAACAGATAACTGTGTGGCAACCCAGCGAAACTAACCAAACCATAACAAACAAACACAACAGGTGTGGACTACCTTAAAACCAGAAAAAGAGATGTCTTAGCACCTCCCTCTACTGGTGACCCCTTGATGGAGGCCGACTCGTCTTACGAGGTCGGCCCCTTCCCTCCCTGCAGCTCCTCCATAATTGTACCCCAGTGGCTGCGTCAAGGCTGGGGGACGCCTGCTGAGTGTCTGGAAGCGCTGAAGCCCCTGAGGGACGGCCTGGTCAACCTCTGGGCTTGGAGGTTCCGCAAGCAGGCTGCTCCAACTGGGCATGTCTGCTAGCAGTGTGCCGTGCAGGTGGTGGCAGCTGCTCTGCTGACGTGCCAGCGGTGGCATCAGGAATGCTCACATGCAGAGAGAGGACACCTGCACCGTTGTCGGCCGACACACTGACACTCTGACGGTGCCGCTCCGGATCATCCTCCGCTATCGACTGTTCCACAGATTCATGGCCTGCTGTGGTGCTGCAAGGGCCTGGGGTGATCCTGCCTGATGCAGCTACGGTGGCAGCAGTGAGTGTTCGCGTGGCCTCAATCTGCGTGTGGACGAGGCCAGCAAGTGACTGCGTGGCAGCAGTGAGGACCTGCATGGCAGGTGCCAGTGCTTCAGAGAAGCCATGAACAGTCCTTTCCACTGCTTCGGACAAGGCCGGAACAGTCCTTTCCACTGCTTCGGACAAGGCCGGAACAGTCCTTTCCACTGCTTCGGACAAGGCTGGAACAGTCCTTTCCACTGCTTCGGACAAGCCCTGGACAGTCCTTTCATTGCTGCCCCAAAGTCCACCACACTTTTTGCCAGTATGTCGATGGACTCAGGCATCCTCCCCACTGCAGCCATAAGCTCAGTGTGCCTGAGCCGGGCCTGGGCGCTCATTTCGGCAAGGCACCGCACCTCCTCTGCACTCTGTGCAGCAGTCATGGTGGCCTGCCTCGCCCTCCAGGGAGATGGCCCCCGAGCATCCCTACCCCCCGTGCGTTGCTGCAGACCGCTAGTCCCTGCAACTGGTTCCTCATCAGAGCACCACCCCCCTCCCCTCAAGGGAACTACTATCCCCAGTCTCCACATGCGGTGGCTCCCCTGAGGCTGGCACGGATGGTCCGGCTTCCTCCTGGTCGGCGCCTCCGGAGGCACTTGCACTGGCAGCTTGAGGGGCCGGCTCCCGAGCTGGTGATGCAGCATCTGAAAGCAGGGAGGTTGAAGAGTGGCTTTAGCAAAAGGACAGTTTGGCAGCAAGGGATGCAACAGTGCGGCAATGCTATGACATGGGTCCACATTGAGAAAGCATGCTGGCAGGGGAAACAACTGAAAGGTGACAGCTGTAATAGTTGAGAACCTTACCATCGCTGTGGACAATGGGGTCGGCAGCTGCAGTGGAGACAGGACCACTCAGACGTCCTCCCACAATCTGGTGGACTCTCTCCTCGAGATCCGTCAGAGGCTCCACTTGAGGACGGCCTCTCCGGTGCGAAGCTGCTCCTTTCGGTTCCGCGCCAGCTTGGCCTGCAGGGCAAAGGACAGGAAGTGATGTAACATGATGCCCTGAGTTATCATCTCATGCCCCCCATGGTGGAAGAGCCCTTACATGATGCCCTGAGTGATGATCTCATGCCCCCCATGGTGGAAGAGCCCTAACATGATGCCCTGAGTGATGATCTCATGCCCCCCATGGTGGAAGAGCCCTTACATGATGCCCTGAGTGATGATCTCATGCCCCCCATGGTGGAACAGCCCTTACATGATGCCCTGAGTCAAATGTGGATGTGTGTGACCAGAAAGGGCCATGGGTGCTTGCTGACAGATGGCCATTGGGGTATCGCGCACACTGTAGCCATAAAGTCAGGTGCTCATGGAGGGATGCATAAGGTTACATTAACTCCACTCACCCTGACGACCCGAGTGAGGTTGTTGAATTTCTTCCTGCACTGGACAGGGCTCCTGGTCGCCATGCTGCTGGAGTTGACCCTCTGAGAAACATCCCTCCAAGCTCGTCGGTAGTCCTTATGATTAGGCCTCCTGTCATTGTCTGGGTATAGGACATCTCGCCGGCGCTCCATTGCGGACACCAATTCCTCCAGAGACTCAGTGCTGAAGCGCTCTGCTCTCTGCCTCACCCTCTCCATAGGATCCAAGTTTGTTGCGCCAGAGAAGGGCCTGCGCCAATTTGCAGGCCTACAAGGCGCAGAGTGTGGATGCTGGAGCTGCCTGACCCACCCCTTTAAGAGCTGGCCGGCGCCTGCAAGTCTCGTGGTGATGGGTAATTGAGAGCACCTGCGCTGCGCCCGCCCGCCCCGATATTGGGTTGCGCCGGCATGTTAGCGCCTTAGGTGCCCCGTGTAACACCTGAACTCGCGCCTCCATCACCTTTGGGGTGCTGCAACCCAATATCACACGAGGTGTCGATAAGTTGCGCCTGGCTATAAAATTTGCGCTCCGCCAATTCTAACGCCCCAAGCGGGGCTATACCCAATTTCTAGGCCTCCAACTTTTCTAATTTTACTGCCCGTTCCTGGGCTATAATGAATTTCTAGCCCTAAGTTTTTATTTAGTTGTATTTGTTACTTTGCTGTAATGTTAACAAAACTTTTTTTAAAAAGGTTCCAGAGCTTTCTATGAGATGCTGCTTTCTTGTTCAAGATATAATCGTTTTTAAAATAGTTTCAAGGATATATTTGCTGTGCTATTTTATCATTTAAATTTTTTTTATTTTCAACCCCTTTTTACATTTCTTGTGCCTTGTGCTATTCTGTGGCTAATTGGTCAGGTAAAGAACTGCTTCTAGGCCTCTTCCAAAGCTGCATTAATAGGTGTGCAATAGCAACCTACTTTGACACATTAGCCCCAATTTTAACCAGGAGCAGGAAGCGGGCAGGCTGGTAGGGGGGAGGTGTTGGCAGGTGCCAAACCCCTCCCGATCTCGGCAGCGTGGACCTCATCTGTATGTTGCCAGTTAGCTGCCCGCCCAAAATGGACAGGAAGCAGCAGCTGGCCGATGGGCAGGAGCTGAATATCAGACGGCAGGAGGCCACCGGCCGGCACTAAAAGAAAGGTCATCGCCAATAAGGTAAAGGAGGGCATATCTGGAGGGGTCTCACAGGAGGAAGTGGTGGACCCTGAGGCAGGAGAGGCCTAAACTGTCCTTGTGGGGCCTGGAAGAGGGCTCCTGTTACTCCTGGTCCCATGAGGAAAGTAAAAATAAAACTTACCTGTTTGGGCCTCTTCTGCTCCCAGATCCCCTTCCTGCTGCCTTCACCTGGTGGGAAAGCCACAACAGCTTCCCCGCTTAAGCCGCAGTTAAAATTGCAGTTGGGGCTCAATGACGTCATCGAACCCCAATCTGCATATTTAATGAAGGCCCTCACCGGCTTCAGGCAGATGTCCTTGCCGACTGCTCAGCAGAGCAGGTTGTAACTGAAGACGGCGGGATTGGTGCGGGATGTCGCCAGGTAACTCACCCGGCCAATTCTAATTGCCTGCCGGTTTCCGCTAGGCGGCTCGGGTTAAAATCGCCCCCACTCAATGATTTTTCTTACCTTTCCATGGGGACGTTCACCTAACTTTTGTTCGACTCCTACTCCTGGTGGCACAATCCAAGATTATGAACTCACAGCAGGGTGAAACCCATGACCTAGCACTCATTGGTATAGTGCGTTCAAATGCCAGTGAGCTGCTCCACTGCACATCAGCTATTATCTCCCTTAGTGTAGTGACTGAGGAATGAGGTTCAGTGAATTTTGTCTTTTTTTTAATACTTTCAGAAATAGGAACAAGAGTAGGCCATTTGGCCCCTCGGGCTTGCTCCGCCATTTTTGTTAGCCGTGCCAGTTCTATTTTTTTAATCCCAATTCCCTGCATTTTCTCCATATTCCTTAATTACAACATTTTTCTTAAATTACAAGAGTGACTACGTTTCAGAAGTACTTAATTGGCTGTAAAGTGCTTTGGGACTTCTTGTGGTCATGAAAGGTGCTATAGAAATGCAAGTTCTTTCTTAATTGTTTTTCTCAAGCAAGTATCAATCTTGCTTTTATGAATTTGCATCTATGGCCTTCTGAGACAGTGCATTCCACATTCTCACAAGCCCTTGCGTGAAGGCATTTTTTCTAGATTTGCTTTTAACTAGTTTAGCTCAAATTCTAAGATTATTTCCTGATTCTCATAATAGAGGCAAGATTTGTTCCATAACCACCTTTGTTTCAAAAAAGTAAAATAAACTAAAAAATGTAAGGCTGCCTTTATTTTGTTCCAATTGGGGTAGTTTTTCCAATTGAAATGGTAAAAGATGACTAAGATTGGAAGTTAGCATCTAAGTTGAGAAAAGTATTTTGGTTAACTTGAATAATTGCTAGTTGTGCTAATCAGATTTTAAAACAAGAATTTCATTTCTACCCCCACCCATGACATTCCAGTTAACTCTGAATATGACCTTTCAATGAAGCTGTGCATGAAGGCTGTGCACCAGGTTGTAAAGTCACTTGTCAAAATGTTAGTAATGTGCTTTTATTAAACATCTGCCATTATTGTTACCCTTGCACATAATGTACTTGATCTCATCACTTTGTTTGCTGTGCACAAACCCATTTGCCTTTTTACATCAGAGAAGGTGCTGATAGCATCAAAAAATTGATTAATGTCGAAATCTCAAAAGATCTCTCGCACAAAAAAGGTAAATTAGAATGCTGAGGCTGTACCGTTTTTCAGAAAAGACTTTTTAATAATTCATCTTGTCAAGTGCATTTTAAGTGATCTTTGTTTTGTTCTGGAGTAAAATGAAACAACTTTCTTTACCCTAAAACTTGCTGTGCCTTTTCCCAAGATTTGACTCCTGGGCCCATTTATTCAGCATGTGTCAACACTTTTTCTTATTGAACAACTTGAATCAGCAGAAAAGAAGAAAAAAAACTTCTGATAGGCTGTCCTACCTGAATCAGTCAGCAAAATGCTTTTGAGATTTCACTGTGGTCCAGAGTCCAAGATCAGTTACTCAAATTTTATGGCATTTTTGATTAGAAAATACTATAAAATTGTACACACTTCGCATATCGTGCTGTGGTCTGCTGCCCAATATTCCTGCAGTACTGTATTCACAAAGGATGATAATAGTCCCCGTGAATATTAATTGGCAATGCTCCAAGTCCCCAGATCAATAATAAAAACAGGCCAGCACTTACAAACCTTCATAATAAACACAATACAAGAGAATGGCTCGATACCACTACTGACCAAGCTGGCCGAGCCTTGAAGGACATAACTGCCAGACTAGGACTGCGGTAGGTAGTGAGAGAACCAACACAAGGGAAAAACCTACTTGACCTCCTCCTCACCAATCTATCTGTCACAGAAGCATCTGTCCATCACAGCATTGGTAGCAGTGGCCACTGCCCAGTCCTTGTGGAGACAAAATCTCATCTTCACACTGAGGACACCCTCCATTGGTGAAGTCAAGCGTAGGTCCCTTGCAGTCAGAATCAGGGGAATTTATAATGGGAAACAAGGAAATGGCAGCCCAACTAAATACATACTTTGGTTCTGTCTTCACAAAGGAGGACACAAATAACCTCCCAGAGATGCCGGGGAACATAGGGTCTGATGAAAGGGAGGAACTGAAAGAAATCAGTATCTGTAGGGAAATGGTGTTAGGAAAATTGATGGGACTGAAGGCCGATAAATCCCCAGGGCCTGATGGTCTACATCCCAGGGTACTTAAGGAAGTGGCCCTAGAGATAGTAGATGCATTGCTGGTCATCTTCCAGAACTCGATAGACTCTGGAACAGTACCCATGGATTGGAGGGTAGCTAATGTTACCCCACTATTCAAAAAAGGTGGTAGAGAAAAAGCGGGGAATTATAGACCGGTAAGCCTGACATCGGTAGTGGGGAAAATGCTAGAGTCTATTATAAAAGATGTAATAGCAGAGCACTTGGAAAGCAGTGACAGGATCGGACAAAGTCAACAAGGATTTACAAAAGGTAAATCATGCTTGACTAATCTACTGGAATTTTTTGAGGATGTAACTGGTAAAATAGATAAGGGAGAACCAGTGGATGTGGTGTATTTGGACTTTCAGAAGGCTTTCGATAAGGTCCCAGATAAGAGATTAGCGTGCAAAATTAAGGCACATGGGATTGGGGGCAAGGTATTGACTTGGATAGAGAACTGGTTGGCGGACAGAAAGCAAAGAGTTGGAATAAACGGGTCATTTTCCGAGTGGCAGGCAGTGACTAGTGGGGTACCGCAAGGATCGATCCTAGGACCCCAGCTGTTCACAATATATATTAATGATCTGGACGAGGGAATTGGATGTAATATCTCCAAATTTGCAGACGACACAAAGCTGGGTGGGAGGGTAAGCTGTGAGGAGGATGTCGTGAAACTCCAGTACGATTTGGACAGGTTGGGTGATTGGGCAGAAACTTGGCAAATGCACTATAATGTGGATAAATGTGAGGTTATCCACTTTGGTGGCAAAAACAGGAAGGCAGATTATTATTTGAATGGCAATAGATTGGGAGAAGGGGAAGTGCAAAGAGACCTGGGTGTTATTGTGCACCAGTCGCTGAAGGTAAGCATGTAGGTACAGCAGGCGATTAAGAAGGCAAATGGTATGTTGGCCTTCGTAGCAAGAGGGTTCAAGTACAGGAACAAGGATGTCCTGCTACAGTTGTACAGGGCCTTGGTGAGGCCGCACCTTGAGTATTGTGTGCAGTTTTGGTCGCCTTACCTGAGGAAGGACGTTCTTGCCATGGAGGGAGTGCAGCGAAGATTCACCAGGCTGATACCTGGGATGGCAGGAATGACGTATGAGGAGAGATTGTGTCAATTGGGCTTATACTCACTGGAGTTTAGAAGATTGAGAGGGGATCTCATCGAAACCTATAAAATTCTGTCAGGCCTGGACAGACTAGATGCAGGAAGGATGTTTCTGATGGCCGGGAAGTCCAGAACCAGGGGTCATAGTCTAAGGATAAGGGGTAAGCCATTTAGGACTGAAATGAGGAGGAATTTCTTCACCCAGAGAGTGGTGAACTTGTGGAATTCTCTACTTCAGAGGGCGGTGGAGGCTAGTTCATTAAATATATTCAAGAAAGAGTTGGATATATTTCTTGAGGCAAAAGCGATCAAGGGATTTGGGGAGAAGGCAGGGACAGGGTACTGAATTTGGATGATCAGCCATGATCTCATTGAATGGCGGAGCAGGCTCGAAGGGCCGAATGGCCTACTCCTGCTCCTATCTTCTATGTTTCTCTGTTTCTATGTGTAGCACTACCACCATGCTATATGGGATACATTCAGAACAGATCTAACAGCTCAAAGCTGGGCATCCATGAGGCGCTATGGGCCATCAGCTGCAGCAGAATTGTATTCTACCACAATCTGTAACCTCACGGCCCGGCATATCCCTCACTCTACCATTACCATCAAGCCAGGGGACCAACCCTGGTTCACTGAGGAGTGCAGAAGAGCATGCCAGGAACAGCACCAGGCATACCTAAAAACGAGGTGCCAACCTGGGGAAGCTGCAACACAGGACTACATGCATACTAAACAGTGGAAACCGCATGCTATAGACAGAGCTAAGCAATCCCACAATCAACAGATCAGATCAAAGCTCTGCAGTCCTGCCACATCCAGCGTGAATGGTGGTGGACAATTAAACAACTAACGGGAGGAGGAGGCTCCAGGGATATCCCCATCCTCAATGATGATGGAGCCCAGCACACAAGTGCAAAAGACAAGGCTGAAACGTTTGCAACCATCTTCAGCCAGAAGTGCCAAGTGGATGATTCATATTGGCCTCCTCCTGAGGTCCCCACCACCACAGAAGCCAGTTTTCAGTCAATTCAATTCACTCCACGTGATATCAAGAAACGTCTGAGCGCACTGGATACAGCAAAGGCTATGGGCCCTGACAACATCCCGGATGTCGTGCTAAAGACTTGTGCTCCAGAACTAGCCGCACCTCTAGCTAAGCTGTTCCAGTACAGCTACAACTGGCATCTACCCGACAATATGGAAAACTGCCCAGGTATGTCCTGTCCACAAAAAGCAGGGCAAATCCAATCCGACCAATTACCACCCCAGCAGTCTACTCTCAATCATCAGCAAAGTGATGTAAGGTGTCGTCGACAGTGCTATCAAGCAGCACTTACTCACCAATAAACTGCTCACCGATGCTCAGTTTGGGTTCTGCCAGGACCACTCGGCTTCAAACCTCATTACTGCCTTGGTCCAAACATGGACAGAAGAGCTGAATTCGAGAGGTGCGGTGAGAGTGACTGCCCCTGACATCAAGGCAGTATTTGTCTGAGTGTGGTGTCAAGTAGCCCCAGTAAAATTGAAGTCAATGGGAATCGGGGGGAAAACTCTCCACTGGCTGGAGTCATACCTAGCACAAAGGAAGATGGTTGTGGTTGTTGGAGGTCAAGCATCTCAGCCCTGGGACATCGCTGCAGGAGTTCCTCAGGGCAGTGTCCTAGGCTCAACCATCTTCAGCTGCTTCATCAATGACTTTCCCTTCATCATAAGGTCAGTAATGGGGATGTTCGCTGATATTTGCACAGTGTTTAGTTCCATTTGCAACTCCTCAGATAATGAAGCAGTCCATGCCCGAAAGCAGCAAGACCTGGATGGCATTCAGACTTGGGCTGATAAGTGACAAGTAACATTCGTGCCACACAAGGGCCAGGCAATGACTATCTCCAACAAGTGAGAGTTTAATCACCGCCCCTTGACATTCAACGGCATTATCATCGCCGAATTCCCCCACCATCAACATCCTGGGGGGTCACCATTGACCAGAAACTTAACTGGACCAGCCACATAAATACTGTGGCTACAAGAGCAGGTCAGAGGCTGGGTATTCTGCAGCAAGTGTCTCACCTCCTGACTCCCCAAAGCCTTTCCACATCTACAAGGCACAAGTCAGGAGTGTGATGGAATACTCTCCACTTGCCTGGATGAGTGCAGCTCCAACAACACTCAAGAAGCTCGACACCATCCAAGACAAACAGCCCACTTGATTGGCACCCCATCCACCACCTTAAACATTCTAGGATTACATAGGATATACGGCATAGAAACAGGCCATTCAGCCCAACCAGTCCATGCCGGCGTTTATGCTCCACTCGAGCCTCCTCTCATCTTTCCTCATCTAAATCTATCAGCATAACCCTCTATTCCCTTCTCCCTCATATGTTGCCTAGCCTCCCCTTAAATGCATCTATACTTTTCGCTTCAACCACTCCCTGAGGTAACATGTTCCCATTCTCACCACTCTTTGGGTAAAGAAGTTTCTCCTGAATTTCCTATTTGATTTCTTGGTGACTATCTTATATTGATGGCCTCTAGTTATGCTCTTCCCAACAAGTGGAAACATTCTCTCTGTATCCACTCTATCAAAACCTTTCATAATTTTAAGGACCTCTATTAGGTCACCCCTCAGCCTTCTTTCAAGAGAAAAGAGACCCAGCCTGTTCATCCTTTATGTATACCCTTGCATTTCTGGTATCATGCTTGTAAATCTTCTCTGCACCCTCTCCAGTGCCTCTATATCATTTTTATAATATGGCAACCAGAACTGAACGCAGTACTCTAAGCGTGGTCTAACCAAGGTTCGATACAGGTTTAGCATAACTTCCCTACTTTTCAATTCTATCCCTCTAGAAATAAACCCTAGTGCTTGGTTTGCTTTTTTTTATGGTCTTGCTAACTTCTGTCGCAACTTTAAATGATTTGTGTATTTGTACTCCGAGATCCCTTTGTTCTTCTACCCCACCTAGACTCGCACCCTCCAAGTAATAAGTGACCCTATTCTTCCTTCCAAAATTTAATACCTCACATTTATCTGTGTTGAACTTCATTTGTCAATTATATGCCCATTCTGCAAGTTTATTAATGTCCTCCTGTAATTTGTTGCAGTCCTCCTCAGTATTGACTATCCCCCCCAATTTGGTGTCATCCACAAATTTAGAAATTGTGTTCTTGATTCCAAAGTCTAAATTGTTAATATAAATTGTGAACAATGGTGCCAGCACTGACCCTTGTGGAATACCACTACCCACCTTCTGCCACTGTGGATAGCTACGTTTTACCCCAGCTCTCTGCTTTCTGTCTTGAAGCCAGCTCGCTATCCATAATGCAACTTGTCCCCTGACTCCGCATTCTCTGACCTTGTTCATCAGTCTATTATGGGGTACCTTATCGAAGGCCTTTTGAAAATCTAGATAAATTACATCTACTGCATTACCATTGACTATCGCCCCCAATTTGGTGTCATCCGCAAATTTAGAAATTGTGTTCTTGATTCCAAAGTCTAAATTGTTAATATAAATTGTGAACACTGGTGCCAGCACTGACCCTTGTGGAATACCATTACCCTCTGTTACCTCTGCAAAAAATTCAGTGAGGTTGGTCAAGCAAGACTCTCCCTTTTGAAATCCATGCTGACTATTCATTACTCTGATTTTGGTTACTAGATGTTCTTTTATTTTCTCCTTTAGAAGGGATTCCATTATTTTTCCTACCACCGATGTTAAGCTGACTGATCTATAATTCCCTGGACATGTTCTATCCCCCTTCTTAAGTATAGGTATTACGTTAGCTATCCATCAGTTCTCCAGCACTACACCTTTTTCTAACGAATTATTAAATATGTGTAGTAATGCCGCTGCTATCTCTTCCCTAGATTCTTTTAAAATGCGTGAATGCAATCCATCCAGACCAGGGGTTTTATCCTCTTTGAGTTTGATTAGTCTAATTTAATATATCCCCTCTTTTTATTTTAAATGCACTTATCTCATTACTAATCTCATCATCCAATGTCATGTCCACCTGTTCTAGCTCCCTGGTAAATACTGAATCAAAATAATTATTTAATATTTCTGCCATATCTCTATCGTTACTTGTGGTATTATCCTGTCTATCCCTTAATGGCCCTATTTCCATCCCAACCTTCCTTTTTTTATTGATGCGCCTGTAAAATATTTTACTATTTTGTTTTACGTTCCTTGATAAATTAATTTCATAGTTCCTCTTTGCCTTCCTAATTGTTATTTTTTTACTTCTCTCCTAATCTCTTCATATTCTCCCTTATCATGCACTCCCCTGCTGTCTATGTACTTAATGTATGCCTCTTTCCTTACCCTCAATTGTTCCCTTTTGGCTTTATTCATCCATGGAGCCTCATTAGTGTTTAGCTTATTCTTTCCTTTTAGCGGAATATATCGTTCCTGCACTCTGTTGAACACCGTTTTAAATGTTGCTGCTCTACATCGTTGTTTACAAATGTTGTTGCCCATTTTATTTTCCCAAGTTCTATTCTCAGCCCCTCAAAATAGACTCTTTACATCACCCCATCCACCACCGGTGCATTCACTCCCTGCACTACCGGTGCATTCACTCCCTCCACCACCGGCGCGCCGTGACTGCAGTGTGTACCATCTACAAGATGCACTGCAGCAACTCGCCAAGGCTTCTTCGGCAGCACCTCCCAAACACGCAACCTCTACCACCTAGAAGGAAATGGGCAGCAGGCACATGGGAATACCATCACCTGCAAATTCCCCTCCAAGTTACACACCATCCTGACTTGGAAATATATCGCCATTCCTTCATCGTCGCTGGGTCAAATTCCATGAACTCCCTCCCTAATAGCACTGTGGGAGTACCTTCACCACACGGACTGCAGCGGTTCAAAAAGGTGGCTTACCACCACCTTCTCAAGGGCTATAATGGATGGGCAATAAATGCTGACCTTGCTAGCGATGCCCAAGTCCCAGGAACAAAAAAAAGCAGCACTCCAGTAAATGTTAATAAAAATCGTGTATTTTCAAGGAAATTAAATTGAAATAGTGTACCTAAGATATTAATATCATGGAGGAACTTTAAATATCATTGACTGAAATTAAAATTTTCATCAGTTTACTCTCATTCTTTCTTCTCATGAAGGGTACAGTTTCAAAGCAGAAAGCAGCTATCTGATACATACATCACCATTGTGGTAAATCTTTATGTGAGAACCTAGATGGTAGTGCTGCTAGGCTATTCCTGTTCCTATCCTCATCCACACAAATGCATCTTCCAGTAGGAGTCACTGGAACCATTGACTATTACAGCACTTGGGAGGCCATTCATTCTATCATATCTGTACTGCCTCTTTGTAGAGAGTAATCCAAAACTAATCCCACTACATCGCTGTCTCTCCAAATAGCCCTCAAATCTTGCTCTATTTTAAATATTTATCCACTTTTCTACTTAAAAGGTGCAATGGTCTCTGCCTCAACTGCCTCCTGTGACAACGTTTTAAGTTGATGACGCAGATGATGTTCAAAGCTCAGAAGATCAGTCAGTTAACCCAACTTCATCTCAAGCAAGAGAAAATTCAGGGCAACCAACTGATGCTGGTCTGCCATCCGTTTCTGAAGAGTTCCACATCTAATGGTGGTCCAAGGGATAGGTTTACTATACCCAAAGATGTTATAGAACTTTGTACCTGTCAGCTGTGGCTCAGGGGGGAGCACTCTCACCTCTGAGTCAGAAGGTCGTGGGTTCAAGTTCCACTCCAGCGACTTGAGCACCTAATCCAGGCTGACACTCCAGTGCAGTACTGAGGGAGCATTGCACTGTTGGAGCAGTTGTCTTTCAAATGAGATGTTAAACCGAGACCCAATCTGCCCTCTCAAGTGGATGTAAAAGATCCCATGAAGAAGGGCAGGGAGTTCTTGCTGGTGTCTTGGACAATATTTCTCCCTCAACCAACATCACTAAAAAAAAAGATTATCTGGTCATTGTCACATTGCTGTTTGTGGGAGCTTGCTGTGCACAAATTGGCTGCTGTGTTTCCTACATTACATAATTTATATTAATGATTTAGACTTTGGAATCAAAAACACAATTTCTAAATTTGCAGACAACACCAAATTGGGGAGGATAGTCAATACTGAGGAGGACTGCAACAAATTACAAGAAGACATTAATAAACTTGCAGAATGGGCATATAACTAGCAAATGAAATTCAACACAGATAAATGTGAGGTATTACATGTTGGTAAGAAAAATAGGGAGGTCACACATTACTTGGAAAATAAGACCGCGAAATTCGGTAGGTTAGTGCCTCCCGTTAGCGGCAGGCGGGGACACTAACGGGGGCGCTAAGGGGTTAGCGGCGAATCCAATGCCGCACGCAACCTTCAGTGGCGAATTAGCGCTGGCGCTAACTGTTAACGCCTAGGCCTCTAACGCCTCTCAGATGGTGAGGTCAATGCGTGTGCAATGCCCTGTTAATGGCCCCAATGCAAAATTGCCTTTTGCCCCCTGCTTTAGCGTCTCGCGCCAACTACACTAGTAAGAGGAGGCGTTGTGCGCTGCAGGAGCGGTAATTAAAGGGAATGCTTCCGTGTTGCTTGAACATTGCGAAAAAGGCGCTTTCAGTGATCGCACCGTTTATTACTTGCACCAGTTTGCTGCCTGTGCAATATTTTTTACACCTTTTCCTCAAATATCTCCAAATGCTGCCCTTTCTGAAAGTGATGGGGGCTGCAATGGCAGTCACCCAGGTCGCGTTGAGAAACACCACTGATGACTATGAGGTTATACAACGTGATTGGCCCTTCCCTTTAAGAGATGGAAGCAGCCTGTGTGATTAAAGAGTGTTGTTTGGACTGCGCATGACCTTCTTTATCACTCTGCCAGTAGCGGCCCCGCTCTCAGAGGGTAGCGCCCTAAGTTAGGAGTGTAGCGCTTGATTTAATGCTACACTTCCCTCTTGGAGCGCTAACAATGAATTTCGCGGGAGTTGACAATGATTAGCACCTGACGCTAATTCTTCAACTTTTAAAGTGTTAGCGCCCCAAACAGGGCAATAACGAATTTCTCCCCTGAAGAATCTAAATAGAAGAGCAAAGGGATCTCGGAGTACAAATACACAAATCACTAAAAGTATCAACACAGGTTAACAAGGCCATAAAAAAGCAAACCAAGCACTAGGGTTTATTTCTAGAGGTATAGAATTGAAAAGTAGGGAAGTTATGCTAAACTTGTATCAAACCTTGGTTAGACCGCACTTGGAGCACTGCGTGCAATTCTGGTCGCCATATTATAAAAAGGATATAGAGGCACTGGAAAGGGTGCAGAGAAGATTTACAAGGATGATACCAGAAATGCGAGGGTATACATATCAGGAAAGGATGAACAGGCTGGGTCTCTTTTCTCTTGAAAAGAGAAGGCTGAGGGGTGACCTAATAGAGGTCTTTAAAATCATGAAAGGTTTTGACAGAGTAGATACAGAGGGGAAGAGCATAACTAGAGGCCATCAATATAAGATAGTCACCAAGAAATCAAATAGGGAATTCAGAAGAAACTTCTTTACCCAGAGAGTGGTGAGAATGTGGAACTCGCTACCACAGGGAGTGGTTGAAGCGAATAGTATAGATGTATTTAAGGGGTGGTTAGATAAGCATATGAGGGAGAAGGGAATAGAGGGTTATGCTGATAGAGTTAGATGAGGAAAGACGGGAGGAGGCTCGAGTGGAGCATAAATGCCGGCATGGACTGGTGGGGCCGAATGGCCTGTTTCTGTGCTGTATATCCTATGTAATTACAACAGTGACTACACTTCAAAAGTGTTTTAGGACGTCCTGAGGTTGGGAAAAGTGCTATATAAATGAAAGTCTTTCTTTCTTTTCTTTCTTAACACCCCGAGTTCATAGGCACCGTTTAAGCCCAATACAAGTTTTTAAACTCAGCGGTTTTGGCTTTCATACTCAACTAAGAAGAAGGCACTGTTTTGTGTGGCTCATGGAAAACCAACACCGATGCTTTCTTCAGTGGAATGAAGGAATGGAAACATGTGTATCTCAGGATTCAGCAACATGAATCGCATGTCAAGTTGAAATCACTAGAAAGCAAAATTGCAATAACAATTTAACTTTGTTCAGTGCAGCTCAGGAAAAGAGAAGAAAACAGGTCACCGAAGATGTGAGGTTTTAGACCATATTATTAAAATAACTGACATGAATCTTGTCATTCATGTGGAAATGACTTATGAAATGATACTGGGCGGCCTGCTGGTGGCGCTGTCCAGGGAGAGTATAAATACTCGGGCATGGGCCCAGCTTGCTCAGGACATTCGTTAACAGGAACTAATGAAGGACACAACTAGATCTCCATGTTGAAAAACAGTTGATTAAAGCCTTGTTTAATACTTAGACCAAGTGCCTAGTAGTTTGCTTACGTCAATAACCAAATTCATTGAAAAACGAGGGGTGAGTTGTCGCGGAACAGATCTGAATGAACGTGCCTACAGACTCAATGATGCAAATAATGATCATGAGAACTTAATGGAACTGGTTTTACTGCTTGCAAAATATGCTGAAGCTCTTAGGAAGCATGCTGAGAATGTTATTGAACAGAGCAAAAAGGGACAGGAACAACAGCATTAAAGCCTTTAAACATGTTTTAATCATGTTCCTTTCCAAAATGTTTGTGAATTATATTATCGATACCATTAAACATGGTGCAAGTCTAGGTGGCAGATGAAGTCAGAAAAGCTAGCATTGTTTCTGTTCCGACCGATAGCTCATAAGACATAACCACCACCGACCAATTCTCAGTTATTCTTACATATGTAAACAATGAAGAGGTGCATGAGTAGCTTCTTGCTTTTGTAAACTTCCAATCAGATGAAAGAAAGGATTTATTTGAGTTGCTTAAAAGAATCCTTGAGGAAAATAGGATTGACTTAAAAAAATATGTAATAAAAACAGAAAATGCTGGAAACACCGTAGACATTTCGTACTGTCCGTTCAATTATTCAACGCCGACACCATAATTGGTTATAGTTATATGGCTTTATTCGGCATGAGCAAGAATTAATACATTGCCGTATTTAAGCAACAGTTTACAAGGAATAATTGAGAATTAATTACTCCGTTGATCCTTGGGTAGAAGGTGTGACCCATTCCTCATAGCTCCAACTCACATAAACTTGTACACCTGTCTGGTATCCTCCTTGGCCCGTCTACACTGAGAGAGACACAAACCCCCTAGGATATACCCCAAAAACTGGAACGATAGTAAAATCCATCAAATCATGTATCTTCCATACCCCCCATTCTACCCAGTCATGTGCCCAGCAAGTTCTGTGTCCAGGCACAGACCTTGCGCCTCCCTTATCTGTTTTTTAGCCTTAGCACAAGCTATTTCTGTCCTTGTTTTCTGTTTTCACAGTTGATGCCCCCCCACCTCCCCGATCCTTGAAGACAACAAGAGTTCTAACTGTAAATACAACCTAGGTTTAAACATTTCCTTTTCCCTAATTCTGACAGAGGAGAAATAAATTAATTCAACTATAGGCCAGCAAACTTAATATTAAACTGCAAAGCTTAATACTGAAAAATAGTAAAAGGGGATTATATTTGATTATATTTCAACAAATTACAAAAGCTGTCAGCACATTCCCACAGTAAGAGAGATAAGAGTTAACGCTGCAGACATTGTTTCTTTCCCTCTCTTCTAGCAATAACAATTAGTTTTTGCAGTAACAAGGATACTTGTGTTCGTACAGCATCCTGAGAGTCCAAAAGCAGTGGATTTTGCAGAACTGCATTTCTAGCAAGAAAGCTTAGGGTCATTTAATTGCCACCTTGAGGGGGAGGAGCTACCTCCAACCCTCACTCAATCTTATCCTTATCCTTCTGTAGGAGGTCCACTAACTCTAAGTATTAGCACGTTGACCAAGTACATACATTTCAAGCAACAGATCATGATATAGACAAAGAAAATCATAATACATTGTACAGTAAGCTACAGTGTACCATATTACCAAGAAATTCATTGACTTAAAAGATTCTCCAGCTCTCCCTTTACCTGTATCCATCTTGTGGATAATTCTTGCTAAGTATTACTTCTCCTGAGCCCTCAATTGGTCCAATCCAAATTATACATCCTTCTCCACTTCAACTTCAATTTCAATCCCTCTGATCGGTACCAGTGTGTTTATCTCTATCCTGATTGTTTCATTAATTAAGTAGTTTCTCTGTGGAGCATGTACCAGTGCCTTGGTGATTTAACAGCTTGTCTCACTCTCAGTAGGTCAGGCAGCATCTGTGGAGAGTGAAGCAGAGTTCAGGGGCGCGATCTTGCCAGCCCTGGGGAGGCGGGACTGCCGGGAAAATGGCAGTATTTGGGGGTAGGTGCCCAACCCACCCCCAACCCGCCTCCATGCCATCATGCCAGGAGGCGGGTAGCCAACCTACGCCGGGTCCCATCTCCTTGGAGGTGGGAAGGGGATTACAGCCACTTAACTGCCTGTTAACAGGTAGTTAACAGGCAGATAAGAGGATTATCCCCATTTTACCCACACAAGTGCGGGCTTCCCGAAGGCTGCAAACCCCGCCAGGGTCACCGAGGCGAGTAGTGGGTCTGCAGGGGTCGGAGGGGTGCAAAAGTGCGCTATGAAGGTAAGTGATGGGTGCAAGTGTGGAGAGGTGAGTATGTGAGGTAAGTGGAAAGTGTTCGAGAAAGTTTACTTACCTTTGTTTCTTCCTGCAGGCTTCAAGAGTTGGGTATGCGGAGAGTCTCACACCTCCGCGGCAGAGATGACAGATGGCTGCTGCATTCTCCAATGTAACAACCATCTAAATTCTGCTAAAGAAAGAGGTTTGATGAGTCGCGAATTCAAGAACTCATCAAATTACAGCGAATGTCAGTGTTTGACAGCTTCACAGCTTGACAGATGAAATGTCATATGCTGACGTTCTCTGTAACCGGCTTTCCCTTAATTGGCCTGCTAAGCCTGCTGGGCGGGCTTAACAAGGTCAATCAATGGAAAATAGCGTGGGTTGGTCACAAATCGATAGAGGCGGGACATCGACCCGACAAGCAGCAGTCCCGCCTCCAACGCGCCCCCATTGGCAAAATCGCCCCCAACGTTTCAGGTCGATTACCTTTCATCAGCACATAAAGAAATATGTCTTGGACAGTACAGATTGCGGGTCCAATATGAGTGCGCAGTACAATGGTCTTACCACTTGTCTAAAAAAGGCTTCCCCA
Source organism: Somniosus microcephalus (assembly GCF_052327205.1). Classification (NCBI taxonomy): domain Eukaryota; kingdom Metazoa; phylum Chordata; class Chondrichthyes; order Squaliformes; family Somniosidae; genus Somniosus; species Somniosus microcephalus. The sequence continues at coordinate 56,399,427 of NC_140989.1, read as the reverse complement.
GGTCATATTCATATTTGGTGCTATGCCCATGTTCTGAGCCTGGTTCTATCAGACACAAGTGCTGTGAATATTGCATCTGCAAATCTTTTCAACCTTCTAAACAACTGTGCAAAACTTCTGCAAATCTTGGTCATCGACCTGAAACGTTAACTCTGTTTCTCTCTCTACAGATGCTGCCTGACCTGCTGAGTATTTCCAGCATTTTCTGTTTTTATTTCTGCAAATCTTACCTGAGAGTGAATGTATGGCTCAAACAGATGCAGCCCAAAATTAGAGCTGAAAAGCTGAAATACAGATTCGAGCAATTACCTGATGGTGAAAGACCATGCTTTGTGGAGAGTCTTTGATGGAAAAGTCGGTGTGCATCCACTACCCTTTACATTGATGTTGTTTCGGCACTGAAGTATATTTCTGAAGATACAAAGTTTGCAACCAAAACCTGCTTAGACCCTCATGAAATTTTGAATTTGCTTTTAAAATACAAGATAGTTTTGACTGCACAGACCTATTTCTGACTGTTCAATGTAACTGTTCCCTTATCAAAATACCTCCAAATGACCGCAATTGATTAAGTTGTTGCTCACATCGTAGTTGACAGCCCAGTCAAGATACTCAACCGGGATTTTTCAAAAACTTGTCGAATATGCTGCTGCTTTTGCTGAGCAAGCAAATGAATTTTTGGATTAACTGGGTATCGACTATGTAGTTGTGAAAGCCAAGTTTGGTGCAAGAAAAAAATGGCCTGGGGAAATTGTCTGCCGCAAAGCTCCACAAAATGCCATCGACAAATATCAAATTGAATGCTTCAACCTAATCATATTGTCTTGTCAAGCATGACTAGTCAATTCTTAAAACGTGGTGAGTTATTTTCAGATATTTGTCTACGTGTTACTCAGAATTTCACAGGAGCACTGAAGCTTGCTGATGATGGGTACATTTCTGCAAACGCACTTGGGAAGCTGCATGACTTGATCAACCAATATTTCGAATTACAGGAGGATCCTGAAAACGTTTTGTTATGCTGTCAAATGGTATTGAGGATCAGTACAAGGCCCATTTGATTCCAGACCATTGTGATGATGAAGAGAAACTTGTATCTGATTCTGATGATGAAGAAAGTGGACCGGTTGTCTGCATTTCCTGCAAGAACTGTGCTCGTTTTATGTTTTCCTTTCTGAACCAAAGCCACCTATATTAACAAAACATAGAATTTTGCTTTTTTGGTTTATAAGAGCCTCCTCACTTCGTCTGTAACTCAGGCAGCTTGTCAGCGAGGTTTTTTGAAACTAAAAAAGAATCAAGGCAGCCACTCGAAGTTCTCGAACTCAAGAACATTTCAAATCAAATCAAATCAACTTTTATTGTCATTGTAGTGCACAAGTGCAGTACAACGAAATGTAGGCTTGCGGCTCCCGAGAGTGTACATTTGGATTAAGACATTTAAACATTCAACATACATTTGGCTTGTAGTATATTAACATAAATATAACCATAATAAAGTGCATTGGCAGATGTGCAGGCTTTAGGGTTTATTTGTGGAGTTCAGTAGGATGACAGCCCTGGGAAAGAAGCTGTTTCTACATCTGGTCGTACGGATGCGAATGCATCTGTAGCGTCTCCCAGATGGCAGGAGGGCGAACAGACTGTGGCTGGGGTGGGTAGGGTCTTTGATGATGGACCATGACCTCCGTAGACAGCGTTTCTGGTATATGTGCTCTATGGTCCGTAGCCGGGTGCCGGTAATGCGTTGGGCAGTTTTGACTACCCGCTGCAGGGCTTTCCGGTCATAGTAGCTACAGCTGCCATACCATACTGTGATACAGTTTGTCAGGATGCTCTCTATAGTGCAGCGGTAAAAGTTAGAGAGGATCAGGGGTGACAGATTACATCCCTTCAGCCTCCTTAGGAAATATAGGCGCTGCTGGGCCTTCTTCACCAGAGAGGAGGTGTTGAGGGACCAGGAGAGGTCTTCCGTGATGTGGACTCCGAGGAACTTAAAGCTGTCCACCCTTTCCACCACAGCCCCATTGATGTGGATGGGGGTGTGACTTCCGCCTTTGGACTTCCTGAAGTCCACAATGATTTCTTTTGTTTTCTTGGTGTTAAGGGCCAGGTTGTTATCGGCGCACCACTTCACGATGACATGCATGGAAAAAGCACTTTGTGGTAAATCTTGACCGTACACAAAGGAGGCGTGCTCCTCCAGGCCCCACAAAAATAATTCCAAACTTACCTTTGCTGGTCCTCTTCGGCCCCATTACCTCTGGAAATTGTCAGAGGGAGCACGGAGCACCTCCAACCAGTTCCACCCTAAATGGCAATCGGGGTCCTTGGACCCTGATTTCCATATTAAAAGAGACCTACCGTCTGTGACAGGCAGGTGCATCGGGTGCCCAGCGGGAGACCCCATTGAAAATGTCACCAGCTTCTTCGTTGGTGTTAATGGGGTGGTTAGGCGACTGACCCCAATTTGAGTCCTTTACCGCCCCAATAACGCCAGGCAAGCAATGTCCTCCAAACTTTCAGACATTGTATGGAATTCTTTGGAAGACTTTCAAATACATCATACAATTGTGTGTGTGCCGAAAAGAGTCTTCTCTTGAAGGCTGGGCCCCTGAATTCAGGATCCAAGTCCTCCTCAGCAGAGCTTGGAGCAGAGCTTGCCCTCTGGTGAGCTGTCTCCTGAGCTGTCCTTTCCACTAGTCCTTGCTCCCGCTCACTCATGCTAGGCGCTTCACCAATTGCAGACACCTCTAACGCTATAACCCATCCACAGTGCCAATCTCTGTACTGGTGCTTGTGAGGAATAGAGGACTGATGATGCATCTTCTGGAGGATTGTCCTCTTCTGACTCCTCCTCGACAGTGTCCACATGCTGAGAAGAACCTAGATAATGGAAAAAGGGACAAGAGGGACATCACACTGAGAGGCTAGATGGTAGCAGATGATAGACTTTCACTATGCAACATGATGTTGTCAAGGTGGTTACTTGAGGTAAATAAAAGGGTACAAGGGTCGACACCCTGCTCAATTAATCGCCTTGCCTCGCCATCTTCAAAACTTTGCGCTCTCACTGAGACAATGACCTCCAGGGCTGTTTGCTTCATCTCACTTAGGTCCTGAATGTTGGGCAGTCCTCCCTTGGCGTTGCTCCTGAGGTATTTATTCTGGCAGAGAGGGACAGAGTTAATCAGTAGCTATTGAAAAAGAATGGGCACATGTGTGAGGCTTCTTCATAAAGTGCATATGCTAAGAGAAGAAGCAAGTTGCAAGCAGAATGGACAGGTGCTCAATGGAAAGAAAGTGTCTGGAGTGTGAAATGAGAAAGGAGTTCATCAGAAGACTTCCTTGTTCTGCAATTGCTACCTTGTGAGAACAGAAAGTTGTTACTTCCTGCTGTGAAGGCAGCAAGCAAGAAATGAGTGTGTCTTTAGAATAAGGGGAGGTTGGACAATGTTCCCTTGTGCTTGGTGGGGAAGAAATTTGTTGCAGGGGAAGCAAGTGTCAGCGTGCTGGGCAATGGAGGGAGAAAGGTGTTGCCAGGTGTAATGCAGAGAAATAAAGACCTGTATCCATCCTTGCTACTCTGGTCATGTCATTAAATTGTTTTCTGCACTGGATCTAGGTCTTGGGGGTGATGCTCCTTGAACTGACAGTCTCTGAAAGCTCTCTTCCTGCCTGTTGCATGTTGGCTTTTGGAACCTTCCTCCAATTTGTGGGACAAAGAACATCCCTCTTTGCACTCACCTCTTCCACTGGGACCTCCAGGGAGGCGTCACAAAACTTCAGAACTTCTATGATTTGACAATAGAACCTAATTTCCCACACATTTCGATAAATACATACAGAAATGATCAGATACTATATCCTTTTACCAGGAACAATCTTTCTGGAAGTCTGAACAAACTAACACTGCTGTATAACACCTTCATTGCACGATAAATTACTGGATAATTCACTAAGGTGTCCAATGTGCAACGATTTCTGTGATTATTCCCTTTGTTGACTATGTTTATAGGCATCAACAAATTGCTTGTATGAAACTTTGTCCTTCTGACTGATTGCACCTCACTTCTGTGTACATATATCCTTAGTCTGTGGATTGTAATATTAGATTGTGATCCTGGAGTTTTCACTTTTTTGTAAATTTCACAAAGCTTGAAGTCATGCTGTGTGATATTCGCATATTAAAATAAACAGTTTAATACTTCTGTTAAAACAACAGACAAAGGAATTTTATGCAGACATGTTAAGCATTTGTAAACTAATATCACTATTTCACTTCTTGGAAGACTTAATTGTAGTTACTCATATTACTGAGGAGATTAAATAAACTAGAGAGTACTTGTGAGGATCCAAACCATACATGGTCTGTTGGAAGAGTGAAATTATCTTTTCTTGTTCCGTAGGTACACAGGAACAGGAGTAGGCCATTCAGTCCCTCAAGCCTGTTCCGTCATTCAATTAACCATGGCTGAGCTGTACCGTAACTCCATCTACCCACCTTAGTTCCGTAACACATAATACCCTTGCCTAACAAAAATCTCTGTTTTGACATTTTAAATTGACCTAGCCTTAACAGCTTTTTGGAGGCAAGAGTTCCAGATTTCCACTACCCGCTGTGTGAAGACATGCTCTCTGACATCACCCCTGAATGGCCTAGCTCTAGCTCTAATTTTAAGGTTATGCCCCCTTGTTCTGGAACCCCCATCAGAGGAAATAGTTTCTCTCTATTTATCCGACAACTCCTATAATCATCTTAAACACCTCAATTAGATCATCCCTTAATTTTCTAAACTCAAGAGAATACAAGCCCAGTCTATGCAAACTGTTTTCATAATTTAACCCTTTTAATGCCGGTATCATTCTGGTGAATCTGCGCTGCACCCCCTCCAAGGCCAATGTATCCTTCCTGAGGGGTGGTGCCCAGAACTGAATGCATTGCTTTAAATGGGATCCAGCCAGAGCTTTATAGAACTGTAACTTAACTTCCATCCCTTTGTATTCCAGCCCCCTGGAGAATAAGGCCAACATTCCATTAGCCTTTTTAATTATTTTTGTTAATTTGATCGTGCAAAGCTGAGTCGATGCCAGTGGTGCGATTTTGGAGCTCAACACTTCAGCCAACACCCTCTCTTAAGCTCGCACAGCTGAACATGCATTCAGCAGCAGGAAGGACCCCCCACCAGCGCTATTTAAAGGGATCATCTATTACTTACGAGTTAGTTGCTGGTTGATTTCTTCTGGCTGTTGCTATGATTTTACAAGTGTTTGGCGCTTTCTATACTTGTTATAAGTTGCAAAAGTCTACAGGGAGTGGTGTGGCAGGTCCTGAAGGACTTTTGCTGACTTCAAGGCTTCTACACAAACCACTCACTGGCAGGCATGGGTGCACTAGTAGACATACCTCTTGGAATACAGCATGACTGGGAGAATGAACAGAGGCCATGCAGAGCAGGACAAGCTGTTGGAAGAGGGAGGAGGAAGCGGGGGAGTAGGGCTTTCAGCAGGAGGCCATATCCACCTAGGGTGTTCAGGGAGCAAATCTCCTACCTGAACCTCATCGAGGAACAATGTGTGAGACATCTGCACTTCAGGAAGGGCATCCTCACTGAAATCTGCCACCTGCTGCAGCCACAATGGCAACCTCAGAGCAGGGCAAGGACCGCATTGCCATTGGCTGTGAAGGTGGCCGTGGCGATGAACTTTTATGTGTCTGGCTCCTTCCAGGCTGGAGCTGGAGATATTTGCAATATCCTACAGTTTGCTGTCCACTGTTGCATAAGGGAGGTCACTGAGGCTCTCTATTCAAAGAGAGCTGACTACATTTCATTCTCTTGCCAGAGACAAGCAGGCAGAGCGAGCACACGGCTTCGTTAGGACTGCAAGTTCCCCCATATTGCAGCGTTCAATTGATTGCATGCACGTCGCTTTGCGGGTGCAGCATGTTGACTCTGCCCTATAACAGAACTGAAAGGGATTCCACTGCATCAACATCCTGCTGGTGTGTGACCATAAGTAGCGAATCATGGAGGTCGATAACCAGTATCATGGCAGCAGTCATGATGCCTTCATTCTGCGGCAGTCCACTCTACCAGTTGCGTTTGAGCCACCACGGCAAACCAAAGGGTGGTTACTGGGCAACAAGGGCTATTTGCTGATAACATGGCTGATGACTCCGGTGCGCAACACACGCACACGTGTGCAGCATGCATACAATGAAAGCCATGCTGCCACACAAAATGTGATAGAGCAGACCATTGGCGTGCATGAAACAATGCTTCTGCTGCCTCCACTGCTCTGGAGGAGCCCTGCAGTAGTCGGCAGAGCAGGTGTCAAGATTTGTGGTGGTCTGCTGCATGCTGCACAACCTCGCCATCATGAGGAGCCCTTGCCACCAGCTATATGGGGAGCAGCTGAGGGGCAGGAGCATGAGGAGGAGGAAAGGGAAGAGGAGGAAGAGGAAGGGAGGAGGCAACCTAGGCAGCCCCTTTCGGCCTGGGCTGTCCATTAAGAACTCATCTGCGTGCGATACCAGTAAACCTCAATTCCCCATTCACCAACAGTCCCACACCTTACCTTCTTTCTGTCACTGACCATTACAGCGTCCACTTGGCCACAATGCAGAAATAATTGCCACTACAAAATAAACATTCCAAACCAAATTTATAAATGAAATCATGCTATATTGCATACAAAAGTCAACTAATCATGCTTGTGCATTACTTTAGTGCCCGTCTTCCATGCCTATCTGTCCTAGTTCTCCTACACAGTGCTATCCCAGTGGCTGCAGCATGGCTGGTGGAAGGCTGCTGACTTTCAGTGGCGGAGAATGCAGATGAACTTGGAGGAGGAATTTGAGCAGCTCTGGGCCTAGAAGGCCCAGCTGCAGACTGTACCATTTCGGCATGGGAGGCAGCAGTCTGAGCTGGCTGACAGGCAACAACAAGGGCACTGGCGAGTGGCAGTGGTGGGAGGACGAATGCTGTCATCCTTAGAGAGGACAGCAGGTTTGTGCTCCATGGTGTCACTGCCACTCCCCCAGGGCTGCACCTCAGCAATTCTAGTAATCTGTTGGAGGACAGATTGCTGGGCAGCTGTGACACCCTGCAAGCCCCTTGGAACATGGGTATCCACAGCCATGATGGAAGCAAGCTGAGATTGCATGGCAGCAGTCTGAGCTTCCACTGCAGCACTGACATTGGGTGGCTGCTGCTTGTGCTACAATGGAAGTTGTGACATCGGCCATCAGACACTACATCATGGTTGGGTCCATAAGTGTGCAAATGGAATTGGCCACCACTTCCATGCTGGAAAGCCCTGTGCCAAGTTGGTGCCAGAATCCTCCATGCTCCTTGACATTGACCGCAGGCTTTCTGGCAGGCTTCCCAATGCACCAAAAATTTTGTTGGGCATACACATCAGTGTTCTTCTGAAGTCCTCAACTGAGTCCTCTGCACTGAAACCCGTCGGTGACCTCGCCGTCCGGCGAGCTGGCACCTGCGCTATCCTTGCCCCCTGCCCTGCCTGCAGACCACTTGTGCCCAGTGTCTCACCACGTGCAGATCCCACCTCTAATCTATCCTCTAAGATATGCACAGTGTCAGTATCTGAGCTGGTGGCTGCGAGTGTGAAATCAAGTGACGGTACTGTATCTCCATCATCACTCTTTTCTTGGTGTTCCTCCACTGCCTGGTCAGGTTGCACCTCTTGGGTATCTGAAAGGGAAAAGGTTATAGCGAGGGGAGGGTGGAAGTAAGAGGTGCACGCTTACACCATCAGCAGTTTGTAAATCAGAGATTGTGGGATGAGGAGGAAGTGGAATGTGAGAAGGATGATTAGGTATGAGGATACCGTCATCTTCAGTGGTTTCAGCCCCAGCACTGGCCACGGGCTCAGCAATGGCCGTCCCAATAATGACCAGCACCATCTCCTCCATGGGGGTAGGACATGCAGGCACACCTGTCCTCCTCTGGTTAGCTCCTGCTGCCTCCGGTTGTATGCCATCTTGTCCTGCAAGAGAGAGTGAAGTGTGTCAGTGAGTGTCGTGCAATCTGCTTGGCTGATGTGGCTGTCATGGTTGAATGATTGGCAGTGTGTGCAAGTTGTGAGATGTGGGTGTGAGGCTTGCAACAGTGCTAAGTTTATGAGGGTATGGTGAAGCATATGCGTGTTAGGTATGAGGCCGGATTGATAGAGATATCTTCTCTGTTCTCCTCCCTCAGTCTCTGCACTGGACAACTTCTCTACCTCGGTGATTTCAACCTCCATCTCAATTCATCATGCTGAGTTCACTAGCTTCCTATCCTCCCTTAATCCCTCCCTCCATTTAAATTCCCCAATTCATATTCACGGCCACCGCGTCGATTTTGCCATCTCTCGTGGCCTCGCCACTCCTATTGTGTCAATTGCAGATAAAGCCATCTCTGACCATTTCCTCATATCGCTCTCCACCCACATCCCGCTTCCACCAAACGCACCCCCCGCCCCGCCTCCCCCACCAACCCTACTTCCTTCTGTGTCCGCCCCTGGAAAAAACTCTCTCCCAACTGCACTTATGAAATCCCAACTGTCTAGCCTCTGGCCCTCCATTCACCATGACATTTCTGCAATTACCGATCTGCTCAACCACACCCTCACCACCACCTTTGATGCCCTAGTCCCTACTAAAACAATTACACTCTCTCACCCTGGCCGTTCCCCCTGGTACGGCTCTCATCTTCGCTCCCTTAAGTCCAAGGGACACAGGCTTGAACGGATATGGCAGACAACTGGTTTAGCCATTCACCGTCAGACCTGGCTGGACCACATAAAGCATTATCGGGCCCTGCTCTTGTCTGTCAAAATTGCTCAGTATTCCAGACTCATTCTGGAATGCAAAGGTAAACCCCGGCTCCTATTCTCTACTGCTAACCGTCTTCTTAAACCCCTCTCCCCTGTTTCCTCCACCCTCACCTCCGATAACACGGGTGAGGAGCTCTAGCTGCCTTCCCACGGGTGCAGGGCATCGTCAGCTGCACACATGTGGCCATCAGGTCACCCCATCATTGCCCAGGAGCGTTTGTCAACCGCAAGGGCTTCCATTCCCTCAATATGCAGCTGCTTTGCAACTATAGGAAGATTATCATGCATGCGTGCGGCAGATTTCCCAGCAGCTGCCTTGACTCTTTCGTCCTGTGCCAGTCCACTCTCCCTAAGCTCTTCGCACCTCCAAACAGACTTTCAGGCTGGCTGCTTGTAGCCAAGGGCTATCCACTGAAGATGTGGCTCATGACATCCTTGAGGAGGCCAAGTAATTAGGCCGGGGAGAGATATAATGAAAGCTACATGTCCACCAGCTGTGTCATAGGACAGACAGTAGGTGTAGTGTATGTAACCTGTACCACCTTAAGAGGATACCTTAAGGTGATGGACTACATTTTGATGGCTCCTGTACATTGTAGTACCGGTGGTGACCACACCGGTATATAAACCCTGCGGAGCAAAGTGTATCCCAGTTCAGCCCTGACCCTCAATCACTAAAGACCTGTTTAATTACTTCTGTAGTCTGTGTCCTGTTATTCAGCATAACTACATTTGAAAACACAGACTCAACAGTGGCGACGAGTCTGATCTTACCTAGCGGCAGTTGCATCAAAGGAAGCTTCGCCTCTGAAACGGGCGTCGAACAAGGACATCCACCCTCAACATCCTGCTGGGCACTGCATAGCACGGGAGGCCATCGGGAACCCGGGTTGGTTTCTGGCCACGAAGTCAAACATCAGTGAACATCCCTTCGACGACAGCGGCGGGTAAGCCCGATCGAGCGGCACGGGGGGGAAGTTGGCCGAGTTGTCAGTAAGAGAAGGGGAGGGAAACGACGAAAAGGGCGGAGAACACGACCGCAGCCGGTGTCAGGGGCCGGACTGCAATCGGGGCAGAGATGAGCAGCAGCCAGAAAAGCGTTTATGACCACAAGGACCACGGGAGCGGCGGGGAACAAGAGCAGCAGCGCAGGGGAAAATAAAGGACCGCTGGGAGGCGAGAACGGCAACAGCATGGTAATCGCCATTTTGAGTCAGCGGGGGAAGAAGACAAGCGCGGGAAAAGCTGCCAAGCGCGGGAAAAGCCGCCAAGCGCGGGAAGCCGCCATTTTGAAAAAAAAAAAATAATAATCATATCCGAAGGAAAGGAAACTCAACAAGGATGCCAAAAACGGGTAACATCACTGCTTTTGATAGCGATGTGGAAGATTGGGCCACTTATGTGGAACGCATCGAAGTTTACAACGAATGAGGTACCGGAGGATAAGAAAGCACTAACCCTATTAAACTCGATGGGTGTGAAGACGTACGGGTTATTAAGGAAGCTTGTAACACCAGATAAACCGGTAGGAAAGAGTTTCGCGGATATTGTTACTATCCTGCAAGAGCATTTAAACCCCACGCCGCTGCTGATAGCGGAACGATTTAAATTCTACAAAAGAATTCAACATAAAGAAGAAAGCAACACTGAATTCTTAACCGAACTGCGCAAGTTATCAAAGTACTGTCAGTTCGGTACAGGACTAGCAGACGCACTGAGAGATAAGTTTGTGTGTGGGCTCCTAAGGGAAGGAACCCAGAGGCGACTGCTAGAGGAAAAGGATCTTACGCTGGACAAAGCTTTCAGCATTGCAGCATCGCACGAGGCAGCAGCACGAGGTGCTGCAGAGATACAGCAAAGGCCATTGGAATTCAGCACCCATGAAATGGCATTGGGCGCAGTAAAGTGCTATCATTGCGGAAGGACAACGCATGACCAGAACCAGTGCTGGTTCAAAGAAAAAGAATGCAGGCAATGTGGCAAACTTGGTCACATAGCGAGAGTATGCCGGTCAGGAAAGAAGACCAGCAGCAAAAAGTTGCCGCAGGAGAATTACAAAAAAGTACACAAGGTGACAGAGAACAGTTCATATGAACAGAAGATGGATTCAGACTCCAGCAGTAAGGAACTGGGTTGTCTAAGAATACATAATGTGGGTAACACAGCAGACCACCAAACTATCTGGGACATGCTTCGGATAGCAGGAGTCCAAGTGAAGATGGAATTGGACACTGGATCGGCAGTAACGGTCATGAATAAGCAAGATTACAAAAGGTTATTCTCGCACATTCCCCTGAGGGATACGGAGATTGTATTGAAAACATACACGGGGCAAATAATATACCCGAAAGGAAAGATAAAAGTAAATGTAGTCTACAATGGTAAAGAAAGTCAGAAAATGGACTTGTATGTGTTACCTGATGGAGGTCCGCCACTACTGGGACGGGAATGGATCCGGAGAATAAATGTGGACTGGCATTCCATACAAGCACTGACTGTAGATGCCTGTAAAGAGGACGACGTCAAACCTAAACGACTGTCCAAAATATTGGACGATGCTAAGGAGGTGTTCCAACAGGGACTGGGAACACTGAAAGGAATTACGGCAAACATCAAGGTTGAAGAACATGCAAACCCAAAATGTTTCAAAGCCAGACTGGTACCTTATGCGATATGACCTGCTGTGGAAGCAGAGCTGGAAGGGCTAGAACGTTCGGGAGTACTGTCCAAGGTGGACTGGAGCGAATGGGCCACACCCATTGTTCCTGTCATGAAGCGTTCGTTGAGCAACATGCCAGGTGAACCTGGGAAGGTTCGCATCTGTGGCGATTTCAAGATCACTGTTAATCCGGTTCTTCACACGGTGCAATATCCGCTTCCGCGGATTGAAGGTATCTTCGCTTCGCTGTCTGGCGGGAAACACTTCACCAAGATAGACCTGGCGCAGGCGTACCTACAGATGGAAGTTGATGAAGCGTCACGCCAGTATCTCACGATCAACACACATAAGGGCTTATATCGGTATAATAGACTGGTTTTTGGAGTGGCATCGGCTCCAGTGATTTGGCAAAGGGCCATGGAACAGGTATTGCAGGGAATTCCAGGCACACAATGCTACCTGGACGACATCCTGATTACAGGAGATGATGATAAGGATCACCTCGCGAATTTGGAGCAGGTGCTCACCAGATTGAAAGAATATGGGCTCAGAGTTAATCGCCAGAAATGTGAGTTCTTTCAAAAGCGAATCTCGTACTGCGGCCACGTCATTGACCAGGAGGGGCTCCATAAGTCACCTGACAAGATCGAAGCTGCCGTGAAAGCTCCTGCTCCGGAAAATGTATCCCAGTTGAGGTCGTTCCTTGGGTTGGTTAACTATTACCACAAGTTTCTTCCAAATTTATCCACGGTGTTACACCCGCTGAACACTCTTTTGCAAATGGGAATACCATGGAAGTGGAGCGATGATTGTAAGCGGGCTTTTCAAAAGAGCAAGGCACTGATCACCTCTAAGGAAGTGTTGGCTCACTTTAACCCAACGCTGCCTATTCGCTTAGCTTGTGATGCTTCTCCATATGGTATCGGGGCAGTGCTCTCACATAAGTTTCCAAATGGCTCGGAAAGGCCAGTCGCGTTCGCATCCAGATCATTGACCTCCGCAGAGCGCAACTATGCTCAGATAGATAGGGAGGCTCTCAGCCTCGTGTGGGGAGTTAAGAAATTTAACCATTACCTGCAAGGCCAAAAGTTTACGCTGCTGACAGATCACCAGCCGTTGGTTTCCATTTTCAACCCTAAGAAGGGTGTTCCAGTAATGACGGCGCAGAGGCTTCAGAGATGGTCCCTTTTCCTAGGGGCACATCAATATGATATCGAATTCAAAAGGTACAAAGCAACATGGTAATGCTGATGGGCTGTCGCGCCTGCCACTACCTACAGCGGAAGAGGCACCGGCAGTTGACCCTGTCGAGATATTTCACTCGACCATCATCGAATGCTTACCAGTCACCAATGCGGGTATTGAGAGAGAGACCCGAAATGACCCGACACTGTCTCGGGTCTACGACTTGACAGTGAAGGGATGGCCAGCACATGGCAACCCACTGTTACCAGCATTCTCAGCCAGACGAGAACAGCTGTCCGTATGTCAAGGAACATTGATGTATGGAACAAGGGTGATTATTCCTCCTAAATTAAGGGAGAGAGTTCTGAAGGAATTGCATGAAGGTCATCTGGGGGGAGTCAAGATGAAAAGCCTTGCTAGGGCTTATGTGTGGTGGCCAGGTATCGACAAACAAATAGAGGATCTGACTAAAAGCTGCTCAGGGTGCCAAAAAGTTCAAAATGCACCTCCAATTGCACCGCTGCATCCATGGGAATGGCCTTCAACCCCATGGCAACGTGTGCATATCGACTTTGCAGGTCCATTCATGGATTCCATGTTTTTGATAGCAGTAGACGCACATTCTAAATGGCCAGAAGTGATTAAGATGTCGACCACTACCTCGGAGAAGACGATCGCAGTTCTAAGAACTATATTTGCAAGGAATGGGTTGCCGGAACAAATATGTTCAGACAACGGACCACAGTTCGTGTCAGAAGAATTCCAGAAATTCATGAAAAAGAATGGGGTGAAACACTATATATCTGCCCCATATCATCCGGCTACAAATGGGTTGGCCGAGAGATTTGTACAAACGTTCAAAAAGGCGATAAAGGCCATGAGCAAAGACCATATTCCACTACAATACAAGGTGGACAATTTCCTGATGGCATATCGAAACGCCACGCATGCAGTGACAAATCAAAGCCCTGCCATAATGTTCTATAACAGGAGGTTGCGGTCCCGGTTGGATTTGTTAAAACCCAATGTGCGAAGGGAAGTCGAAAACAAGCAATTCCAGCACGTAAATAACAAGGCCACTCGGAGTTTCGAAATAGGACAACCAGTGTTGGCCAGGGACTATAGGGATGATAAATGGCAATCTGGAACAATTCGTGCCCGACAAGGACCCTTGATGTACACGGTAGACGTTGGAGAGAACGTAATACGACGTCATGCTGACCAACTTGTGGAATCGAGAACAAGGGTCGATCCCATGCCTACGCCAGAGACACCAGTTGAAGAAGTTATTGAGCCTGTAGCATCTACCTCAGACTCGAACGTACATGATGATGTTCAATCCATAGGAGATCAAATGGATGGGTCACCCCAGCGAGAACCAGAGACCCCTGAAAGGCGTTATCCGGCCCGGATCAGGAGGCCTCCTCAGAGACTGAATCTTTGAACAGTTTTGTGTGAAAATTGTATATATGTTATCCATGTAATGTTTAAATTGGGGTGTACACTGTTAAGCTAAAAGGAGTGGAATTGTAGTGTATGTAACCTGTACCACCTTAAGAGGATACCTTAAGGTGATGGACTACTTTTTGATGGCTCCTGTACATTGTAGTACCGGTGGTGACCACACCGGTATATAAACCCTGCGGAGCAAAGTGTATCCCAGTTCAGCCCTGACCCTCAATCACTAAAGACCTGTTTAATTACTTCTGTAGTCTGTGTCCTGTTATTCAGCATAACTACATTTGAAAACACAGACTCAACAATAGGCATGCTGAAAATGCGCTTCAGATGCCTTGACAGATCTGGAGGAGCCCTTCAGTACACACATAAGAACATAAGAAATAGGAGCAGTAGTAGTACATTTGGCCCCTTGAGCCTGCTCCGCCATTCAATAAGATCATGGCTGATCTGATCTTGGCCTCAACTCCACTTTCCTGCCCACTTCCATAACCCTTGGCTTCACTGTAGCTCAAATATCTGTCTATCTCTGTAGTGTATGTACCTTTAAGAGAGAACTACTTTTACAGCTCCTGTATACTGTAGTACCGGCAGTGACCACACCGGTATATAAGCCTTGAGCATGCCTCTGTACCCCAGTCTTGAGATTACCCTACTCCAGTAAATATCTGTTGATTGTTCAGTTACAGCATCCATGTGGTTATTGAAAAACATCATACTCTCAGAATCACGGATCTAACAGTGGCGACGAGTGTCGATTCGAATCTACCTGCAACTCTGCATTTCCCTTCGAGGATTCGCTCCGGGAGGGCGGTGGAAGAAAGTCGAGGCCAGAAGCACGGGCGTCGACCACGAGCAACCGCCCAGTCGTCCGGCAGAGAGTGAACATCGCAGGGGAGGCTGTGGAGAGCCGGGCTTGGTTCCCCAGCCATGACGATCAGCAATAGACTGACGACAGGTACAGCGCAGACCCTTCCCGGACAGCGGCGGCTGGAGCCGACCGACGGCAGAGAGAAAGCCGAGCAGTGTCGACGGGGTAAGACGGAGGGTGAAGCGCACAGGGCGCAGCCGGGGGTTGAAAACCGAGCGGCGTCGAGGAAAAACAAAACGGAGAGAGAGAGGGTAAAGCAACAGGACCGAGCGGTGGAAACGGGAAAGGCACACAAAAAAAAAGAATGCGCAGAGCACAGCCAGGGCTCAAGGGCTGAACAGTGTCCGCGGGAAGAAGAAGGGAGAGCGCGGGAGACGCCATTGAGCCGCGGAGAAGGAAGAGCGCGGGAGACGCCATTTTTAGAAGCCGCAGCGGAGAAGAAGGGCAAGCGTGGGAAGGAAGGAAAGCGCGGGAGATGCCATTTTGTGCCAGCGGAGAAGGGGAAGCGTGGGAGACGCCATTTTTGACAGTTAAATCACACCCAGGGATGCCGAAGAGTGGCAGTATCTCTACGTTCGACAATGAAGTCGAAGATTGGGCGACATATGTGGAACGTATTGAGGTGTACTGCAGGGTGAATGAAGTGCCAGATGCTAGGAAAGCACTGGTTTTGTTAAATTCCATGGGTGCAAAAACTTATGGGTTACTGCGAAACCTAATAACCCCAGAGAAGCCTGTGAACAAGAATTTCGAAAGCATAGTAGAAATCCGACAGGACCACTTAAACCCCACACTGCTGCTGATAGCAGAACGATTTAAGTTCCATAAAAGGAACCAACACAAAGACGAAAATAATGCTGAGTACCTAACAGAACTGCGCAAGCTATCGAAACACTGCCAGTTTGGAGCGGGACTAGCAGATACGTTAACGGACAAGTTTGTGTGTGGGCTGCAAAATGAAGGAACCCAGAAACGGCTTCTATCAGAAAAGGATCTTACGCAGGACAAGGCTTTCAGTATGGCAGTATCACACGAAGCAGCCGCAAGGGGCGCTGCAGAGATACAACGGAGACCGCAAGAATATGGCACCAATGAAATGTCCTATGGAACAGGGAAGTGCTATCGCTGCGGCAGAACAACACATGACCAGAAGGATTGTTGGTTCAAGGACCAAGTGTGCAGACAGTGTGGAAAAGCAGGACACATAGCAAGAGTCTGCAGGTTCTGGGAAGAAAACCAACAGTAAGAAATCTCCACAGGAGAAGTACAAAAAGGTACACAAGGTGATGGACAGTAGTTCAGGCGAACAGAAAAGTGACACAGACTCCAGAAGCAAGGAGCTGGGTTGTCTGAAACTACATAAGGTAAACAAAATGGAGGATCACCAGACTATCTGGGTTACACTCAAGATAGACGGAGTCCAAGTGAAAATGGAATTGGACACAGGATCAGCACTAACAGTCATAAACCAAAGGGACTACAAGCGGCTATTTTCACATATACCCTTGAAAGCTACAGAGATTGTCTCGAAGACGTACACAGGGCAAAAAGTCTACCCCAAAGGAAAAATAAGGGTGAAAGTGATATATAAAGGCCAGGAAATACCTAAAATGGATATATATGTATTGCCAGATGGAGGACCACCACTGCTAGGACGTGAATGGATCCGGAAGATACAATTAGATTGGCATTCCATACAGGCACTGAAGGTTGAGGCCAAAAAGGATGACGACGTCACACCTGGACGACTGTCAAAAATGCTAACTGACGCAAAAGAAGTGTTCCAGGAGGGACTCGGAACACTAAAAGGCATAACAGCAACGATTGAAATAGAGGAAAATGCAAGCCCAAAGTTTCTTAAGGCCAGACCAGTGCCTTATGCGATCAGACCAGCTGTCGAAGCAGAGCTGGAAGGGTTGGAACGTTCAGGGGTACTGTCCAAAGTAGACTGGAGTGAGTGGGCTACACCCATCGTTCCTGTAATGAAGAGGTCGTTGAGTAATACGCCTGGGGAACCAAAGAAGGTCCGCATCTGTGGGGATTTTAAGGTGACAGTGAACCCAGTCCTTCACACGGTACAATATCCGCTTCCACGAATTGAGGATATTTTCGCCTCGCTATCTGGAGGTAAACGCTTCACCAAAATTGATCTAGCCCAGGTGTACTTGCAAATGGAGGTAGAAGAAGCCTCGAAACAATACCTTACGATTAACACTCATAAAGGTCTTTATCAATACAACCGGCTGGTGTTCGGGGTAGCATCGGCTCCGGCTATTTGGCAAAGGGCGATGGATCAAGTCCTGCAAGGGATTCCAGGGACCCAGTGTTATTTGGACGACATCCTGGTCACGGGCGAAAATGACAGTGATCACCTCGCCAACTTGAAGAAGGTGCTCACCAGATTAAAGGAATATGGGCTACGAGCTAATCGCCACAAGTGCGAGTTTTTCCAGAAGCAGATCTCGTATTGTGACCACGTCATCGATGAAGAGGGGTTACATAAGTCCCCTGAAAAGATTGAGGCAGTAGTCAAGGCTCCAGCACCGGAAAATGTGTCACAACTGAGGTCGTTCCTCGGGCTGGTAAACTACTACCATAAGTTCTTACCAAATTTGTCCACGGTATTACACCCACTGAACACCCTACTGCAAACAGGGGTACCATGGAAGTGGAATAACGAACGTAGACGAGCTTTCCAGAAGTGTAAAGAATTGATCACATCAAAAGAGGTGTTGGCCCATTTCAACCCAGCACTACCAATTCGGAAAGCCCTGCAGCGGGTAGTCAAAACTGCCCAACGCATTACCGGCACCCGGCTACTGACCATAGAGCACATATACCAGAAACGCTGTTTACGGAGGTCACGGTCCATCATCAAAGACCCTACCCACCCCAGCCACAGCCTGTTCGCCCTCCTGCCATCTGGGAGACGCTACAGATGCATTTGCAGCCGTACGACCAGATTTAGGAACAGCTTCTTTCCCAGGGCTGTCATCCTACTGAACTCCACAAATAATCTCTAAAGCCTGCATATCTGCCAATGCACTTTATTATGGTTATGTTTATGTTAATGTATTACAAGCCAAATGTATGTTGAATGTTTAAATGTCTTAATCTAAATGTACACTCTCGGGAGCCGCAAGCCTACATTTCGTTGTACTGCACTTGTGCACTAACAATGACAATAAAAGTTGATTTGATTTGACTTGATTTGATTTGATGTGATGCATCACCCTATGGTATTGGAGCGGTGCTGTCGCACAAATTCCCAGACAGGTTGGAGAGGCCAGTAGCCTTTGCGTCTCGGTCACTAACCTCAGCCAAGCGCAACTACGCCCAGATTGACAGGGAGGCCCTCAGCATAGTATGGGGAGTAAAAAAATTCAACCACTATCTGCATGGGCAGAAGTTCACCTTGCTGACTGACCACCAACCACTTGTCTCCATCTTTAATCCTAAGAAGGGCGTTCCAGTGATGACTGCACAATGGTTACAAAGATGGTCCCTGTTTCTAGGGGCGAATCAATATGAAATAGAATATAAAGGCACGAAACAGCATGGAAACGCTGATGGGCTATCGCGCCTGCCACTGCCTACTGTGGAGGAAGCACCAGCAGTGGACCCTATCGAGATATTTTATTCGTCAATAATTGAACGATTGCCAATAACGAACGCGGATATAGAGAAGGAGACCCGCAATGATCCGACACTGTCTCGGGTATATGATTTGACGGTGAGGGGATGGCCAACACATGGCGACTCACTGTTGCCAGCATTCTCATCCAGAAGAGAACAGCTGTCAGTATGCCAGGGGACAGTGATGTGTGGATCCCGAGTGGTGATTCCACCCAAGTTAAGGGAGAGAGTGCTAAATGAGCTACATAAAGGTCATCTGGGGGGAGTGAAAATGAAAAGCCTTGCTAGGGCTTATGTGTGGTGGCCGGGAATCGATCAACAAATCGAAGACCTAACCAAGAGCTGCTCAGGATGCCAGAAAGTCCAAAATGCACCACCACATGCCCCTCTACACCCATGGGAGTGGCCCTCCTCTCCATGGCAATGGGTGCATATTGATTTCGCTGGTCCATTCATGGACTCAATGTTCTTAATAGCAGTGGATGCTCATTCGAAGTGGCCTGAGGTGATAAAAATGTCCTCAACCACTACAGAGAAAACGATTGCAGTCCTACGGACCATATTTGCCAGAAACGGCTTGCCAGAGCAGATTTGCTCTGATAATCGACCACAGTTTCTGTCTGAAGAGTTTCGAAAATTTATGAGAAGGAATTGGGTAAGGCATTACACATCCGCCCCGTATCATCCAGCCACAAATGGATTGGCTGAGAGGTTCGTACAAACCTTTAAGAAGGCGATAAAGGCCATGTGCGACGATGAAATTCCACTACAGCATAAGGTGGACAATTTCTTCTTAGCCTACCGAAACGCGACACATGCAGTTACCAACCAGACCCCGGCCATGATGTTCTTTAACCGAAGGTTGCGATCTCGTCTGGACTTGCTTAGACCAAATGTGCGAAGAAATGTTGAGGATAAACAATTCCAGCACATCAATGAGAAGCCGACAAGGAGCTTCAATGTAGGACAACCAGTCTTGGCCCGTGACTACCGAACAGAGAAATGGCAACCAAGAACGATATGCACACGGCAGGGGCCATTAATGTACACAGTGGATGTCGGGGAGAACATTGTGAGACGCCACGTTGATCAGATCTTAGCGTCACAGGAACGAGTCAACCCCATGTCTTGCGTACCTGGGGATGAACCTGACACACCGGTAGCATCTACCTCCGAACCAGTAGCAGTGGAACCCGATGAACTAACCGATGAAAAGGGGCCAGAATCGCCTCCGCACCAAGAACAAGAACCTCAGGAAAGGCGCTATCCCGAAAGGATCAGGAAGCCGCCCCAAAGACTGAATCTATAAATGGACTATTGTTGTTTAATGTACATGTTAAAGTGTTAATTGTTATTTGACTATTATGGGTACTACTAATCTAAAAGGGGAGGAATTGTAGTGTATGTACCTTTAAGAGAGAACTGCTTTTACAGCTCCTGTATACTGTAGTACCGGCAGTGACCACACCTGTATATAAGCCTTGAGCATGCCTCTGTACCCCAGTCTTGAGATTACCCTACTCCAGTAAATACCTGTTGATTGTTAAGTTACAGCATCCGTGTGGTTATTGAAAAACATCATACTCTCAGAATCACGGATCTAACAATCTCCACCTTGAATATATTCAATGACTCTGCCTCCACAGCTCTCTCGGGTAGAGAATTCCAAAGATTCACGACCCTCTGAGAGAAGAAATTCCTCCTCATCTCTGTTTTAAATGGGCGACCCGTTATTCTGAAACTATGCCCCCTAGTTCTAGATTCCCCCACGAGGGGAAACATCCTCCCTGCGTCTATCCTGTCAAGCCCCCTCAGAATCTTATATGTTTCAATAAGATCAACTCTCATTCTTCTAAACTCCAATGAGTATAGGCCCAACCTGCTCAACCTTTCTTCATCTCAGGAATCAAATTAGTGAACCTTCTCTGAACTGCATCCAATGCAAGTACATCCCTCCTTAAATAAGGAGACCAAAACTGCACGCAGTACTCCAGATGTGGTCTCACCAGCACCCTGTACAGTTGTAGCAAAACTTCCCTACTTTTATACTTCATCCCCCTAGCAATAAGGGCCAACATTCCATTTGCTTTCCTGATTACTTGCTGTACCTGCATGCTAACTTTTTGTGTTTCATGTACCGGATATAAAAGAGGGGAGAGCTGTGTTTAAATCAAAGGGACTCCTTGGAGATTCTCTGAGAGAAGGAACTGGTCAGCTTCAAACACCTGAAAGAGAAAAACATCAGTTAGAAATTTCCAATTCGCAGTTTTTGACCAATATCGACTCCCACAGGGATGAGGAGTTCTAGTATAAGGAAGGAACCGGTCAGGATTTGAAATTTATTTACAATGGATTCAAGGGGTTCTAAGAGTTGGGATCTTTTTATATTCTGTCCACTCGAGGAGTTAGATAACAGACTTCCTCCTGTGAATATAGAGCTGGATTAGTGGGCTGTGATCTGTTTACTTGTTCATATTTTGTTAAATACATTTGCTGAGTGGATTTAAATTCAAGACGAGGTTTGCAGGCGTGATGCTCTATTCACACATCGAAGGTGAGAGATGCTGTGGGGCACACGCTAAGTCCAGTAGCTGAAAGTGATTAACCCTGGCACCAGCCAGGGTCTCCAGAATCACCGTGGTCTGCTATGCCCTGCACAACATAGTGCAGCAGCGAGGATTAGCGCTGCATGAGGAGCAAGGCACTGAGCACACAGCCTCTTCAAGGAGGAGGAGGAGGAGCATCAGCTGGAAAATGAGGAGGAGGAGCAGGCGGAACCTGCGGTCCAGATCCCACCAGCACCCACATTGCTGCCCGGGAGGCCAGGGGTGGGCTCATCATGACCAGATTTACTTAACTTTACGCATTACATCCATATGGCCGCCACATGTTGCGCCAGGTTGGCACCACCCCACAGCAACACCATAAAGCATCCCTACAATGACTGAGCCATTCCTTTCACACTGACCAGCATTGCTGGAGGTAACGTTATGTCTCACCATTCACTCCAACTCACGAAGCCACTTTCAAAGTTGCAGACAAAATTGGCCGTGGTGAAAATAAATATTTTTATCTGTGACATCAGAGTAATGGAAGCTTCACACAGTTATTAAAAACCCAAGTGCTTACCCTTGTGCATCTTTCTCTTACGCGTGCTTCTACGAGGTGCAACCCCTGTGGCTTCAGCAGAGGTAGAGGCAGGCTGCTCACTTCCCTGCTGCGACTGCAGACACTTTTGGCGGACATCTTCTGGGTCTTGAAGCCTGTGATGGCCCCACCAAAGTCTGCTCCTCCTACGACTGTGCAGGGGCAGACTCAGCCATTGTGATCCCAGGAGGCATGTGGGGCTCTGACTGAGGGGATGCAATGGGGGAGATGTGTGAATGCTTTGAGAAGAGCCCCCACTTCCATGTCCCCTCTCAACGTCATCCCTCTCATGGGTCGCCCACACTAGCTAGGAGTTGGAGAGCACCATAGGAGTGACTGCTGTATGCCATGTGGCTGTATGAGATGTAATTCTGTCACCAGGTTGCTTAGATGTCCCCCTCTCTCCGTCTCCCACCCCAGCTGCTCTGCGACTCCTGATACTTCCAGGGTGACCTCCTCTGCTGCAGTTAACGTGGCCAATGGTGGAGGGCCACCTCTGGCTCTCTCCCTTTTATTGTGGGCTCTCCTCTCCTGCAAGGAGGGAAAGAAGAGAGGTTTGAGTGAGAGTGATGGAATGAGTGTAAGGAATGGATGGGTTCCATCTTTAGAGGGTCACTATGATGGAATGGGGTGCCAATGCCAAATGGCCTCCTTGTGTGTTGTTAGTTGGTATGAGTGCATTAGGATGAGGGTGATTGTGAGGGGTCGTTAGTCAGATGGGGATGTGATAATGTAGATAGAGAGGGATGGGTGGACGTGCAAGCTATGTTGATGTGAGTAATGATGTGCAGGAGTAGGCTTGGGAAGGCAGAGCGACTGGGATGTGATGAGAGGCACAGCAGGATGAAGTTGAGTATGACATTGCACTCACCTTTCCTGATCTAATGAGATAACTGAAGCATTTCTGGCACTGTACCCAGGTCTTCCTGATAACATTCCTGTTGTTCACCTCCTCTGCTATCTCCAGCCAGGCTCGTTTTGTCTCCTGGGGAGGTCTCTTCTGCCCATCAGAAGGAAAGAGGACCTCCTCACGTGCTCTCACTCCCTCTACAAACATACGGAGTGAGTCATCTGAGAACCTGGGTGCAGCCCTCTGCCTCTGTGCAGTCAAGGCATAGCAACACTCAAATGTTCCAATACAGTGTCTGCACAATCCTAGTTGAACCTTCAAATGCAATGTGGCCTTTAAATATCCCGGCTGAAAATGAATCATCAATGACGTTATCAGATCCGCACCATTTAATAGGGCCGGGAAACTCGCAGGCCTGCCTTACTAGGCACTATTAAGGGAAAGTCGCTCTGAGGACCGGCATGAAATGGGGAACAGGGTCCCGTCCCGCTGACCACCCGCACCCGCCCTGCCCAGGTAAACAGTATTCTGGCCAATGTTTTTGATATAAATTGTATAATTTACAAAGAAAAGAAATCTAACAGGCATTGCCTTGACATTGTAATTTTTTATTGGGTTTTAAAACAAACATTACACATTCACGTCCTGTTGAATACAGTACATTTGGCACACAGTAATAATGTTTACAATGAAATAACACTAATGATGGCAGGAGATTTAAAATACATCCATGAAGAAAATACCTTTTGTACAAACAAAGCATCACAAAAAAACAGAAACTAAACTTAAAACATTTCGATTCAGCCAGACTCATGTTTTGTACATTTTTTAAGTTAAAAAGAGGTAATTTTTAGCCTTGTTTTTGGAGACAAACCTTTTATCGCTCTCCGTAAAGCAGACATGCGATTCTTTTTTTCTACGTAAAAAAGATGAAGGAGAAAGGAGAAGCAAGGAGACAGAGATATTGCGGCGTTTTTTTGCATTTGTGTTCTCCAAGTAGGCAGACACAGGAAAGGAGAAGACCTAACCACAGACAGGGAAGCTATGCAACAGTGCATCCGCGTTCAAGAGAAAATAAAACTGTTTTAACAATCAAGCAAAAAGGTAACAGACATTTTTCTGTGAATGTAAACTGATAATAAATGGTAAGACAAGCAAAAGCTGATAATGAAGGAATAGCTGTCCATGCAAAGATTCCACAATGACTTGACCACCTGTTTTACTTGTCGTATACTGTACAAACTAAATACAAGTGTGCTTAAGTCTGAGGCCTGATTTATATCAATATCACCATGAGTGCTCATGCTTTACACAGCAAATGGAGGAGTGCGTCGGTAGAAGCTTGAGGAATGTACTGGATAAGAAAAATGTTCTAATTTTTACGTGTTTTGCATACAGAAAGGCCTCTTGTCACATAAATAATCGAAAATGCCCCTTCGACTTGAGTCTCCATCCTAAACAAACGTGCTTTAAGAGAGCATTTGCAACAACATTGCAAATGTTTGCATTAATTTCCATCCTAATGTTTAATAACACCCTTAATACAGTTTGAAGCACTGTACAAGAGGTCCAGTATAGCTTAATACAAGGTTATGACATTGGACAAAAAAAACTCAACTTGTTAGACAGCAACTTGAACAAATACACATACAGAGTATTGCACATGGACATCATCATTAATTACTTTTTTCAATGACTAATATATATATATATATATATATATTTATAATATATATATAATACGCCTGAACATGCAGCAGTTGATACTGTTCAATGAGCTCCACAGGCCTTGCAGCAAACAGTATTTACAACTTCTTGCCTGTACAAAAAGCAAAGAGCCCTTTTTAGTGCTACTTTGCCACTCACAAGTATTTCTGTGCATCTGGGAATCCAGATGCATCAGCTAATGTGGATCCCAGTGACTGGGAAACCAGTCCAGTAAAATTATAAGTGACTTTAGGGACACGCACACATGCATGCATACACACACTCACACACACACACACACATATGAAACACTAAAATAGAATACAACCAGACCTGACCTGCTCAAACTGCTGGCAGATGTATACATTATCATATCCTCAACCACAGTCACAATTTTTCATAGGATAACTCATAAAAAGTCAAACAATGTACACCATCATATATCTTGTCAGTTTTTGTGTCATTTGATCGTCAGTCCTCTATTATGTCTAGGTATAATGCTCAATATTTCATAGTCTCTATTCTTTGTTAAAAATAAGATACACACTTGAAAATATAGTACAGATAAGGGACAGTAGTATAAACAAGGATTTGTGCAATGTGCCAAAGTAACACACTACTATAACAAATAACTCAAACAACTCTGGTTTTGGTGACGAGCATTGGTTGTGAATAAAGCCTACAATTCAGTGCAATGTGATTGTTCAAGATCTAAGTTACAGTAAAATATTACACTGTATGTTGTAGGACAGTCACCAAAGAATTGAGTAGTCAACTAGGTGAGCACATTAATCATGACTGACTCGCAATCTACTAGGTTGAGTATTCATCTAGGCTACGTAACACCCAGATGTGTGATGTGATTTCAAACGCCCTAATTCACTAGAAATTGCACAAAAAAGTGACAACTTAAAACAGTGTAACATCTCCACAAAAAGATAAAAAAATAACTAAACAAACCACTCAGTAACCCTTCCTGTTTGCCTGAGCAATTTCCATACTGGTGGAATCGTCAACTGATTGACGAGACAAGCTGGCCAACTGGTTGACTTTCCTAAGCTTCTATTTCTATGTCAAGCTCTGGTATGTAGTTCTGCTTCACGTGCCTTTGTTGACGCACGGCTGTTCCACTTCCTTGTACCGGAGTTCCTGCTGTATATGAATGAACCTGCAGTACTACAAGTAAAACAGTACGTTTAATACTGTTTGCATTACACACACAAGTCTCCTCTGATAAGCCCAGCTGTAGCGGAGGGCTGAAAAATACGGGCAAAATAACTTTTTTTAAATAGAAATAACAAAACAAAAACCCTGGAGTGCATTAATTTAAACAGACACCAGAAAATGGAAACAAAGTAAAAACATAAACACTTATTACTGCAGGGAAATGCAGGTACTACACAGTACTAAAAAAACTCGATCCTAATGACTTGCTAGTTTTCTCAGACCATTGCATGGTAATGGCATGTTGTGGCAGCACCAGGATAATGTCTTAGGCTATTGACTCTTCACCGAAATAGGAGAAACCTTTAAATTCATCTTGGTTTATCTGCTTAACAATAGCATCATCCACCAGTGTCAACACAGGATCCTCACGCGTGAAGTCCTGATCAAAGTTGTTCACGTCCCTTTTGGTTTTCTAAAGGAGAACAATGAGAAGTATTTCAGAAGTGCAAATAATGATGATAGCATTGGAATCTGAGAAACAAAGAAAATTGACTCAATGACACTGGAGGAGACGATGCATAAGCAATTCCAAAGGCTTGAAATCAAACTGCAATATTAGTAACAATGGTCCCATCAGGTCCACATGAAATTCCTCTGTCCACTGTCTTAAAGAAGACATTAACCTATTAGTTAAAATAGCAGATAGAAGAATTTTATAAAAATGGCTTTGTAATGAATATTTCAACCCCCAAACTCTCTTTACTGAATTAAAATGATTCATTTCCTTCTTTAGTGTCATATCTAATTTCACGCAGAAATGGTTCTCTTTGTCTCGTATCTTGGTGCTCGGAAAACCACTCAGTTTATGTTGTGGGGCAGATTCCAGAGCAGCAGGTAAAGAACTGCAGAGGGGCAAGCTTGCACATGCATGGTTGAGTAAAAGTCATGATCACAACTCTCACTTTTTAGGCCCATATTAGGCCTCAAGCTGCCGGTGGCCAGAAAAGGCAGAGGTTGGCAGAGTCCAGGGAGGCATGTGGTAAGCATTATGTCTGCTGGCAGAAAAGCTATGCCTCTGGGTACACAGGTGAAAAAAAGATAGAATTTTTTGAGGTTGTACTTCCTGCTGCCACATGTACGAGCACTGCCCCCTTTATATTACAACACTGCTGCTACTGTTTGCTGTCGCTGTAATGTAAATGCAGCAAAAATCCCCGTATGCCAAGCACCATTCACACAATAACCTTGTCTCTACCAATGCTACTTGACTTGGTCTATGAAATTTCCATCCTGTGAAAAATTGCCAATCTTTGACTTGTAGCCACCCACTCCTAGTCTGATGGGACAACAACACTGGGGAACTCCATATACAGGGGTCAGGGAGGCAGGGTGGAATTAATGGTGCATAGTGTGCTGTAATTATATGGCGCATTTCACAATCTCAGGATGTCCCAAAGCACTTTACAACCAATGACCTACTTTTGAAGTGTAGTCACTGTTGTAATGTAGGAAATGCACGGTTGATTAAAATGTTGCGCAGAGCAAGGTTCCACAAACAGCAATGAGATAATGACCAGGGGATAAATATTGGCCACAGCCTCCCTACTCTCCTTTGAATAGTGCCATGGGATCTTTCACACCATCTGAGAGGGCAGACAAGGCCTCGGTTTACCTTCTCATCTGAAGACGTCACCTCCAACAGTGCAGCATTCCCTCAGTACTGCACTGGCGTGTCAGCCTAGATTATGGGCTCAAGTTTCTGAAGTGGGACTTGAACCCATGACCTTCTAACTCACAGGTGAGAATGCTGCCACTGAGCCACAGCCAACACCGTGCATTGATACACCATCTACCGGCTTCACCACCACACACACCACACAAAATTGTACTTTAAAGATGAACCTCTGTGACCCAGTACTGAATGAAGAATGAAACCTTATACCACAATCCAAGTAGGCAGAACATGATCTTGAGAGGCGGCACGGTCCATTCACAACCTTTGTATGGCTTGTGCCTATAATACAACTGAGTTTTTAAAAACTGTGCTATTAAAAACTGTATTTGGGACAGAGATGGATAAACCTGAACAGCTGAAGCTGAAGAGTATCGGAC
Organism: Somniosus microcephalus; assembly: GCF_052327205.1. NCBI lineage: Eukaryota > Metazoa > Chordata > Chondrichthyes > Squaliformes > Somniosidae > Somniosus > Somniosus microcephalus. The sequence goes on along the minus strand of NC_140989.1, from coordinate 56,371,791 downwards.
TGCACTGCACCGCTAACTCAGATCCTTCAAACTGCTGGATTCAGACTGACATGCTGGGGCGGAACAAGTAGATAAGGTGGTTAAAAAGGCATATGGGATACTTGCCTTCATTAGCCGAGGCATAGAATATAAGAGCAGGGAGGTTATGATGGAGCTGTACAAAACGCTGGTGAGGCCACAGCTGGAGTACTGTGTGCAGTTCTGGTCGCCTCACTATAGGAAGGATGTGATTGCTTTGGAGAGGGTGCAGAGAAGATTCACCAGGATGTTACCTGGGATGGAGCGCCTCAGCTATGAAGAAAGACTAAACAGGCTGGGGTTGTTTTCCTTGGAGCAAAGAAGGCTGAGGGGGGACCTGATTGAAGTGTACAAAATGATGAGGGGCATAGATAGGGTAGACAAAGAGGAACTTTTCCCCTTAGTAGGGGGGTCAATAACAAGGGGGCATAGATTCAGGGTAAGGGGCAGGAGATTTAGAGGGGATTTGAGGAGGAACTTTTTCACCCAGAGGGTGGTTGGAATGTGGAACTCAATGCCTAAAAGGGTGGTAGAGGCAGGAACCCTCACAACATTCAAGAAGCATTTGGATGAGCACTTGAAATGCCATTGCATACAAGGCTATGGACCAAATGCTGGAAAATGGGATTAGACTGGACAGGGATGGATGGGCGGCGCAGACACGATGGGCCGAAGGGCCTCTTTCTGTGCTGTAAAACTCTATGACTCTATGACTATGACAACTCCTTTGGATTGCGTTTGCTCTGTATTGTAAGTGGAAGCAGTCTGTTTAGAAACTGACTGTTGCTCATTTTTTCAGGTTCTATCGAGTATTTGGTAAAATTAAATATATGGGAGCTCCTTACCATTCTTACAGAAAGAAAGAAAGACTTGCATTTATATAGCGCCTTTCATGACCACCGGACGTCCCAAAGCGCTTTACAGCCAATGAAGTACTTTTTTAAAGTGTAGTCACTGTTGTAATGTAGGAATCGTGGCAGCCAATTTGCACACAGCAAGCTCCCACAGACAGCAATGTGATAATGACCAGATAATCTGTTTTGGTGATGTTGATTGAGGAACTGCAGTTAATCTGCTCTTCAGTATACCACACATAAAAGTGCAACACTTTTTGTGTGTGTATATATATATATATATATATATATGTGTGTGAAAGTCACGCATATCTGAAAGTTTATGAACTTTTTCAAAGTTTCGGGTCACTTTCAGGCACCAACAATTGACAGTTACAGTTGTGGTTACATGTAGAAGATTAAGCTGGCACTAGGTCACTGTGGTTAAACCACATACCAGTGCCCTCCTCGTCACCTTTCTCAAGAACCTCTCTGAAACCTCGATGCAGATGTCAGGCGAGATTCTCCCAGACAGACACTGTCCTATAATTAGTGTGCACCCGACCGTAAGACTAGCAGGAAACGGAAAAGCTGCACAGGCTGGTTGGATGAGCCACCCAAACCACAAAGTGTGCACTTAGAAGGCCTTCATCCTTTAATGTGAACTTCTTCAAATAAGATTCATTCTGTGTACCCAGTGGTTCACGGTTACCAAACCTCGTGTGTGACCTCTGCCCTCAGACATTAGCATTGTCATTATTGCAGTTGCTGTCCCTGACATTCTGTCTGGCACATTTCAGTTAATGACACAATTCAACAACAATAGTAAAAGAACAACACAGTGACATTGTTTAAAAAATTGAGACGCCAAGGCTTTTTTAAATTGAAGGGCCAAGACACTAAGTGCAGGATACCAGTACGGTTGGAAACAGTTGCAAATGAGATAAATCAAGAATGGTTAAACATCTCCAAGCTTGATATTTAAAACTGTCCACCGTGGTTGACACGGCCCTCGACCATGTCTGTCCAGTTTCCCGCACTTCTGCCCTCACCTCTTCCCATCCCTCCCAGAACCACAATAGGGTCCCCCTTGTCCTCACCTTCCCCCCCCCCACCAGCCTCCACATTCAACGGGTCATCCTCCGCCATTTCCTCCACCTCAAGAGTGATGCTACCACCAAACACATCTTCCCCTCCACTCTCCTGTTTGCATTCCGAAGGGACCGCTCCCTCTGCAACACCCTGGTTCACTCTTCCATCACCCCCAACTCCCGCTCCCCTTCGCCCCACTCTTTCCAATGCAGGCACAGGAGATGCAACATCTGCCCTTTCACCTCCTCTCTTCCCACTGACCAAGGCCCCAAAAACCCCTTCTAGGTGAAATAGTGATTTACTTGTACTTCTTCCAAGTTAGTGTACTGTATTCACTGCTCACGATGTGGTCTCCTCTACACTGAGGAGACCAAATGCAGATTGGATGATCGCTTTGCTGAAGACCACCATTCAGTCCGCAAGCGTGACCCTGAGTTTCCGGTCGCTTGCCACTTTAATTTCTCCCCCGCACTCCCACTCTGAACTCTCTGTCCTCGGCTTCCTACACTGTTCCAATGATGCTCAATGCAAGCTCGAGAAACAGCACCTCATCTTTCTATTAGGCACTTTACAGCCTGCCAGCCACAACATGCAGTTAAATAACTTTAGATCTTAACCACCATGCCCATTTTCTCGAAGAGCAAGTACTGGTAGTGGAGGATGGCTGCGCCAGAGCCACTGGGAGTGGAGGAGGTGTGGGCTGGTGCTTGGGGTAGGGTTTCTAATGGTACACGGCCAGCAGGCTGATCTGCACCCTGAGGTCATCCCGCCTTTCTCCGCCACATTCCTGGACTACCGGAGCCTTTTCCTCTTTGCCGGTTTTTTCGTGCTTCCCTCCACCCCCAGCTAATCTGCTCTGGGCCCATCTTTTGTTTGTTTACTTGTCCCATTACCACCCACTTTTGCCTTGCACCATCACTGTCATTTAATCACTCCTGCCCTCCACCCTATCACAGACCTTCCCCACTGTTCTTTCCTCCACCCCTACCCCCTTCACTTTCCCTGGCTCTGTGCTTGCTTATAAACTGTTAAATCTCTAACATCTTCCTATGAAAGGGCATACAACCTGAAACTTTAAGACTATTTGGCCTAGAAATTCAGTATCACCACGTTTAGGGCGTTATAGTCGAGCGGGCGCGAAACTTCGCGCCCGCCGCAAATTACCGCCACCTTCAGCTAAATTGACCTGCTTCGCCCCAAGAGGTGCTTGGAGCGCTAAAGCAGGCACTGCACGAGTGTCCTAAGGCGCTAAACCGGAGAAGCGAGGCGCTACCACCGAGGGCGGGCGCAGCACAGGTGCGGCCAGTTAGTGATTGCAGGCAGACACGTTGGCGCCGGTCAGCTCTTAAAGGGGGAGGGTCGATTTGGATTGCTGCCACACCCTGCACATTGGAGCCCTGATTCTCGGCCTGGACAGACCTGCAGCCACATTCGAACGCCTAGGACCATGGAGAGGGCCAGGGAGCGAGCGCAGCGGTTCAGTGAGGGGGCCCTGAAGGTTCTGGTTGGCGCAGTGGAGCGCAGGCGATCTATCCTGTTTCCGGACAGTGGCAGGAGGCCGCTGCCCACCGACTACCGCAAAGCTTGGAGGGAGGTGGCTCACAGTGACCTCCAGCAGCATGGTGCCTAGGACCCCTGTGCAATGCAGGAAGAAGTTCAACGACCTCACTCGGGTTGTCAGGGTGAGTGCCCTTTTCAGTATCCTCTTCATCCCTGCATGTGCACCTCACTTTATGGCCCCAAAGGGTCCTGAAAGCCCCAGTGCCCAGCCCTCATCCAATACCTATGGGCCTTTCATGAAACTCACATGCACATTCACCACTTTACACACGGCAAGGGCTATTCGACCATGGGAGGCATTGCAGCCACGATCAGGGCTTCACACTGTTAAGGGCTATTCGACCATGGGAGGCAGTGCAGCCAAGATCAGGGCTTCATACTGTACTCAGAGCCCGTCCTTTCTCTTGCAGGGCAAGCTGGCCCACAATAGGAGGCAGCAGCAACGGACCGGGGGAGGCCGGCCAGACCTTCAAGACTTCAGCGATCTGGAACAGCGAGTCCAGCGGATTATGGCAGGCCAGATGATTGGCCCCGTCGCCACTGGAGATGCCGACCCGTTCTGGACAGCAATGGTAAGGTCATCACCTTTTTGACCTCTCTCCTTCCACTTGTGCCTCACACCAGCATCCTTTGCCACTATCGAACCAATGCAGTGCATTGCAGCACTCATGCCTCCCTCGCTGCCGCCCTGTCCTCACGCTAAAGCAACTCTTGTACCTCCCTGCTTTCAGGTGCTGATTCGCCAGGTGAGGAGGCGGGCCCTCAAGCTGCCACTGTGAGTGATTCTGAAGGCGAGGAGGAAGAGGAAGCCGGACCAGCAGTGCCACCCTCAGCCGAGGCAGCCCATGGCCATAATGGGGGCACGTCTTCCCTGGAGGGGAGCAGGGGGGAAGGGTCCGAGGAGGGTGAAGCTCCGGGGCCCAGCGGGCTGCAGCAACGTGGGGGGGTGGGGTAGGGAAGCTCGGCGGCCTTCTCCCCGGAGGGAGAGTCTGGCCTCCAGTCCTGCGACAGTGAGCGCAGAAGAGGTGCGGCTCCTCGCTGAAATGGGCTTATGGCTGCAGTGGCAAGGATGCCCGACTCCATAGAGTCACTGGCAAGGAGTGTCCAGGGCTTCGGTGCAGCACAGGCAAGGAGTCTGCAGGACTTCGGTGCAGCACTGGCGGCTTCCACGCAAGTGCTTAGTGGTGCAATGCAGTCAGTGGCTGCTCTGATGCAGACACAGATTGAGGCCACACGAGCACTGACAGCTGCCACCCTCGCTGCATCGGGCATGAATCGCCGGGGCCCTCGCCGCGCCGCAGAAGGCCAGCAGTCTGTGCTTCAGCAGGTTGCTCCGCATGCTGCAGTGCTGCCCCATGGGAGTGCCAGTGTGTCGTCCGACCAGGGAGTGCCTGTCCTCTGTCAGGATGGCAGCATTCCTGCTGCCAACACTGTCACTCCTCCACTGCAGCTGCCACCACCCGTAGGACAGACTGCTGCCGCCCATGCAGAGTTGGAGCAGTCAGCAGCCGGGCCCTCCAGGCCCAGAGCTGGTCCAGGCTGTCCCCCAAGGGCATCTGCCGACTCAGTTTCTGACACTCAGCAGCCTTCCCCCAGCCTTGCTGCAGCCACTGGGGTTCCATTGCAGAGGAGCTGCAGGGTGGGAAGGGGCCAATCTCGCAAGCGAAGCAGATCACCCTCGAAGGCCAAAAAGTAGGAGGTGTGGCAAAATGCTGGTAATTTTTTTAGTGAAGGCCGAGGATCGTGGTCATTTTTTGTTAACTCTTTTGTTCATTGTCTCCAGGTTGTGAGAGCCAGTTATGTGTCTGACTGTTTTTTTGGGGGTTTCTCTGTATTACTTTGTCATGCGGGAAGGGCATACAGTTTGTTAAATAAATAATTGTCTTTATTCAGATTGTGCATGTTTGCTCTTTGAACTATTGTTGCCTTGACCGGCTCAGGGTTTGCAGAACCGTTCCATTAATGTTCTTTCAATGGCACAAGCCATTCCCTCAGAGGGGGCCTAGAACCGACTTGCAATAAGCCGCTGACGGACGGCCCTTGCACTTTGTGCCCCCCTCCCATCTTGGTGCTCCTCCTCCTCCTCCTCTGCTGGTGCTCCAATGTCTGCTGGCAGTGGCTGAGTCCTGAGGATTGCCAGGTTATGCAGCATGCAGCACACTACAACAAAATGGGAGACTCGCTCAGGCGAGGACTGAAGGGCTCCCCCGGAATGGTCCAGACAGCGGAACCGTTGCTTGAGCATGCCGATTGTGTGCTCAATGATGTTCCTGGTCGCTTGATGGCTCTCATTGTATCGTTCTTCAGCAGGGGTGCTGGGCGCACGGAGCGGGGTCAGCCCGCACAATTGACCCTTTCTCCCGCTTGCAGAATTCCCGTTCCACCTGGACCCCTCCCCCTGGCCTCTTACCCTCTCTAGATCTTTTCATCGCTAACTGCCGCCGTGACATCGGCCGTCTCCATTTCTCTGCTCCCCTCACTCACTCCAACCTACCTCCCTCTGAACTTGCAGCACTCCATTCTCTTAGATCCAACCCTGACATTGTCATTAAACCCACTGACAAGGGTGGTGCACTGACCTCTACCTAGCGGAAGCTGAACGCCAACTCTCCGACACCTCCTCCTACCTCCACCTGGACCATGACCCCACTACCGAACATCAAACCACCGTTTCCAAGACTGTCACTGACCTCATCTCCTCTGGAGATCTTCCCCCCCACTGCCACCAACCTCATAGTTCCCCAACCCCGCACAGCCCGCTTCTACCTCCTTCCCAAGATCCACAAACAGGACTGCCCTGGTAGACCCATCCTTTCAGCCTGTTCTTGCCCCATGGAACTTATCTCTTCCTATCTTGACTCTATCTTTTCTCCCCTTGTCCAGTCTCTTCCCACCTACATCCGCGACTCTTCGGGCGCCCTCCGCCACTTCAACAGTTTCCAGTTTTCTGGCCCCAACCGCTTCCTTTTCACCATGGACGTACAATCCCTCTACACCTCCATCCCCCACCCGGATGGCCTGAGGGCGCTCCGCTTCTTCCTTGAACAGAGGCCCGACCAGTCCCCATCCACCACCACCCTCCTCCGCCTGGCTGAACTTGTTCTCACGTTGAACAACTTCTCCTTTAACTCCACTCATTTCCTCCAAATCAAAGGTGTTGCCATGGGTACCCGCATGGGTCCTAGCTATGCCTGCCTTTTCGTGAGCTATGTGGAACAATCTTTGTTCCAGTCCTACTCGGGTCCCCTCCCTCACCTCTTTTTCCGATACATTGATGACTGTATCGGTGCCGTTTCCTACTCTTGTCCCGAACTTGACAATTTCATTCACTTTGCCTCCAATTTCCACCCTTCCCTCACCTTCACATGGTCCATCTCTGACTCTTCCCTTCCCTTCCTCGACTGGCCTACTCCTGCTCCTATTTCTTATGTTCTTATGTTCTCCGTCTCCATCTCTGGGGATAGGTTATCGACCAATATTCACCACAAGCCCACTGACTCCCACAGCTACCTGGACTACACTTCCTCCCACCCCGCTTCCTGTAAGGACTCTATTCCATTCTCCCAGTTTCTCCGTCTCCGCCGTATCTGCTCCGACGATGCCACCTTCCACACCAGTGCTTCAGACATGTCTTCCTTTTTCCGCAACCGAGGACTCCCCTCTACCGTGATTGACACTGCCCTCGACCGTGTCAGTTCTATCTCCCGCACTTCTGCCCTCACCCCTGCCCATCCCTCCCGGAACCACGATAGGGTTCCCCTTGTCCTCACCTTTCACCCCACCAGCCTCCACATTCAACGGATCATCCTCCGGCATTTCCGCTACCTCCAAAGTGATCCCACCACCAAACGTATCTTCCCCTCCCCTCCCCTTTCAGCATTCCGTAGGGACCACTCCCTCTGAGACACCCTAGTCCACTCCTCTATCACCCCAAACAGCCCTTCCCCTTGCACCTTCCCGTGCAAGCGGAGGAGATGTAACACCTGCCCCTATACCTCCCCCCTTCCCACTGTCCAGGGCCCCAAACACCCCTTCCAGGTGAAACAGCGATTTACTTGTACTTCTCGCAATCTAGTATACTGTATTCGCTGCTCACGATGCGGTCTCCTCTACATTGGGGAGACCAAACGCAGATTGGGTGACCGCTTTGCGGAACACCTCTGTTCAGTCCGTAAGGGTGACCCTGAGCTTCCGGTCGCCTGTCATTTTAATTCACTGCTCCATTCCCACTCGGACCTCACCGTCCTTGGCCTCTTGTATTGTTCCACGGAAGCTCAACGTAAACTCGAGGAACAGCACCTCATCTTCCGATTAGGCACTCTGCAGCCTTCCGGACTCAATATCGAGTTCAACAATTTCAGATCATAACGTCGGCCCCTATTTCATTTTTTCTTGTAATTTTTCCACTCCTTTTCCCCCCCCCCTTTCCTTTTGTTTCTCTCTCACACCTGGCAGCTATCTCTTGCCCTGCCAGTACACCTAATCTCAGCCTATTACCATCTCGTCTAGCTTCTAATACCTTTTATTGTCTCTTTTTTACTTCTTTTGTTTCTTTTATTCTTTTGTCCGATCGCAGCCCTGCCTCCGATCTATCTTTTCTTTCCAGTTTTGAAGAAGGGTTCGACCCGAAACGTCAACTCAAATTTCTGTCCACGGATGTTGCCTGACCTGCTAAGTTTTTCCAGCATTTTCTGTTGTTATTGCACAGAGGATAGCCCTTGTCCCCGAGAAGCCAGCCTCCTGAGTGAGCCGGGGCTTCGAAAAGGTCTGCCACAGAAGTCTGGCACAGGATGAAGGCGTCGTGGCTGCTGCCTGGAAAGCGGGCATTGACAGGTAGTATCAGCTGTCTGTGGTCACCCACCAACTGCACGTTCAACGAGTGGAACCCCTTCCGGTTGCGGTAATCCTTGGCATTCTCTTGAGGCGCCCGCAAAGCCACATGCGTGCAGTCAATGGCGCCCTGGACTATGGGGAAGGCCACTATTGTTGCAAATCCCATTGCGCGCTCTTGCTGCTTGTCCAGGGTCATGGGGAAGGAAATGTGCTGACGTCTCCTTTTGAAGAGGGCATTCGTGACTTGGCGGATGCAGCAATGCACCGCGAACTGGGAGACATTGGCAATGTCCCCAGTAGCGGATTGGAAGGAGCCGGTGGCATAGAAGTTGAGAGCCACTGTCACCTTCACTGCCACCGAAAGAGACGTCCTGCTCCTCAGCTGAGGCTGCAGATCTGTCTGAAGCAGGTGGCACAGCTCAGTGACCACCTCCCTGCTGAATCGAAGCCTCCGAATACACTGCTCCTCAGACATGTTGACGTCGGAGAACTGCTGGCGGAAGACCCTGGGAGGGTAAGGTCTCCTGTGTCGACGCCTGTTGGCCCTCCTCCGTCTGGCCATGATTGGCACTCTCTCTCTGCGTCTCTGAGCCCTCTCAATGCAATGGAGAAACCCAACGTTTCCACCCATTGTAGCCCCCATAATATGTGGCCACTCAAGGCTATGGCACTGAAAAATCAATCCAACTGCAAAGTTCTGGCCTGAAGCCAGAAGTACCTGTGTGAGCGCTGAGTCAATGCAGAAAGCTCTCTCCCTTTGTCTCTCTGCAAATCTCTCTCTCTCACAGAAGGAGTGGTGCAAAAATGGCTACCACTAAGAAGCCAGGAAGAGCCCCCTTTAAATAGCACCCCCCCAGCCCCACAGAGACTGGGAACCGTTCCAGTCAACCAGTCGCTGGGAGCACCAGGCGGAAAGAAGGGGAGTGCCACTGAAGTTACGGTTCGGGGCGCCCCAAGGGCGTTGCACCATGAAATGACGTCAGGATCTGCGCGCGCAGCTGAGCGGGCGTTGCGGTTTTGCGCCGCCGCTAAATGGCCGCTCAATGTCGCGAGAGGCGCAGGTCTCGTCGCGCCCCACTTATCGCCCTCTTAAGGCACTAACGGCTGGCGCAAACAACTGAATTTCGCCCCCTTTCTCTCTCCACAGATGCTGGATGACCTGCTGAGTATTTCCAGCATTTTCTGTTTTTATTTGAGATTTAAAAGCCTGGTGATTATAGGTACCATCAGAAATGAGCAACTGCACATATATGAGGTCCTGGGAAATAATAAGTTAAGAGCAGAAGACAATGTGATTAGTCTTGACAGCCTCAGCTATTTACAATCTATATTAATGACTTAGATGAAGGGACCGAGTGCAATGTATCCAAGTTTGCTGATGATACAAAGCCGGGTGGAAAAGTAAGATGTGAGGAGGACGCAAAGAGCCTGCAAAGTGATATAGACAGGTAAAGTGAGTGGGCAATAAGGTGGCAGATGGAGTATAATGTGGGGAAATGTGAGGTAGGAAGAATAGAAAAACAGAATGGGCTAGAAATTCAGCTCCTCTGTGCCTGCCGTTAGTGCCTCTGCGGAGCACTAACGGGGCGCAAAGGGCTTATCGCCCGGAAAGGTGGGGGGGGGGGCGGCGCAGCGAAAAAAGTGCCTCCCGAAAAATTGGGCAAGGCGTTGCTGAGGCGCTACCCAATAGCAGCGCGCCCCCGCCGGTAGCGTCCTGGGCGCCACTGGCGATGACACCATCGGTGTGCGCTGCGACCTCTTAGCGCCCAGCAGCAGAAATTCGGCTGCACCCTGCGAGGCTGCCGTGTCCTCCCTTTTGAAAGCCACGATTGAATCTGCCTCCACCACCCTTTCAGGACATGCATTCCAGATCCTAACCACTCGCTGCATAAAAAAGTTTTTTCTTACGTCACCTTTGGTTCTTTTGCCAATCACCTTAAATCTGTGTCCTCTGGTTCTCGACCCCTCTGCTAATGGGAATAGTTTCTCTCTATCTACGCTGTCCAGACCCCTCATGACTTTGAACACCTCTATCAAATCTCCTCAAAATCTTCTCTGCTCCAAGGAGAATAGCCCCAGCTTCTCCAGTCTATCCACGTAACTGAAGTCCCTCATTCCTGGAATCATTCTCGTAAATTTTTTCTGCACCTTCTCAAAAGCCTTCACATTCTTCCTAAAGTGTGGTGCCCAGAATTGGACAAAGTACTCCAGATGGGGCCGAACCAGTGTTTTATACAGGTTCATCATAATTTCCCCGCTTTTGTACTCTATGGGCAGGATTTTCATTGGGCCGTGGAGGCGGGATTGGAGGCATGTGGGGGGTTAAAATCCTGAAATCGGGGGACACGAACCCATCCCGTCCCCAACCCACCTCCATGCCAGTTTCAAAGGAGGCGGGTACCCGACCCGCACTGGGACCCGCCTCCCCGAGTGCCAATTAACTGCCTGTTAACAGGTAGTTAACAGGCAGTTTTTAGCCTAATCCCTATTTTCATTCTTGAAGTGTGGGATTCCCGACGGCTCCAAACCACGCCAAGTTAGCGAGGCGGGCCGTCGGGGTGAAGGGCTTGGAGGGGTCGAGATGTCCGGTGTTCAGGTGAGTGATGGGTGCATGAGTGCAGAGGTAAGTGTGTTTGGTGTGTTTAAAGAAGTTTTACTTACCTTTACAGCCTTCCTTCCTTCAGGTCTCGGGAGTCCCTCATCTCACCGGCACAGAAAGCAGAATGGCCGCGATCTGTCAAAAATTGCAGCATTCAGCTTTCTGTTCCGGAGAGATCTCTAAATCATCCTGAGAGGAAGGAATTAACTTAGAGTACAGGTTGTCAGCGTTTGACAGCTGTCAAACACTGATATTTCATCTGTCAAAAGGTCTTGACAGATGAAATATCAATCTGTGACGTCACCTGTTGCCGGGTGGCCCTTAATTGGCCTGCTGAGCCTGCTGGGCGGGCTCAACAAGGTCAATCAAGTCAAAATCGCGTGGGTTGGCTACAACTCGATGGAGGCGGGAGTACAACCCCGAAAGTTGTAGTCCCGCCTCCTACTCGCCTCCTCAATGAAAATCCAGCCCTATACCTTTATTTCTGAAGCCCAGGATCCCGTAAGCCTTTTTACCTGCTTTCTCAACCTGCCCTGCCACCTTCAATGATTTATGCACACATGCCCCCACGTCTCTCTGTTCGTGCACCCCTTCAGAAATGTACCATTTAGTTTATATGTCCTCTCCTCATTCTTTCTATCAAAATGTATCACTCCACATTTCTGCGTTAAACTTCATCTGCCGCGTGTCCGCCCATTTCATCAGAAGAAGTGCAGAGTGTGTGAGTGATGTATAATCAGGCTCACTGGAACCATCCTCCCCTCTGTTTGAGCCGCATATGGAAAGAAGCAATGTGGAGTCTCTGTCGTGATGCAAAATGATCAATTGAACACAACAGATTAAATAAAAAAGATATTTTTCGGCAGTTCAGCAGGACTAAGTTTTATCAGAGGTGTGAATATTTTTCTTCCTACTCTTCTAGTGTCACCATGCTGCACAGGAACTGCTCCTCAAAGGTCTTATCCAATGGCACTTTGAGCAGGCCACTAAGGGTGTGTGAGAGCAGCTAGGAATGATTCCCTCTGTTCCACCACCCACAGCTTGAGAAAGCACTTGGCCTTCAATGTTGGTCCAATGTTTCTTAAGTAGATGATTCCCATTATTTGGTTGTGTTGTCACAAAAATGTGCAGGGTAGGGACCATTTCTTCTCTAAAGAGAGTGTTGGGAGATTAGAAGTCAAGGGGGAGAAATTGGGTGAGTAGCGCCACTTGTTAGCGCCTAAAGAGGCAGGCAGTGGCTGTAGCACCACTGGCTGCACCTCCCGCGATATTGAGTTGGGGCGATAATGGTGGCATTAGCCTTTTGCGCTGCGCCGCCACTGATGTCGTCATCGGTGTGCGCAGCGCCCCATTCGCGCCCCGTTCACGATATTTGGTTGCGAACGCCGCAGTTGCGCCGTTCGCTACCCGCGCCCGATTCACAGGGCCTTACTGTGCTGGCAGCAGCGCAAGTTAAGGTGGAGGTGCGGTGCGGCCGCCTTTTTCGGCGGCCGCCTGCCAGCACCTCCGTCCCCGGCCTCCTGACCACCCCCCCCCGCGGCATTGCCGGCTGTTTCCCGAGAGCCCGGCACTTCTCCTCGGTGCCAGGCTCTTTTGCCGGCATTCGCGATCAGGGATCGCGCTGTTGCAGGCCCATCCCCCTTAACAATGGGAGGAAGGCCTGCAGTACCGCAGCATGCCATGCCGCAGCGTGTGGCGCTGCGGCACGTTGCGCTGCGATATTCAGTTTCAGCGCCCTAAGAAGGACGCGGAGCGCCTCGGGCCTCGCCCCGTCTCCCTCTAGGGGCAATGAAACTGAATATCGGACGATCGCTGAAGACTCGAACGCTGCGCTAAATCCTGCGCTCAGGCAAACTTGGCGCCAGTTTGGCGCCTCAACCCAATTTCTAGGCCGAAGTTTCTTCAGGCTGCAGTCTATTCAAAGGTAACACTTTTGATAAGAACAGAAGCAGCTCTGACTGTGTTGCCCTCTATGGCTGTATACACAAAGAGGAATGGTTACTTGGTGAAGTACCAAGTCGTTTTTGATACCCGTGAAAACATACTCCGACATCAGTTATCATGTTCAAGAGAGAAAATTGGAAAAAAAAATTGCTCTCATCAAATATTAAATTACTTTTGGAAAAACTCTGCTGTCAATCTCATCCTGCTCTGCTGTAGAACCCTACATTGACTATAACCGCATTTTGGTTTAACAACTGTTAATAAATATGCAGCGTTCAGTAATCATTCAGAGGTATTATTATTTAAATAAGGCCAATTAAAATAAATTAGATAGCTACCGGCATTATCAACCATCAGTTCTGTATTAACTTCTAAAAGGACTAATGCAAGTTCATTGACTTGTCATAAATTCTGAAATAATTATGAACCAGTTTAATGACTCTATATTTACACCATTATTCATAATAGATTTAATATAGTGTAGAGCCTGTTGCAACCTAGAAAGAGAAATGTCACTGCAAGTATATCTATATATAGCAGCAATATTTCTTTGGCTTTGAAGAATGCCTTTTATCCAATTTCTTACTCCTGGGCACAAAGCTTCAATCAAAATGTGTACACAGGATATGTAACAAGGTTACTTTGAAATCGGTCCTAGGTTTTCTTTTCAGCTGACACCTTCAATTGAAATTCACACCAGTTTTTCTATTCTGTTGAATTTCTTCATTGAAGCAAACCTTTCTGGACCTTAGCACCTTATCTTGACACAATACGTGTCATGTCTAAATTATTTTGTTGCCATGAAGTAACATGCTCACAGGTGTAAGTGTTGCTTGAGTTTCCTACAGCTCCAGGGTTTCTGTAATCAATGATAGTTGCTGCACTATGACCACGAGTTTAAAATGTTAACTGTTTAATTAAGAGCTACAAGTGAGCTACTCAGTTCATTGCCTCCAGATTTAACACTTTTAAATTGATTATTGATTATTTTACCTCAGTGAATGCAGTCAATCAAAGCTGTTACTGCAAACTTTTTTAGAAATATGTGTACAGTTTTGGAGGGAGAAATTCGGTATCGCCCCGTTTGGGGCGCAATTATTGGCCGGGCGCAAAGTTTAGCGCCTGACGCTAATTATCGCCTCCAACTGCAAACTTGGCTTTTATTGCCCCTGGAGGTGATTGGAGCGCTAAATCAGGTGCTACACACCTGTCTTAAAGCGCAAAGGCCGAGGAGTGAGGCGCTGCTCAGAGCGCTGACGAAGCTCATGTGATGTCAGTCAGCAATGGAACACAGACACACTGGTGCCGGCCAGTTCTTAAAGGGGAGGGTCGATCCTGCTCTCCATCCACATCCTGCTCATTGCAGCCTTGAATCTCAGCCTGGAGAGACCTGTACATCAAATCTGCTGGAAAGAACAATGGTGAGGCCCAGGGAAAATGCTCAGAGTGCAGCCCCCATAGTCTCTTCTAAATCGATGCAAGGAAGGTCAAATCAAAATGAACCTGCAAAGTGCTGCTCAGTACCCAAAACTCCTTCACACAGCGTTGAATCTCTCCAAAAGTCTCTCTCTCTCTCAGAATGCGTGGTGCAAAAATGCCGCCGACAAAAAAAGGCAGGAAGCGGTCATCTTTAAATAGTGCTCCCCGAGTCCCTTCCCGACTGCAAAACGCTCCCCTCAACCTGTCGTTGCTAGTGGCAGGTGGTAAGGCAGGGGGCGCCACTCAATATCCGGTCCGGGGCACTACCGGGGCGTTGCACGCTCGACTGACATCACAATCTGCGGGCGCAGGAGATTATGGTGGTAGTGTTTAGCGCCGCCGCAAAATGTCTGGTCAATTTCGCAAGCGGCGCAAACATCACTGCGCCCGGGCGCTAGTTGATAAGCGCCCCATTAGTGCCCTCTTAGCGTGCTAACGGGAGGCGCTAAGCAATTGAATTTTTCCCCCTTGGTCTCCTTACCTAAGGAAGGATATACTTGCCGTAGAGGGAGTGCAATGAAGGTTCAGCAGACTGGTTCCTGGGATGGGGGGATTGTCCTATGAGGGGAGATTGAGTAGACTAGGCCTATATTCTCTAGAATTTAGAAGAATGAGAGGTGATCTCATTGAAACATACAAAATTCTTACAGGGCTTGACAGGGTAGATGCAGGGAGGATGTTTCCCCTGGCTGGGGAGTCTAGAACCAGGGGTCACAGTGTCAGAATAAGGGGTCGGCCATTTTGGACTGAGATGAGGAGAAATTTCTTCACTCAGAGGGTGGTGAATCTTTGGAATTCTCTACCCTAGAAGGCTGTGGAGGCTCAGTCATTTAGTATATTCAAGATAAGAGTTCAATGAATTTTTGAATATTAAGGGAATCAAGGGATATGGGAATGGTGCAGGAAAGTGGAGATGAGGTAGAAGATCAGCCATGATCTTATTGAATGGAGGAGCAGGCTCGAAGGGCCAAATGGCCGACATCTGCTCCTATTTCTTATGTTCTTAATACATTATTAAGTGGCATTATCAGAGTGTATGCACGTAAACTGCATTACTTGTCATTTTTAAAGGAGGTGTGGTGGGGCTGGTGATGTGGCACAGAGTTGTATTACTCCAACCTGCCACCGCTCACCGCTCTGGATAGGCACCATGCTGAAGCTCCAAATTTCCGAACAGAGAGGGAAAATTACAGAGCCAGTCGCTCAGGCCCAGTCCCACATACCCCTTACTGGTCAGTTATACAGGGGCATTGTCAGAAAGCTGGAAGTGCTGTTTCCAACCTACAATGGATATGGCACGAGGACACTGAAGGAAGGGAAACAGGAAAGTAAATCACCAAATTAAATGTATTGAAACTTCAAATATTTTCTCAATTTGTTTAAAGACAAAGCTGAAAGTATATAGCTTGACAGCACAAAAGATGAAACTCTTCAGTCCACCCTGCATGAATCTGCCATTGCTTGTTATTTCTAACACTACCATCAAACACTGAAGGAGAATATTAGTTCACACCAGGCTAGGGTACAACTGATATAAAGCAAAACATTGCACTTAAAATGTAGCACCTAAATCTGCAATAGCTTACAGAAAATCAAAACAGTAACATTTATTTTCAGTACAACATTTTAAAAATTGAGCAAATAAAAGTAATCGATGTTATGCAACCATATTTCTGTTGATTCCCTTCCCAGGCTTCCTCAGCTGTGTTAGAGCAGGACGGTGCCATTCCAACGTACTAGGCCTCCACTGGGGTGTAAACTGCTGATATGTCCTTACAGGAGTGATGCACCCACCTCGAACATGCTAATAACCCCATTCCTGCTATCAGGGATGGCAAGAAACGGTATCTGTCCTTTGGTTGTTGCTCACCTAAAGTTTTTGTCATGCTAGCTGTTTAATTTCTATGTGTTGCAGGTGGTAATAAACGTGTGCACGTTAAATCGATGAACAGTTGCTCAATAATTCTGAGAAACATTTGTACTGTGTTTCACAAGAGTTTCACTGTAAATGAACTGCAGTATGATGGTACTTACAATCCTTGGTTTAAATGGAGGTTTTATTTTCTTCTGTTCCAGCTGCACCCACTCAATTTCCTTGAAAAATGGATGCTGTTTAATGGCCTCCTCCCCACCTTGTGATGCAGCACAACCCAGGCGTTTATTTGGGCTCTTCGTCATGAACTGAAATCAAAAACGTAAAATGTACGATAAAATATTTGACGCAAGTTATTTCATAGAAAATGCACTTGTGCGCAGAGTATTTTCCAATAAACTTCAGTTGGGTAACAACAGAGCAGTAACATGATGTAGCTCCCACTTACATGTAGGAACACATTCGTGCAGGATGCACTGTCTGAAGTCAAATCTTACAGACAAGTTTTAGTTTTAAAAAATGCCAGTGACAACAATAAGGACTAGGCAACAATCCAAAAATACAGGTCCAACATTAGGAGGGGCTTGGGTCAGGCAGCAAGGGTGAGTAAAGGAGGCTCTTTGAGTCAGAGTAGTATTTATACCTCACAGATGCTTTGGAGGTAATTAAAGTGCTGCGGCTTTTCTGTTCATCAGTTTATCCGAGGACTGTTGGGGAGAGCATGTCTGCAGGAAGCAAGTTTAGTTTAAGTCTTAAAAGACATCAAAATAAGGGTGAATACATCATGATATCTGTTTCTTGGAATTGTAAAAGTGACTGATTTTTGTTAAAGCTATGTTAACCATTAAGTGGTCAGAAATTTTGCCAGTATAGGACGTAATTATCCGGGATTTGTGACACCAAACCCAACTCTAAATATCCTGATGAGGATGTATCCCAAACTGCTCTCAGATATGTACGCTCTGTGTTCAGTCTGACAATCACTCAGGCTCCTGAAAATGTACATCTTGAGTTTCCAACTCTTGTAATGTTTGGCTACCAGAAACTCTTCAAAGGACAGATGCCAGGAAGTATTTCTTTACATAGAGGGTGGTCGACAGTTGGAATGGACTGCCAGGAAGCGTAATTGAAATCGAGACAATTGACTCATTTAGGAAATGACTAGATGCTGTAATGGGAAAGCAGTAGGTTTGGTATTCTGAGAGAGTGAGATCAAATGGGCCAGAGGGCTTTCTTCATGTGAACCAATCGTGTGATCTTATGAAAAACCTTGAAATTACCTCTGTAGAAGAAAGCAGATTATTGAACTTAGATTGTGAAGACAAAGTTAGAGGATACAAGGTTAAAAACAGCAAGTCTTAAGACAGGTTAACAACTAACTTCGGGAATTACATCTGGGGTTCTCCCGATTGGCTGGTGGAACTTTAATGGAAGATTGGCAGAAACTCGGTTAGGAACATAGGAACAGCAGTAGGCCATTGAGCCCCTCGAGCCTGTTCCGCCATTCAATGAGATCATGGCTGATGTATGATCTAACTCCATATACCTGCCGTTGCTCCATATCCCGTAATACCTTTGGTTAACAAAAATCTATCAATTTCAGATTTAAAATTAACAATTGATCTAGCATCAGTTGCCGTTTGCGGAAGAGAGTTCCAAACGTCTACTGCCCTTTGTGTGTAGAAGTGTTTCCTAATTTCGCTCCTGAAAGGTTTCCACTGATTGGGAGAACAGACAAGGAAATTCCAGGTGTAGAAGACATTTTTTGAGCTCCTCAGGTGGCTCAGTGGATAAAGGAGTTGCAGTAGCTTTTTATCTTCATTGCATGGGCAGAAATCTGGCGGGGCGGATAGTTCGCCCTTCATAGAACCTGCCTGATTTCAATTTCATTGAAGTAAATGCAATGAAAATCAAGTCAGTTTTATAAAACCCAGGCAATCTGACCCACCAGATTACTAGCCAGGCAGTGAAGAAGAAAATCTATCCCACTGTTCGTTGAGGTATTGAGGCCATACAGACCAGGAAGGCATCAATTTGACTCTTGACCTGTGTTGGGTCAGCTGATCTCAACAGGGGTGACAACAGGGGCACCACAATTGGTCGCAGGATCACTGGAGTAGTGACAGGGTAGGAGAAAAATGGCAAAGTTCCTCCAGGGGATCTCTATTCAGTGAGCCTCCTGAAAAGTGTGCAGGCATGGATGTTGGGTGAGGATAGGATCAGGCTTATATGTTATGCCTCATACTGCCTGCCAATACTCACTCACAAACGAAGAGTGGTCATTCAGATGAGGTAGTGGAGGACAGCTGGCATCCATGAAATTGTACTCCAGCATGAGCTGGTGATTTCAGAAGAGTAGGGCAGGGGGTGGGGGGTGGATTGGAAAAGATCTTTGTTTCCCAAACACTAATGAATATGTGGAATAGACTTCAGAAATAGTATTTAATATCATGCCAATTAACTGCTCAAAAAGAGAGTTGGATAAATATTTAGTTTGACTGGGATCAAGGTTATAAGGCTATGTTTAGATAGAGATGATCAAATACTGTGTGGAACATGGTGGTTCCTGAACTGTTGATGCCATGATAATGTAATTCAATGGAGTATAACTGGTTAAGAGCGAATAATGAAGATAGATCTTCTAGAATGTCACTTGATTACCTTTGCGGAGGGGCTGAAAGAACATTTGTGCTTTCTTACATTGAGATATAAACTTGAAAATGAAGAAATGGCTTCTCATTCCTGGTATTATTTTAATGCATGTTTACTATACCTATGGCTCTAATAGTTTTACTATAATGAGATGGCCAGAACTGTAAGCAGTATTCAGCTATGGACTAACCAATGTCTTGCACAAATACAACATCATTTTGTTGCTTTTCATTCAATATCCTTGTGTATAAAAACCAGAGGGGCAATTCTAACGCTACCCATCTGCCAAAAACCAGGCGGCCAGGCAGTTAAAATCACCCAGGTTACTTACCTGCCCTGGAGCCGCCACTTACTGATTTTAACCTGCTCTACTGAGCAGGCGGTGAGGATACCCGCCCAATGCTGGCAGTGGCCTTTTATAGATATGCATGTCGGGGCCCGACTGCAAATTTAGCTCGGCAGCTTGAGCGGAAGGCCACAGTGATTTCCCTGCCATGTGAAGACAGTGGGGAAGAGAATCTGGGGCCAAAAGCAGCCCAAACAGATAAGTTTTATACTTTCCTTGTGGGGCCACAGATTTGCTCCCCCTTCCCGATTGTGAGACCCCACCACGGGATGGCCCCAGCAGCCAATCACGGCACTTACCCGCTGTCGGCGGGTGGCCTCCGTGCTGCTCGATTTTATGCCACTTCTCACCAACTGCTTGACTGGAACAGGTGGGAAGGTGACTGGCAGGATTTAACGGAGGCCTGGGAATTAAAATACCCAAGGCCTCAATTCTGGAGCAATGAGTGAGTATGTAACTCACACTGCTGCCCACTCACCCGAAACTAGTACAGAGTTAAAATCGGACCTCAGTAGCCCACGCACCATATTTTATGGCTTTTTAAAAAATCTGCACTCTTACCTTTAAAGAGCTATGCATTTACATCCCTAGGTTTCTCTTGGTCTGAGTATTAAACAAGGCTTTAATCAACTGTTTTTCAACATGGAGATCTAGTTGTTCACTAGTTCCTGTTAAAGAATGTCCTGCACAAGCTGGGCCCATGCCCGAGTATTTATACTCTCCCTGGACAGTGCCACCAGCAGGCCGCCCAGTATTACTTCATAAGTCATTTCCACATGAATGACAGATTCATGTCATAGGGTATACTTCCTTTCACTGTTCTTCTTCCCAAAATGTACTACTTCACATTCTCTGCATTGAACTGCATCTGCTACCTAACAGACCACTCTGCTAACCTGTCTATCTTGCATTCTTCCTATTTGGCTATGACCAAATCATTTATATAAATGGAAATTAATTATGGTTAGAGTATTTCTGTAAATACATTGTAGCGTGTACAGTGAATTACTGCAATTTCTCTTTTGCTTTTTTCACTTAAGTGAGTGGATTTATTCCACAATAGTCACACTCAGAATATAATATATAACCTAATGCATAGGAGTGGGCCTTTGGCGTAGCGGTAGTATCCCCGCTGCTGGGCCAGAAGGCGTAGGGTTTCAAACCCCGCTCCAGACAGTCCCGGCAAGTGGAGTCGGAGCTCCGGCTCTAAATTCTGGGTTGACATCCAGCGGGATACTTGCGTCTATGGGTGTGGGTGTGGGTGGCCCCCCCCCCCCCCTCGTATGGCTTGTGGGAGCCTGTAAAACCCTCCCGCCATAGGACGAACCACCCTAATGGCTGGTACGAAGATGGTTATGGTCACGGAAGGAGCGTTAATCGCGGCCAGGAAATCCTTCCACCACTTCATATAGTTCCCCAAAGGGAACAGTGTGAAGACACGTACGACGACGACCTAATGCATGGTTTAGGCCATTTACTTAGCTAATTAAAGCCTTTTACTAAACATTTTGGAATGTCACTACATTTAACTCAGACATCACTGCTCTCCCTAAATTAAGCAATAATTAACCTTTCCAAATTAGGTTTATTGCATTTTCCAGGGAAAGTACATACATCAAGCAGGCCAAGTACAGCATGGCCCAATTACAAAGCTCCTTCAACTCTGGCCCAGCAGTATGTCTTAGCCCCAGAAGCACACTAACATACAAATTTATTACAGGGCTTGACAGGGTAGATGCAGGGAGGATGTTTCCCCTAGCTGGGGAGTCTAGAACCAGGGGTCACAGACTCAGAATAAGAGGTCGGCCATTTAGGACTGAGATGAGGAGAAATTTCTTCACTCAGAGGGTGGTGAATCTTTGGAATTCTCTACCCTAGAGGGCTGTGGAGGATCAGTCGTTCAGTATATTCAAGACAGAGATCAATAGATTTTTGAATATTAAGGGAATCAAGGGATATGGGGATAGTGCAGGAAAGTGGAAATGAGGTAGAAGATCAGCCATGATCTTACTGAATGGAGGAGCAGACTCAAAGGGCCAAATGGCCTACTCCTGCTTCTATTTCTTATGTTCTTACACCATCTGCTGCACAAATGTGAATTTTCCAAACCCAATACCAACTATTGATACGGTCAAACTTATTTTTGAACAATGAACAGCTTTATGCTATGGGCCTGAACCCACTAGGAGCTTGGTTTAGACAGTCTCAAATTAATTTCATGTAGGCCCCTTACAATGGGTAGAGAGGGGAGACTTTCATTGCTCCAACCTGGGCTGGATTCAATCCCAGGTGCTAATGGTGGAAGGGAAGCATGCTTACCCTCTGTACCCAACAGCCCCCTACAGTAGAACCTGTTTCAAAAGGCCACCTGTATAAAGTGACAACTTCTTCTCCCCAGTATAAATCCCTAGATGGAATCAGTCATGTTAGAAGGCTGTCTTGCACAAATACAAGGGCCCAGAACTTGGTGTCGGGGGCTTGCCGCGCGTGCAAGCCCCCGATGTGCACTCACCCTGCGCGCCGACATCTGAAACCTGGCCCGTAGTGGATTTCCTTTCAGTGGCCAGGTTCTGATGTCGGCGCACTGTGCTAACCTGACCCAGCGGCGTAGTTAGTGCGATGTGCCGGCTGGGATCAGGTGAGCACTGTTCAGCCAATCAGGGGAGGGGAAACTTCATTCATAAGTTTGAGAGTAAGAACTGTCAAACTCATGAGAAGTACTGCACCCAAAACACTACTTAAACTTTAAATAACATTTTAAAAAACATCCCAATCATTAAATTAAGTATAAATAAGTTAAAAAAATAATTTAAACAATAATTTTTTTTTTTGAAAAAAATAAATTTTTAATAAAAAGGGTCTAAAACTAAACTTACCTTATTGTAGGTTCTTTAAAATAATAAACCTGTGGAAAAAAAAATTCTAAATTACACTAAAACACCACTTACCTGTAAAAATAAATACTTACATGTGCTTTTTACAAGCGTAAAGACCGGAGGCCTTTACACATGCGCAAATCCCCCAAAACAGAGGAAATCCAAGACGCACGCGCTGCCCCCTACAGCGCATGCGCTAGCTTCTTCACCTCTTGGGTTAGAGGAGAGGAAATGCCGGTTTTCAGCGCATGCGCTGTGCATGCTGAAAACCGGCATTTCCTCCGGCCAGACGCGTGAGTACCCCTTCCGTACTCACGCGTTTGGGGAGGAATTACTGCCCCAACATCATTTTGTTGCTTTTCATTCAATGTCCTTGTGTATAATTCTAACACTGCCCATCTGCCGAAAACCAGGCGGCCAGGCAGTTAAAATCACCCAGGTTACTTACCCGCCCTGGAGCCACCACTTGCTGATTTTAACCTGCACTTACATTTAAATTGGTAGTCAGTTATTCAGCTTCTAGTTAAATCTGTCATTTTATTTTTCATTTCAAACCTTAAATATACCTAAACCATTCAAAACCAAGGTTTAGAATCTTTTTTATGCTAGATTTACTTTCCTGATTCCATGTTCATAACTTTAAATGCATGTTGTATTGTACAGTTTGTAGCTTGAAATTATCTTAGGGATGCAGGTTTGAATCTCACTCTGTTCAGTTGCTGACTGAGTTGAGTTAAATGCTGAGCAGAGGCTGCAGTATCTCCCAGATGGTGGGGGGGGGCAGGGGGTCATTTGGAAAGGAGTTACACCTGAAGTGGTCCGCCGGCACGCTTGAGGCCTTCCGCGACCGGTGGGCGCCGCGGGGACTAGAGTGCATCATCACCCCGGCCAATCAAATTTTAATTTAATTTGTTAAGTTTTATTTAAAGTTTTATTAAGTTACAGTTGAGTTGTTGAATCACCCAAAATCAGAAGAGTGCACCTGGAGTAGGAAGGGGTGGAGCTCTACTGCAGTCAACTACAAGAGGCACTGGGAGCAGCCTGGGTGCAGCTCGTGCACCTGAGCTCTTGGCTGTAGACATCAGGCCAGGTAGAAGAAGTAAAAGGGATAAAAATACAAAAATATAAAGGGGACAACTGGCTAAAACACTCCATAAAAATTAAAAAATAACAATTATTTTAAATGTTTACATATATCTTTCTCTTAATTTTAAATAGCTATCTGCTCCGTCCTCTTAGGTCAAAGGATCATCATTGAACCTGCTCTCACACCTGTCAATATTGCCCGTGGTCTAGCCCTTAGCAAATGCCAACATTGACACAGGTAAATTACCATTTGATTTTTATAATTTACTGTTTGGATGAAATACACCCTAAACTTTGCCAATACATCCCATCAGTCATCTGAGTATGTTAGTTTGCTGGTTACTGCTACTAATGGAGAATACACCCAGCGATTGGCTATCTGACCTACAATTGCTAATAATTAATTTTTGTGTATAGGCAATTAAAAGTAAATATACCTACACCTCATAGAACACCATGCCCTTCCTTGTCAGTTCTGCACAGTGGTTTGTTTTAATAATTCAGAAGTAGTGTAACTATTTTTTTTTGTCCAAGCTATTGGGAGATGGTATAGACAACACTGTGTCATAATCCAAGATCAAATGTCAAGCTGCACAATGTTAGGAAACCAAACCTTCCAATTCAAATCCCCAGTTAACATACAAAAATAAATCTCCCCAGTCGCCTACTTAATTCCAGTGCCTCTTCCTGTTCTCTACCTATACAACCGACAGAAGCTAGACAACAAAAGCTACAAGGACTCGACGCTCTGCAGTTACTGTGGCAACTACTATGCGCAATATTAACTCATACTTTGTTAATTGTAGGATTACTAATGACACAGTAAAAGCCAGCAATGCTCCCAAGAAAACTCTCCCATGAAAAAAGCATTGATAGATAAAGACCTTAGAAATTGCTTTGAAAGCAGTCTCAGTCGGACAATTAGAAACTACCACCATTATAATCACGTGTCATTGAAGTGAAAAGTGCAGCATCCACTCAAACCTTGGTTTCATTTGGCTCTAAGAATTACGTGTAAAACCAAACAAAATTGTCAGTGTGATACTTCAACTGAACTTTTGCAAAGTCGCCAGAATGACACAATGTTATCTCGCATAAGAAAGGGGGAAAGGGTCATGTCTTCCTAAAAAGTACTTTTATTTGTCTTGATGAAGAGGGGAAAAAAACAGGCTAAAAGTCATAGAAATGCCACATGCAAGTAACTATAAACAAATGGAACCAGAATGATGCAAGCAGTGATACATGTATGCCATAAAATGGATCCTGGGAGTAGCTTTGTCACCTGCTGAAATGTAATTCGCATGTTTCATTTCAGCAATGTATAACTGTTAAATGGTTACAGACACAAACATTGAGATTGGTCAGCACAGAGGGAGCCAACTCTAATGTGACCCTCTTGGATTTTGGCGGCTATCCTGATGGAGTATTTCTGAGGTATCGAGGTAACCAGTTAGCATTTACAAAAGCAAAATTAGACAGAGGTACATTCATCCCGACAATTTGATCTTCACTGCCAACATGAGTCTTATTTGTCTAGTTTGGTGAAAACCTAATAAAGTGTTGTTGTTGAGTTGTCACTGTAGCTTCTCTTCCTTTTCCCCACTTTTTATATTAAAACACATCTTTCTCTCTCTGTAGATGTTGCTATCCCCTCAACTACTCATATTTCCCCAGCTTTGAGGTAGGATATTCAACTTGGTGCTCTGTAACTGGCCAATAGGATGTGCATATTAGTGCATGGATTATTCATCATCAGATTCACCTTCCTTTCTGAGCAGAAATGCCTAGCCTACAACTGCACCATAATTTAGTGTTTGTGCTGTGAAGCACAGATAGATTCCAGAAGCAGTTGTTAAAGGGCTCCAAAGTCTGACAATAGGAAGTTAAGGATCGATATTGCTGAAAGTTTACTGCCCTAAGGTGAAATTTTAAAAATGTATATTTTAGCGGTTAAATGTATTGTCTGGTGTGCTGTTGAGCCATACAGACCAGCAAGGTCCCAGGATCATTGATCAGTGTGTATTGCATTAGCTGATCTCAGTGAGGGCTGTAGTAGGGGCACTACTATTGAGCTTTGCACCTCTGAGCTATGGAG
The DNA here is from genome assembly GCF_052327205.1 of Somniosus microcephalus. Lineage (NCBI taxonomy): Eukaryota > Metazoa > Chordata > Chondrichthyes > Squaliformes > Somniosidae > Somniosus > Somniosus microcephalus. The sequence continues at coordinate 56,346,505 of NC_140989.1, read as the reverse complement.
GGTCAAAAATTAGCAAGGGCTCCTGCTCCTGATCACTATCCAATAACTCTAACTGGAACATGTATGTGCATGTGTACATTGGGAAAGACATTGGCTGAGGATAGGCCCTGATGCCCTCCAAGGTAGAAGCCTGCTAGCATGTGTTGTCTACACTTAAATCTGAAGAATAGGCTGTTAGGAGAGGTATGAGAAGGTGTTTAGCATCCATGGAACCATTGCCCAGTGTGAGGCAGCACTTTTAGGAGTTTTCATTGTACCTGTTTTAAACACTGCATTTGATGAGAAAAGAAAGTTGTGCATTTGATTTGGTGATAAAGCAAAAGAGCTTCTTAATACTGCGGATAGGTAAGTCCAGGGAAGCTTTAGCCAACTGCCTGGCTCTGCACCAGCTTGATATCATCAAAGAAATGAGCCAAAGACTTAGGGCTTAGAAAGGCTGTCACTCCTTCAAATTAACAATAGGAAAATCACATCAATAAGAGAGCAAGAGGGTGGAAAATATGATGGAAGACAAAGTAATGAAAGACAAGAATAAATGAAAAGAAAATGAAGGAAATGAGTATAAACATAGAAAAGTGAAAGAAGACAACTAAGATCTGGTTGTGAAGATCAAAATATGTTGGAAATATGTATTAAAAGAAAAATGGAATAGAAAATTGCAGATTTTCCTTAATGCCAGTGCTACAAATTCTTTTTATATTAACGTGGACATGTGCCGTTTTCCCTTCAAATGTGAAACATAAACAGGTCATTTGGTCCAATAGATCTTACTCTCACCCATTTACCTTCTTATCATATCACTCAATCTCTTCCAGAAACATATTTAATTATCTAGTGGACTAATTTTCCCATTAAAAAAAACAGGTGGGTTTGGAGCGTGGGGTCAGTTAAATTGTTAAAAACGGGATTCCCGACCTGATTCCACCTCCAACCCGTCCACTTCTGGTTTTGCTGGAGGTGGGACGGGGGCGGACAACCAACCCGCTCCCAGTGGGGGGGGGGCGTTACTTCAATTTAAATATTGTAATGAGGCTGGAAGCCTCCAGTTTCGCCTCCATTTTGAATTTAACTGCCTGGGGACAGGTTTCAGTTAAACCGAGGTGGGGACTGCTGCATCCAGGAGGTAGGTGGCTTTATACCTACCTCCTGGATCTAGGGTCCCGACCGTACCCACCCGCCCGCGATCGGAGACCCCCTCACGAAGCCTCCAATCGCATTCCCATGCTCCCACCCACCCCAAACGATGATGATGAGGCCGGCCCCAATCCTCCGGCCCCCCTGCCGATTCTCCACCACCCTCCCGATCCCTGGCCGACGCCCCCCAACCGTGATCCCCGATCCCCTGCCGATCCTGCAACCCACCCGCTGATCCTTTCACCCCCCTCCCGATTGCCGACCCCCTTCCCGATTGCTGAACCCCTCCCGCCGATTGCCGACCCCCCACCAATTGCCAACCCCGGACCGACCACTCGCAACTGAGGCCTACCCGCCCGCAGCCAGCCTCTCAAGCTGGCTGGCTGCGAGCGGGAAACTGAGGCCTCACATTCAAATTAAGCCCTGCTGGTAAAGTCAGCAGGGCCTGCGGGAAACCTGGCCTTGGACCACCCCCCGAAGAAAATTCCGGCCATACTGTTTGCTTTAATGGGCTTCCCTGGCAAATTATGCCAAATTGATCAATTGTAGAGTTGCTATGACTTCATGGTAAGAGACTAGCACCTACTGGGTAATAATTTTAGGTCTATATTTTTGGGCCATCTTCTTCTTGACCACTAGATTTACTAAGGGGAACTTACAAGGCACTTGCTCTGCCCAGAAGGCACTCTAGATTGCATCAGGTTCCTATCCACGTGATAGGACTCTGATTTGCATAGATTAATGAGGCTCTTGTCTGACTTGGGCAGGTGCTTGGGCCACCAAGTGGAAGGCCCAAGTTAAAATGGCGGGGGAGTGGTTATGGGCTGGTAAGTTGACCAACTCGATTTTAACTCTGCTACTGCCCTGTTTTTCTGTTCAATTATCTTAAATATAATCATAAAGAATCCATTCCCAATGCCTGCATTTTATCTTAAAAAGTGCTTTAAAAGCCACTAACCAGTTGTCATTGTAGCTTCTCTTCCCTTCTCCCACTTTTTCTCTAAATCACTTCCCGCTCTCTCTTTAGATGTTCCTCTCCTCTCGAATACCCATTGTTCCCTAGCTTTGAGGTAGGATAGAGAGTGAAAACTGGAATTTGAACTTGGGCTCGAAAATAAAGTCCATTACTCTATCACCAGAGGTACATTATTAAATTATCGAGATAGAGGGTTCATGTTCACAGATGTACAGGCATCATAACAACAATTATTTCCAATGCCTTACTGCTCAGGGGTTGGTGGTAACTAATTCACTGGAATAGTTGGACAAGATATTTTAAAACTTTGGAACACCAGCTGGCAGCAAAACAAAAGTGTTTGTGACATTTGATAAGTTTGGAAAGAACAGACTTCTCTGCTGTATAAAGGCCGGCAAGAAAAATTCACAACGATATAAATATAAGCCAGTACAAACATATACACATCACAAAACATTCTGTCCTTTTCCCACAAGTTGTGTAATTCATCCCAAGTCCCCCTGTCCTAGCTGTGGCACTATGAACTGTGTTTCAACTCCCACTGGTGGATACTCAAAGTTAATAAATCCAGTTTTAATTACAACTAACTCAAAGCAAAGTAGGGAGGGGGAGGGGGAGGGGGCAGTAAAAGGGTGTGGGCAACCCACCGCTTTCAGAATGCTGACTGCTTCCTTACTGAGCCAGACTGGGTACAACACGTCGTCGTGCAAGATAGACTCGAAAAGGTCGTCTTCATTGTCAGCCTCGAAAGGTGGCTGGCCGGCCATCATCTCATACATCAGGACCCCCAAAGCCCACCAGTCCACTGAAGGGCCGTACTCTAATTCCTGTAGGATCTAGTCAGAAAGGCAAGCAGATGTTAAACAAATGTACTGCGCTGCTCAGCCCTGATACAATTCATTACTTATTTTAGACAATTACTTTGAGAATGTTTACCCTCCAGCTACTTCCTTGATTCATAACATGTACACTCAAGGCCTCCAGTATTTCTGATGAATTTTCCCAGATGGCCATAAATGGACAGTTAATATAATTTACTGTTTTAAACACCTTTCAACCTGCTTTTAACATGTAATGTGCCCTTTTTGAAAATACTAACGACATTGCCAAATAATGGGGGTGAAAATTCAACTTGGGCGGGGGACGCAAAACAGGTGGTGGTGGATCAGGTGCCGTTATACATCCCACCTGATTTTCTTTTCTAGTGAAGTCAATGGATAGGATAATAAGCGGGAGGTGGGGGTGGGGGAGAAGAGGAGGGTCTATAATGGGCGGCCAATCTGCTCCTGCCCGTTTTACACCCCACCAAAGATGAATTTTACCCCCAGTAGTAAGTGAAATCTAGGCTACAAGTGGAATATTTTCTTTACTACATGAACATTTATAAGTGGAAATACTGTACGAATAATGTATATGTAGGTATACATTATATGTATTTGGTTATCCCCCTCCCCCAACCTTCTCCCCTCCTTTATTGATGGGCAGCACTCATGCTCTGGTGTTGTTTCCCAGGCATTAGCAACCCTCAGGTACCCCACTCAAGTGGCCATAGCCAGCGAATGTCTGCGTGCCTGCTAACAGGCTATTCTAACCTAGGCTCATACATGTCCGCTATCCGGTAACGGTCTCTGGATTCTGATGAGGAATGGGAACCTTGGGTGATTTGTCCGCCTCCCAACTCTGAGTACCTCAAGAACAGCTAACTCAGCATATATCAGAAGCAGAACTTGGCATCCTCCTACTTTGTTTAGATCAGTATCACATCTTATAATGGATATACCCATCGACTAATCGGGGTGGCCCTGATTTAGCTTTGTTGTATCTAAAGCTCACTCTTTATGGAACTGCACCAAGCACAAGAACACTGTGTTGTAGAAAGCCCACACAAGTGCAAAATTCTCCACCAAAATTCTTATTTTCACAATAATTCAACTTATAAATGTTCATGAAGTAAATAAAGGAAGAACTTGCATTTATATAGTGCCTTTCATGACCTCTGGACATCCCAAAGCGCCTTGCAGCCAAGTAGTCACTGTTGTAGGGAAACGCGGCAGCCAATTTGAACACCACAAGCTCCCACAAACAGCAATGAGTTAATGACCAAATAATGTGTTTTTAGTGATGTAGGTTGAGGGATAAATATTGTCCCAGGCACCAGGAGAAATCCCCTGCTCTTCTTCGAATATTGCCATAGGGACTTTAACATCCGCCTGAGAGGGCAGATCGGACCTCGGTTTAACGTCTCATCTGAAAGACGGCACCTCCAACAGTGCAGCACTCCTTCAGTACTGCACTGGAGTGTTAGTCTGGATTATGTGCTCAAGTCTCTGGACTTGAACCCACAACCTTCTGATTCAGAGGCGAAAGTGCTACCACTGAACCAAGGTTGACATCTTAAAAAGTTTAAGAAATAATCCTTCTGTTGATTCGGTAGTCTTCAGTTCACATCTGTAGTCCTTCATAAAGACTTCAGTGACAGAGTTCAGATTTGTATTCATAAATGACTCTACGAATTAGCCATCATACAGCATCCAACTCGATACAGCAGTCACTTTACAAACATCAGTATTTGAGTGTTTGATCATTTTTGCATTATGTTACAGTGACTGCTCTACTTTGCTTCATTCACATGCTACACCAGAGTAAGAGATGAACATTTATGCTGATGATCTGTCATGCAACAGCAACAACAACAACTTGTATTTATATAGCGCCTTTAACATAGTAAAATGTCCCAAGGCGCTGCACAGGAGTATTTTAAGACAAAAAATTTTGACACCGATCCACATAAGGATAAATTAGGGCAGGTGACCAAAAGCTTGGTCAAAGAGGTAGGTTTTAAGGAGTGTCTTAAAGGAGGAAAGAGAGGTAGCGAGGCAGATAGATTTAGGGAGGGAATTCCAGAGCTTAGGGCCTAGGCAACAGAAGGCACGGCCACCAATGGTTGAGTGATTATAATCAGGGATCCTCAAGAGGGCAGAATTAGAGGAGCGCAGATATCTCAGGGGGTTGTGGGGCTGGAGGAGATTACAGAGATAGGAAGGGGTGAGGCCCTGGAGGGATTTGAAAACAAGGATGAAAATTTTGAAATCGAGGCGCTGCTTAACCGGGAGCCAATGTAGGTCAGCGAGCACAGGGGTGATGGGCGAACGGGACTTGGTGTGAGTTAGGACATGGGCAGCCGAGTTTTGGATGACCTTACGTTTACGTAGGGTGGATTGTGGGAGGCCAGCCAGGAGTGCGTTGGAATAGTCAAGTCTAGAGGTAACAAAGGCATGGATGAGGGTTTCAGCAATGGATGAGCTGAGGCAAGGGCAGAGATGGGTGATGTTGCAGAGGTAGAAGTAGGCGCTCTTTGTTATGCTGTGGATATGTGGTCAGAAGCTCATTTCAGGGTCAAATATGACACCAAGGTTGTGAACAGTGTGGTTCAGCCTCAGACAGATGTTAGGGAGAGGGATGGAGTCAATGGCTAGGGAACAGAGTTTGTGGCAGGAACCGAAAACAATGGCTTCGGCTTTCCCAATATTTAACTGGGAAATTCTTGAGATTCGTAGCTCAGCTGTGTTTTCTAGAGGATGTGCACTGCAGATACTTCCCCAAAAAGGAGCGGGAATCAGGAGGCTAATCAACTTATGCACATTTCCTAGTGTCCAGGTTACAATATGGAATTGGCAGCCGACTCTCTCAGTTATTGAATGGAGTTGGGGAAACCAAAGAAGTAAACGTTTTGCAAAAGAAGGGTGCAAATACATTCAAAAATAGAGCAAATCTATACAAGTGTGCTGTATTTGGTGAATTTTGCAAGAATTGATTCACTGAAAAACATTATGGTCCTGATCTTTTTTGTGATGGGCCCTTGCAGTCAGAATCGGGGGAATTTATAATGGGAAACAAGGAAATGGCAGACCAACTAAATGCATACTTTGGTTCTGTCTTCACAAAGGAGGACACAAATAACCTCCCAGAGATGCCGGGGAACATAGGGTCTGATGAAAGCGAGGAACTGAAAGAAATCAGTATTTGTAGGAAAATGGTGTTAGGAAAATTGATGGGACTGAAGGCCGATAAATCCCCAGGGCCTGATGGTCTACATCCCAGGGTACTTAAGGAAGTGGCCCTAGAGATAGTAGATGCACTACTGATCATCTTCCAGAACTCGATAGACTCTGGAACGGTACCCATGGATTGGAGGGTAGCTAATGTTACCACACTATTCAAAAAAGGTGGTAGAGAAAAAGCCTGACATCGGTAGTGGGGAAAATGCTAGAGTCTATTATAAAAGATGTAATAGCAGAGCACTTGGAAAGCAGTGACAGGATCGGACAAAGTCAACATAGATTTACAAAAGGTAAATCATGCTTGACTAATCTACTGGAATTTTTTGAGGATGTAACTGGTAAAATAGATAAGGGAGAACCAGTGGATGTGGTGTATTTGGACTTTCAGAAGGCTTTCGATAAGGTCCCACACAAGAGATTAGCGTGCAAAATTAAGGCACATGGGATTGGGGGCAAGGTATTGACTTGGATAGAGAACTGGTTGGCGGACAGAAAGCAAAGAGTTGGAATAAACGGGTCGTTTTCCGAGTGGCAGGCAGTGACTAGTGGGGTACCGCAAGGATCGGTCCTAGGACCCCAGCTGTTCACAATATATATTAATGATCTGGATGAGGGAATTGGATGTAATATCTCCAAATTTGCAGACGACACAAAGCTGGGCGGGAGGGTAAGCTGCGAGGAGGATGTCAGGAAACTCCAGTACGATTTGGACAGGTTGGGTGATTGGGCAGAAACATGGCAAATGCACTATAATGTGGATAAATGTGAGGTTATCCACTTTGGTGGCAAAAACAGGAAGGCAGATTATTATTTGAATGGCAATAGATTGGGAGAAGGGGAAGTGCAAAGAGACCTGGGTGTCCTTGTGCACCAGTCGCTGAAGGTAAGCATGCAGGTGCAGCAGGCGGTTAAGAAGGCAAATGGTATGTTGGCCTTCGTAGCAAGAGGGTTCGAGTACAGGAACAAGGATGTCTTGCTACAGTTGTACAGGGCCTTGGTGAGACCGCACCTTGAGTATTGTGTGCAGTTTTGGTCACCATACCTGAGGAAGGACGTTCTTGCCATGGAGGGAGTGCAGCGAAGATTCACCAGGCTGATACCTGGGATGGCAGGAATGACGTATGAGGAGAGATTGTGTCGATTGGGCTTATACTCACTGGAGTTTAGAAGATTGAGAGGGGATCTCATCGAAACCTATAAAATTCTGTCAGGTCTGGACAGACTAGAAGCAGGAAGGATGTTTCTGATGGCCGGGGAGTCCAGAACCAGGGGTCATAGTCTAAGGATAAGGGGTAAGCCATTTAGGACTGAAATGAGGAGGAATTTCTTCACCCAGAGTGTGGTGAACCTGTGGAATTCTCTGCCACAGAGGGCAGTGGAGGCCAGTTCATTAAATATATTCAAGAAAGAGTTGGATATGTTTCTTGAGGCTGAAGGGATCAAGGGATATGGGGAAAAGGCGGGGACAGGGTACTGAGTTTGGATGATCAGCCATGATCACATTGAATGGCGGAGCAGGCTCGAAGGGCCGAATGGCCTACTCCTGCTCCTATCTTCTATGTTTCTATGTTTATCATGTTGGTGTGGGACTGGAGTCACATGTAGGCCAGACTGGGTAAGAATGGCAGGTTTCCTTCCTAATGGACATTAGATTGGTTTCTTGGGACATCCTGAGGACATGAAAGGCACTACATAAATTCAAGTTCTCTATTTACTAGCTATTTAGCATCAAAGGGAGAGCAACACTGTCACTGCAACAAGCTCATTCTGATGCCCATGAGAGGTTATGTGACAGCACAGCATGTTGGTGCACCATCCGTGCCATGAAGCAGCAGGATCTGGTTTTACACCTTCACAACTAGGGATGGGCAATGAATGCAGCTTTGCCAGCCTCACCCACATCCCATGAACAACATTTAAAAAAATTGCAGCATGTGAATTTTTTGAGCTCAGCTGAGCCATGAGGGAAACAGTCAACCCCAGGTCTTCTGTACCTCCTAGTTGGCTGTTTACAGATCATCAGTGGCAGACACCCAACCTCTTGGTGTATGGTGTAGAAGATGGAAAGATAGGGGCCACTAAAAGAACTGAAAAAAATTGAAGCGATTCAAGATTATTTTATGCCATATGTAACTGGTACAATGGAATGCTTACTCCCCACTCACTCCCACAATATAAGTATAAATATAAAAAGCAAAAATAAAACAAGTATAAATATAGAAACAATAGCAAATAAACAAATAAGTATAGCAATGACAGTCCAAGTTGCAGGATATAATGAATAGTGCAAAAGCGAGGTAGACAAAAGGTGATTTATATACAAATTACAAATCTTCCTACTAAATCCATTAAAAAAAACTAGCTGAAGAGATAAAGGCAAGAGGCCAATCGTACCTCCATCTTTCTACACCCAGAGAACTGAGATAGTCTGGCCTGTTGACTTCTCCATGATCAACATAATGCTGCTGACCACTGCTCCATATTGGTTGACAGGAGATGCCCTTTTTTTTTGGAAAGGATATGTCTTCCTGCTGATTTTTTGCTCCCTCAAAATTGACTTCTGTGCCATGGCATAATGCTTCACCTAAGAGACCACCCAACATCCAACAAAACTCACCAACTGAGGGGTATCCAATTGTGAATGTTAATCCAGCCTGGGATTTGACGTCACACTCCCTGTAGGCATCTAACACTCTATGGCAAGATTTAAATTATAATTTTTAACTTCTTACTGTAAAAGCGGCTGTAAAACCAATTGTTTCACGCACACTCAGAGCAAATTTACTACAGTATATTGGTATATAAAGATCAAGGAGAGACATCAAACATACCTCAGGGGCAATGTAATCAGGTGTACCACAGAAGGTAGTAGTTGTGATACCGTTCAGAATGCCTTCTTTGCACATGCCGAAGTCAGCCAACTTGCAGTGCCCCTCAGCATCCAGTAAGATGTTGTCCAGTTTAAGATCTCTGTAAGTAACAAACAAACGTCCTAATTATTAGTTGTAATGTACTTGCTATTTCACTTGAGCAGGTCTAGCTAGATGGGTGAGAGAGTTGGATCTCAAACCAGCGTACTAAGCTTAAATAAAGAAAACTATGAAGGTATGAGAGCAGAGTTGACTAAAGTGGACTGGGAAAATAGATTAAAGTGTAAGACGATACATGAGCAGTGGTGTACATTCAAAGAGATATTTCACAACTTTCAAGAAAAATATATTCCGTGGGAAAAGGGGCGTAAAAGAAAAGACAGCCATCCATGGCTAAGTAAAGCAATAAAGGATAGTATCCGACTGAAAACAAGGGCATATAAAGTAGCCAAATCTAGTGGGAGGATAGAAGATTGGGAAGCATTTAAAAGCCAGCAAAGAATAACTAAAAGATTAATTAAGAAAGGGAAGATAGATTATGAAAGTAAACTAGCAAAAAATATAAAAACAGATAGCAAGAGTTTCTACAGTTATATAAAAAGAAAAAGGGTGGCTAAAGTGAATGTTGGTCCCTTAGAGGGCGAGACCGGGAAATTAGTGTTGGGGAACATGGAGATGGCAAAAACGCTGAACAAATATTTTGTATCAGTCTTTACAGTAGAGGACATTAAAAATATCCCAACACTGGACAAGCAGGGGGCTATAGGGGGGGAGGAGCTAAACACGATTAAAATCACTAAGGAGGTGGTACTCGGTAAGATAATGGGACTAAAGGCAGATAAATCCCCTGGACCTGATGGCTTACATCCTAGGGTCTTGAGAGAAGTGGCGGTGGGGATTGCGGATGCATTAGTGGTAATTTTCCAGAACTCCCTGGATTCAGGTAAGGTCCCAGCAGATTGGAAAACTGCTAATGTAATGCCCTTATTTAAAAAGGGAAGTAGACAAAAGGCTGGAAACTGTAGACCAGTTAGCCTAACATCTGTGGTTGGTAAAATGTTGGAGTCCATTATTAAGGAAGCAGTAACAGGACATTTGGATAAGCATAATTTAATAGGACAGAGTCAGCATGGTTTTATGAAGGGGAAGTCATGTTTGACAAATTTGCTCGAAATCTTTGAGGATGTAACAAACAGGGTGGATAAAGGGGAACCAGTGGATGTGGTGTATTTGGACTTCCAAAAGACATTTGACAAGGTGCCACACAAAAGATTACTGCACAAGATAAAAAATCACGGGATTGGGGGTAATATACTGGCATGGGTGGAAGATTGGCTATCTAACAGAAAACAGAGTTGGGATAAATGGTTCATTCTCGGGTTGGCAATCTGTGACTAGTGGTGTTCCGTAGGGGTCAGTGCTGGGACCCCAACTCTTTACAATATATATATACGATTTGGAGGAAGGGACCGAGTGCAACATATCCAAGTTTGCCGATGATACAAAGATGGGAGGGAAAGCAGTGAGTGAGGAGGACATAAAAAACCTGCAAAAGGACATAGACAGGCTAAGTGAGTGGGCAGAAATTTGGCAGATGGAATATAATGTTGCAAAGTGTGAGGTTATGCACTTTGGCAGAAAAAAATCAAAGAGCAAGTTATTATCTAAATGGAGAGAAACTGCAAAGTGCTACAGTACAAAGGGATCTGGGAGTCCTGGTGCATGAAACACAGAAGGTTAGTGTAAGAATTCGCAATAATTTACAGTTCTGAAGATTCATGTTTTTGATTAAAGGATCCCTGAGCGATGTGCTTTTAACTTTCCAGGGATAAAATGGCTGTCACCACATGGCCGAAGACAAGGACAATGCTTTGTTTCCAAAGCAACTGAATGCTATTAGCATTTGTTTAGATACACCTGAAACTGCAGAAGAGACGTTTGCACCTTGAATGGGAAGCGTTAACTTTAAATGGGTTTCCAATCACCCAGTACTGGACAATGGAGCAGATGTATCTCCCTTTTGTTTCAGCAAAGGGAGCTCTGAAAATCACATTAACTCAATCTAACCACTTTGAGTTAGCCTATCACAGCTTTGGGGTTAATTTTGCACACAGCCCTGGCAAGGCAGGATGTGAGGGGCTCACCAGGTATAAAGATAGGGCTGAGAAGCCAGCTTTCCCTCTTGACTTCCTGGGACGATAGGTGAGCTCTCTCTCTCTCTCTCTCTTCGCTGGACCATGTGAGCAGAGATTTTCTGACTCTCAACAAGGCAACCTAGCAGGAGTTAAGGGGGGATGGTGATTTAAGGGAATTGCTAAGATTGTTTAAATACATTGTAGCCATTGTACCCCTCGTTTTTGCCGTGTGTACCCCCTTGATATATAGTTTTACAATTTTACTGTGTTCATGTGGGATAGTTTGATATTGTGATTATAGTTTCTTTTAGTTAATAAAGATTGATATTTTTTTCTCTCATCCAAACCACGTGTTCCGTTTTAATATCATTAATTATAAGTTCCTCCACTCAGAACTAAAGGAGGGGTAGCGATTCAAAACCGCTGTTTTAAAATTGGTTTTATTGGAATTGGTCTGATGTGCAGGCAAAGGCTGCAAGACCAGGAAAATTACTTTAAACCAGTTTAAAGGAAACCCCCGTAATCCTTACAGTTAGTATGCAGGTACAGCAGGTGATCAGGAAGGCCAATGGAATCTTGGCTTTTATTGCAAAAGGGATGGTGTGGCGGAGCCACCAGGGGATTCAGGACAATTGTTTATAATTCCTTTAACAGCAATGTAGTGCAACCGGGGGCTGCACCTTTAATGTATCTGTTAACTGTACTATGGCTTCTTTCCTTTACTCTGCGTGATGACGTCATGCCGCCCGTCACGTGATCCCCCAACGGCAGGAAGAACGTGATGACGTCATGACGTCAGTGCTCGGAACCTTCTAGCAGTTCTAGAGAGGCTTTCAACCAGACCAGACCTATTTGCATTGTATCCAGCAGTTTACTGTTTAACTTCGTTTGTTCATTAAATTTTATCGTTTTTGGTTCTCTGCGTCGATCTCAATTCTTCAGCTAGGAACCTCCGTTCCTACAATGGAGTATAAAAGCAGGGAAGTCTTGCTTCAGTTATACAGGGTACTGGTGAGGCCACACCTGGAATACTGCGTACAGTTTTGGTTTCCATATTTAAGAAAAGATATACAGTACTTGCTCTCGAGGCAGTTCAGAGAAGGTTCACTCGGTTGATTCCGGAGATGAGGGGGTTGACTTATGTGGAAAGGCTGAGTAGGTTGGGCCTCTACTCATTGGAATTCAGAAGAATGAGAGGCGATCTTATCGAAACATATAAGATTGTGAGGGGGCTTGATCAGGTGGATGCGGGGAGGATGTTTCCACTGGTGGGTGAGACTAGAACTAGGGGGCATAATCTTAGAATAAGGGGCTGCCCTTTCAAAACTGAGATGAGGAGAAACTTCTTCACTCAGAGGGTAGTAAATCTATGGAATTTGCTACCTCAGAGAGCTGTGGAAGCTGCAACATTAAATAAATTTAAAACGGAGATAGACAGTTTCCTAGCTGATAAGGGAATTAGGGGCTACGGGGAGCGGGCCGGGAAGTGGACGTGAGTCTAGGTTCGGATCAGTCATGATCCTATTGAATGGCGGAGCAGGCTCGAGGGGCCGTATGGCCTACTCCTGCTCCTACTTCTTATGTTTGGCCGAGTGATGTGAAAAGGACATAAATTATTTATAAAGCACAATGACAAATCACTGCTATGTGAAAGTTAACAATTCTGCAGAAAATTAAGCAGACTTGCATTACCTGTTTTATATTTATGATGAAATGTAACATTTCTCACAATGGTGTTCTTTTATTTGTGACTGTATACTATGGGTGACATTGGGCAATGTGTTTATGGATTCTGATGACATTGTACAGCAGGGATATCTAATCTTACTGAAGCTCAGTAGGTTTAATGAACCGTAACTGTTAAGGGTCTAATTATTTCAGAAACTGTGTTTATTTTACACGATAAATTTATATCCATTCATTCACTGTCATAAAAAGAAACTTGAGTTTCACTTCAAATTTGAAAAATGACTTTGCTTTCGTGCATACAATTTTCAGACGATCCCCAATGGCAAAATAGTGGTGTCAGCCTTAACCTGCCCGCACACATCCATCCTTTGAGATGGCAGACTGTGCACTGTGAAATGTCTGACCACGTTATATGGGGCAGAGACATCAAGAGCTCTGGTGCTCACTGAAGATCAGGCTGGTACATAAGTTTCCTAAGGGAAGTTTTGAAAGCTGAACAAATTTTCTGATTGCAGGATATATTCTATGAACACAGAAATTTTGTTTATTGCTCTGTTAGCTACAAAAAGAAACAAAAGACTGCTGATGTTGTCCATTTCCTCTCAGATAAAATGCTGCTTTCATGAATAGTTTAATGGGGAGAGCTTCCAGCTCCTGCAGATAGGGACTGGGTCACACTTCATGCTGCACCTTCACTCTGAACAAAATGAAACTTCTCGCATATGTCACCATGTGAATGGTAGCATTCAGCCTCCACAGTACTCAAATTAATTACCAGCGCAGTGTCTACCTGCAATTCCCCAATGTTACATACAGGATGCCCACCGGGGCCTGCTGTGAGGTGGCTTTTTCATAAATCCTGACTGTACAGAATGGTAAAAGAAACACATATTGGGGTCACCAGTTGCAGTAAAGATCAATTGGTTACATTAATTACAACAGAAAATTATAGAGAAATGTTAGCATTTACAAGGTACTAAAATATTTCTTCTTTTTTGCTGTTGCTGTTAGTTGGATTTCAACTAGGTTCCACAGAGTTGTACCCGACAGAATCCAGGATTACGGTCTTACACGCACCGTTACTATGTTGTGTTGCTAAGGTTCAAGTGGGTCCACAAAGATGTAGGGCTGGATTTTGTCACTGGGGCGGGCTGGGGTCGTGTAATCTGCTTTTCGTGTTAGCCACCCGATTCTAAATCGATGTGGGAGAATGATGCGATTTTAACTTAAGTGGGCAATTGAGTTCCAGCGTGTGGGAACCCATGGCCCAATTAGTTTTTTCAGTCTGAAACTCGCCTCCGATGACATCATCATTGCTGCTGCATTTAAGGTCTGCAAGAAGCCTTGCTTCTTCTGCAGACTGCCAACCTTTTGGCCTTTCATGTTAGAGAGACCTGGAGGCAGAATGACCAGCGAGAGACCTAGGTCTGCTCCCAGGTTTGATGACGTTGCCCTGCAAGCTTTAGTGGAGGGAGCAAGAGCACATAAAGAGGTGCTCTTCCTTTCTTCAAGGAGGAAGAAGCCTCCCCAGCAGACCAAGGCTGTGAGGATCCAGGTGGCCCAGGAGGTCAACTCTTTGTCGATAACCCGCAGAACCTGGCTTCAGTGCAGGAAGAGGTTTCATGACCTTCTGCGCACTGGAAAAGTGAGTATGATTTCCCATCACCCTCAATCTGATCCCCATTGCCTCTCCTCACCAGCACTCAACTTTAGCAATCTCTTCTTCCACATCCCACTTGACACTGACATCCATGCACCCTTACCCATTCCCTCTCTCTCTATGGTCACATTCACCTAACTATTCGACTATGCAGCCCTCACACTCCCTATCACTGTGATGCTATGAAAACAAATTACAACGCACAGGGAGGGCCCTTGGTCTTGCCACCTTGCTCCATCTTTGTCACCTCCATCTATGCAATGGATTCTCTACACTCACTCCTTCATTCTCACTCAAACTCCACTTGTCTCCCTCATTGCAGGAAAAGAGAGCTCAAAATAAGAGGGAAAGAGCGAGGACAGCCACCCTCAGTAGCCCACCTCACCCCCTGGGAGGATGCAGTCCTGGAGATAGTGGGAGTGGAGGACGATGCGCAAGTGGGGGACTGACAGACGGGTGCATCACAGCAAGCTGGTGACAGAATAGTTTTCCATCTCTCTCATTGACATTGCATGAGTCGCTGATAATGATTCTGAAACTTTAACAGATGGACTTATGATCATCTGCAATATGCAATGTGCATGT
Source organism: Somniosus microcephalus (assembly GCF_052327205.1). Taxonomy (NCBI): domain Eukaryota; kingdom Metazoa; phylum Chordata; class Chondrichthyes; order Squaliformes; family Somniosidae; genus Somniosus; species Somniosus microcephalus. The sequence continues at coordinate 56,331,395 of NC_140989.1, read as the reverse complement.
AACCTTGGCATCACATCTCTGACTCTTTCCTTTTCTCCCCCACAGGAGCATTGCAAGCACCCGTCCCCACTAGCCAGGAGGAAGAGCCTGAGCATCCAGACTCCTCAGAGGAAGCTACAACCTCTGAGGGCGCAGCGTCAGCAGAATTCAGCACACCCAGCACCAGCGCAGACACTCACACCTCGGTGGTACCTTTGCGAGATAGTGCAGTGTTGTCACCTGGTGTATCACAGCTCAAAAGTGAGCATCAGCAGATTGTGCACACAGGGACAGCAGTGGAGAGTCCTAGTCGGAGGGCGCAGGACTCTCCCAGCTCAGCTCAGCTGCATGTCGACCCTCTGCCTCTGGGTCCATCCACAAGATCAGCGGTGCTGGAACTCCAGGAAAAGATGCAGGAGTCTCTGGCAGGTTTTGTCTCCAGGGTCGCTGCGGGTGTGGAGCGAATGGAGGAGTCCATTGCAAACATGAGCAGAGCTTTTGTGGAGTCATTGGCGCATGAACGCATCACCATGGAAAGAATGGCAACCTCCATGGAGGTGATAAGTCGCCAGAGTGCAGAAAACATGGTGAGTGTTCAGAATAGAATGACATCTCTGGAGGAGCGATGGTCATCTATTGAACAGAGAAACCAGGCATTCATGGAAGTCCTTCTGAGTAGGACTGCCAGTGCAGATATGGGTCCCCATGGCCCCCCTGATGTGCAGCAAGGTGCTCTCAAGCTACTTGCAAGCGCTGAGGGGGACCTGACCCATGAGAGGGAAGTTGGTGGCAGACATCAAGGAAGTGAGGGCTCCTCTCCAAGCGCTCACACTTCCATGCCACTGCAGAGCCCTCGGTCAGAGTCCACACCCAACTGAGATCGGCGTCTCAACCCCTGCACAGCCGCAGGAGCAGCAGACTGTTGGCGAGCCCTCACAGGTTCGCAACCCCAGAGGACGCCCGCCAAAGGTGTCGAGACAGGAGCAGCAAGAAACTGAGCAAGGGGTCGCCACATCTGCTGAAGCCACAGGGGAAGCACCATATAGGAGCACGCGTAAGAGAAAGATACTGCACAAATAGTCACAAGGGTAGTCACTTGGGTGAAATTTGATGTTTAATGTTAAAAAGCCATCAGATGGTTAATGTAAATAAAAAATCTGATGGCTACTGTTGCAGTTGTGGCGTGTGTCATTTCGCTAATGGGACTTCCACATTGAGGGCTTAGGATTACTTGCAATTGTCAGTATGGTGGTCAAACTGTTAGGAATCCGCTGGTTCTTGGCCATTGTCGAAGCTCTGGTAAGAAGCTGCGAGGCAAAAGTGCTTGATTGGTTAGGCTAAGCAAATCTGGCCAAGATGAGTACGTTCCTTGCATCCCGGGCAGCAATGTTCTCGTGTACTGCTGCCGCTGGTTGATGGGCCTCTGCAAGATGTTTGTTTTCGCTCTCCTCCTCCTCCACCTCCTCCTCATCTGAGGAGGATATGTGAGGAGCCACTTGGACTTCAGGAATCTGCAAGCCACGACGCTGTGTCATGTTGTGAAGTGCACAGCAAACCACGACGATTCTGGAGACCCTGGCGCTCCTGCTGGTGCTGCTGCTGTTGGTGCTGCTGTTGTTCCTGGTTCTGCTGGTGCCACGGCTGGTCTTCGTCCTCATCTGATGTCCAGAAGGGAAGGAAATAAATGGCTCCCATGCTTCTGGTATATGCCTCAGTTGAGGAAGCGCTCAGTCAAGGTGGCGAGAGGGGTTTCCCAGGAGGTCACAATGGAGATGGGTGTCAGGCTCCAAACTTCCACAGCTGTGGTTATGCCTTCTAAAAGTTCCCCCAGACCTGAGACTACAAAGTCCTGCCACCTGCAAATGATGGCTGATCAAATCTCCTATTTAATAGTGGAGCTGCAGCTAATAGTCAGCAATCCAATTGTGCTCCCACCAGGTTTCACCGTCGTGTTTCAGAACAGGCGTGCTTCACGTTGGAAAAGGGTTAAAATCACAAAGGCCTTTCAAAATGGGATAATAGAGGCAATTTAGTGCTTGTTAAGGGCCTTAAGTGCCTATCCCGCCTCTTGGAGGCGGGACAGAGACAGGAGCAGTAAACACGATTTCTTGAAAATTGCTTGGAGGCGGGATGGACCCGTCCGCCACTTTTTGCAATTTTAATACCCCACACGCCTCCATTCCCGCCTCCATGGCCCTGGGAAATTCGAGCCCATAGTACCATATCAGGCAAGAGGTCACTTTCATGCCATAATATTATTTTTAACCAGTTGTGCACTACAGATAAGGAGATTGTGGAGGTTGTTATTCTTCCAATTTATAGACAACTAGCTGGAGTGCCCGGCGGTGCCGAGTGTTTTTTGAGGGCATGTTGTTATGAAAAAAGTACAAATAATTTTTATATATATAAATGAGTTTGTCTGTCTGTCTGTGCGGGAAGGAGAGAGAGAGGGAAGGAGAGAGAGAGAGGGAAAGAGAGAGGGGGAAGGAGAGAGAGAGAAAGGGGGAAGGAGAGAGAGAGAGGGGGAAGGAGAGAGAGAGAGAGGGAGAAGGAGAGAGAGAGAGAGAGGGAAGGAGAGAGAGAGAGAGGGAAGGAGAGAGAGAGGGAAGGAGAGAGAGAGAGAGGGAAGGAGAGAGAGAGAGAGGGAAGGAGAGAGAGAGAGGGAAGGAGAGAGAGGGAAGGAGGGAAATGGGTGGGGGAGGGAAATGGGAAAGGGGTGGGGGGAGAGGGGTGGGGGGAAAGGGAAAGGGGTGGGGGGAAAGGCATGGGGGGAATGGGGTGTGGGGGAAAGGGGTGGGGGGAAAGGGGTGGGGGGGAAAGGGGTGGGGGAAAGGGGTGTTGGGGGATAGGGGGGGTGTGGGGGGAGGAAATGGGGGTGGGGAGGAAAGGGGGTGGGGGGAGGAAAGGGGGGTGGGGGGAGGAAAGGGGGGTGGGGGAAAGGGGGGTGGGGGAAGGAGGTAGGGGGAAGGGGGTGTTGGGGGAAGGGGGTCGGGGGAAGTGGGTGGGGGGGAAAGTTAGAAGTTGAAGGCGCTAGATAAATGCAAGCTGGGTTAACGGCATTTCTTAGAATCCCTCTGACATCCACCACAATAAAGAGAGATATTTTGAAAGCATTGGCAGTGCAACCTCTCGCAGAGGTCGAGGCAGATACCGACCTGGATGAGCAGAGCCCGGCCACAGAAGCTCAGGAAGCAAGCGCCGGGGCGGCTGCAGAGGAGGAAACAGCAGCTGAGCGAGAGCAGGGTGGCGGCGGCCAGCGCCATGGTGCGGCGGCCCGAGCGAAAGCGAGCCCGGGCGCCGGTCGGTGCAGCTGCGCAGCGGAGCAGAGGCTCCAGCACCCGGCGCCACTCGGGCTCGGAGGCGGGCAGCCGGCGCCGGCACAGCCGCTCGAAATGGCCGTCAAAGTAGGCGAGCCTCCGGGCAAAGGGCAGCGACCGCGGCCCCGAGCAGCAGCTCCTTCCCCGCCGGCCCATCATCGCTGCTCCTACTTCCGTGAGGCCGGGGTGACAGGAGAGAGGGGAGAAAGCGGCGGAGACCCCGTGGGCGGCGTAGCGCCTGAGGCCCGGCCCAAGTCACCCGAGCTGAGCTCCCACTCCCTCCGACCCGAAGAGCTCGGCAGTGACATCCTGCAGAGCGGAGAGGCCCGGGTTACAGGAGAGAGGGGAGAAAGCGGAGAGAAGGAGGCCAGCCTTTACCAAGAAGGCGGCGATGGCGGGTCGCTGGTTTGGAATCGGGCCCAGCGGGACGGGCGGTGCCTTGCTCGGGCGTGGCTGGCGAGGAGAGGCCGAGGCCTGAGGCCTGCAGGCAGCTCATCCACCGTGGATGCAAACAACCCACGGGCAGAGAGGCCGGGGTGACAGGAGAGAGGGGAGAAAGCGGAGAGAAGGAGGAGGAGGAGGAGGGTGGGACTGGGGCCCATGGTCGGACAGAGGCAGAGTTGCTCCATCACAAACAACAATGGCCGCCGCTTGCTTTTCAGTTTGAAGGATTAGGCCCCGCCCACACACGCCATGAAACGCCCCCCGTGACGCAGCATGCTCCCCCCGTAGGATTGGTCAACCTTCACGTCACTCAATGCTAATGAGCGGTAGGATTCGTCAACTGCTAATGAGCGGATTTTTGAACGTTTTTTGTATACTATCTGAACAATTTTTGTCTGACCAAAAAGTAAATATGCCTATGACACTCCCCTGATCATCAGCTTTCTTTTGATATAACATATGTGTAGGTACGCTCTATAAATTTTGAGTGTATAGCGGACACACAGACAGACAGACAGACAAACCAACTCCTATATATATATAATATAATATAATATAATATAAATAATATAATATAATATAATATATATATATACTAGCTGAAGTGCCCGGCGGTGCCGAGGGTTTTTTGAGGGCATATTGTTGTTGGAAGAGAGAGAGAGAGTGACTGGGGGGAAGAGAGAGAGCGACTGGGGGGAAGAGAAAGAGCGACGGGGGGAAGAGAGAGAGCGACTGGGGGGAAGAGAAAGAGCGGGGGGGAAGAGAGAGCGACTGGGGGGAAGAGAGAGAGCGACTGGGGGGAAGAGAGAGAGAGAGAGACTGGGGGGAGAGAGAGAGAGAGAGACTGGGGGAGAGAGAGAGAGACTGGGGAAGAGAAGAGAGAGAGACAGAGAGAGAGAGGGAGAGAGAGACAGAGACAGCGGGAAGGAGAGAGGGAAGGAGGGAAAGGGGTGGGGAAGTGGGGGAAAGGGGGGAAGGGGGTGTGTGGGAGGGGAGGGAAAGGGGGGGTGGGGGGGAAGGGTGGGGGAAGGAGGGTGGAGAGGGGAAGGAGGGGGAGGGGGGAAGGAGGCAGGAGGGGGGAAGGGGGGAGAAAGGGAGGGGGAGCCAGCAGACCCTCTCCCCTCTGCCAGTGTTGAGAGTTGCGCTGCCGACGGCGGTTGGAGAAGGCTAGGCCCCGGGGCCTCGGGCACCCGCACTGACATGGCCCAGCCGAGCTCAGCGCCCCGGTCAGCCCGAGCTCCGCAGCCGCCGTTCGGCCGCAGGTCACAAAGCACCCGAGCCCAGCGCCGGCGATGGCTCCGCGGAGCTCCGTGCCGCCCCACCAGCCTTTAGAAAGATGGCGGCTGTCGCGACGCTCGGCTCAGACCCGCCCGGCCAGCCTTTAAAAAGATGGCGGCGATCGCGGGCCGCTTGTTGAGCGGGACGGGAGGTGCCTAGCTCGGGTGTGGCTGGGGAACAGAGGCCGAAGCTTCGAGGCCTGCAAAAACGGTGAAAGGTAGGAAAATTAATGAGGTTAGAGAAAAGATTTACAAATTAATTAACTTTTTTTAAGAACAATTTAATTGTGTTTTAAAAGCAACTTTTTTTTTGCTGGAAATGTAGATCTGAAAATAAACACGCAGAAAGTGGGAAAAAGAAATGAAGAGTTAGGAATCAAGATGGCGGCCACTCACCTCAGCTCAGAAGGATTAGGCCCGCCCACACACGCACCGATTGGTCAACCATCAGGTCACTGAACTGTAGGATTAGTCAATCATCACGTCACTCAACTCTAGGATGGCCCGCCCGCACACGCAATGAACCCACCCCCGTGATGCAGCGATTGGTCAACCGTCGTGTTGCTCGACTGTACGATTGGTCAACCTTCGCGTCACTCAATGATAATGAGCGGAATTTTCAACGTTTTTTTGGATACCACCTGAACAATTTTTGTCTGACCAAAAAGTAAATACGCTTATGACCATTCCGGAATCATAAGCTTTCTTTTGGTATAACACATATGTAGGTACGCTCTATAACTTTTGAGTGTATAGAGTACATACAGACAGACAGACAGACAGAAGAGCTATTTTATATATATAGATAGCTGGAGTGCCCGGCGGTGCCGAGGGCTTTTTGAGGGCATATTGTTGTTGGAAGAGAGAGAGCGAGAGAGGGAAAGAGAGAGGGGGAAGGAGAGAGAGAGAAAGGGAGCAGGAGAGAGAGAGAAAGGGGGAAGGAGAGAGAGAGAGAGGGGGAAGGAGAGAGAGAGAGAGGGGGAAAGAGAGAGCGAGGGGGAAGGAGAGAGAGAGAGGGAAGGAGAGAGAGAGAGAGAGAGGGAAGCAGAGAGAGAGAGAGAGGGGGAATGAGAGAGAGACAGAGAGGGAAGGAGAGAGAGAGAGAGGGAAGGAGAGAGAGAGAGAGGGACTCCAGGATGGCAGGTAAGTGGTAGCACTCTTGTCTTTGAGTCAGAAAGCAGTGGGTTGAAACTCCACTCTCGAGACTTGAGCGCATAATCTAGATTGAGGGAGTGATGAATTGTCAGAGGTGCCACCTTGTGGATGAGACGTTAAACCAAGGCTCCGTTTGGCCTCTCAAGTGGGCATAAAATATGACGGGGCATGATTTGAAGAAGAGCACGAGAGAATGGGAGTGATTAAATCAGAAGTTGGAGGTGCGGGTGTCAGGGTGGGGTGGGCCCTTTAAGTGAGGATGATTGACGGGGTTCTTGCAGTGTTTGTCTAGATTAGTCCAGTCCGCCCTCGCTCCCGTGTTCGAGCAGAGACGCGAGTGCTGGAGCTTCAAGAATCCGGAGGAGGGGGAAGGAACCGTGTTTATATAAGATCTCGATCCCCCCTTTTACTTGCTCGCCCCGCTGTTTAATTGCAACCCTCATTTTCCCCACCCTGCCCCGCAGAAAGGGTGGTGGGGTTTTTGTGGACTTGTTTCTCTTGGATTGCTCTGCTGAGTTTGGGGCGCTCGCTCGATCCTCCCGCTATCACAATGCTAGATCGGTGATTTTCCACCACTCACCTCAACGGCCCGCAGAGCCCGAGCCTAGGAAACTACAATTCCCAGACTCCTGTGCGTCTTCCTTTCGCGCAGCGCCTGAGGGCAGGCCCGACTCACCTTAGCTCAGGTCCCGCTCCGGGCAGCCGCCGACGTTCACACGTTCGCTGTCTCCCGCCCCGCCAGCCTTTACCAAGATGGCGGCGATGTCGGGCCGCTAGTTTGGAATCGGGCCCAGCGGGACGGGAGGTGCCTAGCTTGGGCGTGGCTGGCGAGGAGAGGCTGAGACTTCGAGGCCTGAGGCCTGCAGGCAGCTCATCCACCGTGAATGCAAACAACCCGCCAGCGGAGAGGCCGGGGTGACAGGAGAGAGGGGAGAAAGCGGAGAGAAGGAGGAGGAGGAGGGTGAGGGTGGGACTGGGGCCCATGGTCGGACAGAGGCAGAGTTGCTGCATCAGAAACAACAATGGCTGCAGCTTGCTTTTCAGTTTGAAGGATTAGGCCCCGCCCACGCCCCCCATGACGCACCGATTGGTCAACCATCAGGTCACTGAACTGTAGGATTGGTGAACCATCATGTCACTCAGCGCTAATGAGCGGTAGGATTGGTCAACCGCTAATGAGCGGATTTTTGAGGATTTTTAAAAGTTTTTTGTATACTGTCCGAACAATTTTTGTCTGACCAAAAAGTAAATACGCCTATGACACTTCCATAATCATAAGCTTTCTTTTGATATAACATATGTGTAGGTACGCTCTATAACTTTTGAGTGTATAGAGGACATACAGACAGACAGACGAACCACTTTACATATATATAGATAGACTAGCTGGAGTGCCCGGCGGTGCCGAGGGCTTTTTGAGGGTTCAAATCCGGCCTCGGGTGACTGTCTGTGTGGAGTTTGCACATTCTCCCTGGGTTTTCTCCGGGTGCTCCGGTTTCCTCCCACAGTCCAAAGATGTGTGGGTTAGGTTGATTGGCCATGATAAAAAATTAAAAAAAATTGACCCTTAGTGTTAGGGGGGATTAAATACGTGGGGTTACGGGGATAGGGCTTGGGTGGGATGGCTGTCGGTGTAGGGACTGGGTGCTAGGGTGTGAACTCTACCCAGCCAGCAATCAGGATTTCAGGTCAGGAGAGAAAACATTGGGGAGAGATTGGAGATAACAGGCATGTGGGTCTTTATTATTACTTGGCTCTTCAGAGAAATTGAGAAATTCAGGTGGTGCATTTTCTTCTCCAATCTGCATTTGATTTCCACTGAGGCAAACTGATTAACTTGAGCACCTGAGGTAGCACTGCTGCAGAAATGTCTCATTAAGGTGCATCTTTTGAATCCTTAATGGAATCTGTGGATGTTTCCAATTATATTTATTCTACTATTCAGGATTTCAAGTGACGAATGTGTCTCATCTGCCTGCCATTAGTACTTGCAGTCATACCTTTCTTTCCACCCAGGAACAACAGAGTAAATCAAAGTAGTTTTAGAAACTCAAAGCTCAATTATGACTTCTTTAAAAATATATATTTTCCCATTCCCAAATAGTAATGGGCCAGATTTTGCAGTAGAAATAATGGTGATACTAACAGCGCTCACCGTTATTAAAGCATAAATCGGACAGTAACTTCCAGCGACTGCACATGCGCAGTTAAATGCATAAATCACGAAGTTGCTGTCCGAGATGCCCTGCTCCTCTTGAAGCTGCATGAGAATGGTATCTCACCGAGAGACTCGTTTTTGAAATACATGGAACGCTGTGATGTTGCTGTACTTATCTGATCTCTATGCACTAAACTCACCAGAGAAAGTTAGGACTTGTCCATTCCATGGTAAATAAATTTTTAACGGCGTGATATGTCTTAATTACTGCCAAAAAACTCTCTGGCACTGGAAATTAACTTTAACAAGTGTGGAGTCTCATTCTTTCAGAATTTAATTATTGTTGGGGATTTAAAAAAGTTAAAAATTAAAATGATTTAAAAAAAAAACTTTTCTGTCTCTTTTATCTCTCTCTCTTAATCCAATCTTTCTTTCCCTCTCTTTATTATGGGCAAGTACAAAAGTAACGAACAGAAAATCTGGCCCAGAAGGTGCAGAAAATATTTACGAGAATGATTCCAGGAATGAGGGACTTCAGTTACGTTGATAGACTCGAGAAGCTGGGATTGTTCTCCTTGGAGCAGAGAAGATTGAGAGGAGATTTGATAGAGGTGTTCAAAATCATAAGGGGTCTGGACAGAGTAGATAGAGAGAAACTGTTCCCACTGCAGATGCGTCGAGAACCAGAGGACACAGATTTAAGGTGATTGGCAAAAGAACCAAAGGCGACGTAAGAAAAAACTTTTTTATGCAGCGAGTGGTTAAGATCTGGAATGCAGGTCCTGAAAGGGTGATGGAGGCAGACTCAATCTTATGTTTCAAAAGGGAGTCGGACAAGTATCTGAAGGAAAAGAATTTGCAGGGCTACGGGGAAAGGACTGGGGAGTGGGACTAGCTGAGAGTTGGCACGGGCTCGACGAGCCGAACAGCCTTCTTCCGTGCTGTAACCATTCTATGATTCTATGGGGTCGATTTTCCTGGAGCTGTCAGGTGGGGTTTCAGGCGTGTGGGGGGGGGGGGGAAATCCCGATTTCGGGGGTCCCGACACCATCCCGCCCAAAACCTGCCTCCATGTAAGTTTCAGGGGAGGCGGGCACCCTCCCCGCACTGGGACCCGCCGACCTGAGGCGGGAAGGGATTAGTGCCAATTAACTGGCAGGCAGTTTTTAGCCTAATCCCTATTTTGAGGGGTGTCATGTGGGATTCCCGACGGCTCCAAACCACGCCAGGTTAGAGCAGGCGGGCCGTCGGGTTGAAGGAGTTGGAGGGGTCACGATGTCGGTGTTCAGGTGAGTGATGGGTGCATGGGTGCAACGGTAAGTGTGTTTGGTGTGTCTAAAGTGTGTGAAGAAGTTTAAATTACCTGTACTTACCTTAACAGCCTTTCTTCCTCTAGGTTTCGGGAGTCCATCACTCAGCCGGCACTGAAAGCAAAATGGCTGCGAGCTGTCAAAAGTGACAGCCTTCAGCTTTCATTGCCGGTGAGAGTTCTAACTGAGTCTGTGTAGAAGGACTCAGGTTAGAAGTCAGACTGTCAGTGTTTGACAGCTTCAAACAGCTGTGAAACACTGATATTTCATCTGTCAAGACCTCTTGACAGATGAAATTTCAGTCTGTGACGTCACCTGTTGCCAGGTGGCCCTTAATTGGCCTGCTGAGCCCGCTGGGCGGGCTCAACAAGGTCAATCAAGGGAAAATCACGTGGATAGGCCGAACATCGATGTAGGCGGGACTAAAACCTGAAAGTTGTAGTCCCGCCTCCTTCCCAACAGCTTAATGAAAATCGACCCCTATGATTCACTATGTCAATTTCTGCTTAGTTTAGTTTGAATTTCCTATGGCTAAACTATCAAACTAAATTTATGAGAGCTGAATGTATCAATTTCCCAGTGTCAGCCTTTGCTCAGTTGGTAGCACTCTCGCCTGTGAGTCAGAAGGTTGTGGGTTCTAAGTCCCACTCCAGAGACTTGAGCACAAAAATCTAGGCTGATACTCCAGTGCAGTACTGAGGGAATACTGCACTGTTGGAGGTGCTGTCTTTCAGATCAGTCGTTAAACCAAGGCCCCGGTTACTCCCTCAGGTGGACGTAAAAGATCCCATGGCACTATTCCGAAGAAGAACAGGGGAGTTATCCCTGGTTTCCCGGCCAATATTTATCCCTCAATCAACATCACTAACACGGATTAACTGGTCATTATCACACTTTGCTGTTTGTGGGATCTTGCTGTGTGCAAATTGGCTACTGCGTTTCCTACATTACAACAGTAACTACACTTCAAAAGTACTTCATTGGCTGTAAAGCGCTTTGGGATATCCTGAGGCCGTGAAAGGTGCTATAAATGCAAATCTTTCTTTTATCAGTTAATAGCAAGGCTTCAGTACATTTTGTCAGTTGACTGTCACATATGCATGAAATCCATCACCACGCTTAAGAGTGTCCAACCTAACCCAACCCACTGAGAAGTCCACATAAGTAGCTTCTGATTGCCTGATATGCAATGCATACTCTCTCCCTGTAGCTGTGCATCTACTAACCTGAGTGCAGAGAAACTAAGGGGTAGGCTGATATGAGCCAAGACTTCGTGACCCAAAAGGACTGCTGTGTTTGAACCAGCTAAAACTGTGGATACCACCAGTACAGAGTGCTAGCAATATTCCTACTATATGCCCAGCGAAGAACATCCTATCCATTAGAAAAATGGCTTTCAGGTGTATCCGAGACCGCCTGGGAAGAATCCCAACTCCTAGTGGCAGGTCGACCTCTCCAGGTCCCATGAATGAGTGAAGCTAGCTGGTCATTCATCAATGGCACCCTGAAATACCGCAGACCTGCCTAGCTCCAGTCTTGGATTACTGAACCTGCTACAGAGAAATGGTGTGATCCCCTTGTTTGTCACAAATTCACCTCACAGCTTGGTGCCAGATCTTACAGATGAGTCAGGCTTCTGGATAGTGGATTCTTAATGAAATGTCACTCAGACATAATGGGAGTCATTTTAAATTTTGGAGACGGGGTAAAACGGGCGATAGCGAATTTGCTGCTCCCTGCCTGATTTTCCTTTCCAGTTAAAACTATCCACTATGTTCCTAAACAACACGTCAAGTTGGCGACTGAGGTCAGTAAACATACAAGGTTTCCGTACGAGTCACCAGACTGACCAGATCACGTAGGTATAATAAAATGTTTTTTATGCATACCTGCCTGAAAGTGCCAAACAGAATGTTAATAAACAAGATTATTTTTTCTGATTGTAACGGAACTCTGGCTGCACAACACAAACAATAAGAGTGATGTGAATGCAACCTCCTTAAAAAATCCCACCGTATATGTTTTTATATTTTTTTAAAATCTAATTTTGAAAAAAATTGTAAATCGTCCCTGCCTGGCTAGCTATCTCTGCTGTCAAGAGAGCGAGTGGTTGACATGCCGACAGGCCACAAGTAATGCACCTTGTAGCCAGCTGTCAGGAGGCTCTACAACGTGCCAGGTGTGACTTGCCCATCTTATTTCCCTTCACTCCTGTAGGGGATGCTGCAGCTTCTGCTTGGGCCGTCCTATCTCATTCCTCATGCTGTAACTGTAATGTTCAGTGCAACCGTGGCAACATACACCGCACACACTAAACTTTACATCTAAGCTGGAAAGGGTATCAAAAAAATAACAAAACGTGATTCCAGAATTTACATAGCAGCATTAGAAAGAAAGGCTTAAAGACTCTTGCTCAGAAAGGAAAAGACTGAGGGAGAACTTGTTTCAGATGTGCGGTTGTGAAGGAAATAGGGAAGCTGGTAGTGTAGCACATTGGTGTCCCACTACAGTGCTCCACCCTTCATATAGTCCAGGGTTATGTCTACTACTCACTGTAAGGAAAGTTTTCAATCACATCTGAGGAAAACTGGGGTTTCCATAAGAAATGAGGAAAACTCAAGAGAGCAAGTCAGCCGGACAACTCAGCAACTTCACTTGTATGGTTCCTTTTATGTAACAAATGTCCCAAGGCATTTTACAGGAGATCAGTTGACACTGAGCAAAATGTGAAAGAGAAGTTACAATAGGTGACCAAAGGGGCAATCGAAGAGATAGATAGAATCACGGAAACTTACAGCAAAGAAGGAGGTCATTCAGCCCGTCGTGCCTGTGCTGGCTCTTTGAAAGAACAGTCGTGCTCAGTCCCACATTCCCACTTTTTGTCCCTAACCCTGTAAGTTCCTCACCCTCAAGTACCTGTCCAACTCCCTTTTAAAATTATTGATGGAATCAGCTTCCACCACCTTTTCAGGTCGAGTGTTCCAGATCCCAGCAACTCTCTGAGTGAAAGAAATTCTCCTCATCTCCCCTGTAGATCTTTTGCTAATGATTTTAAATCTATGACCTCGAGTTATTGACCCACTCACCAGAGGGAATCATTTTTCTCTACCTACTCTATTAAAACCTCTCACCATCTTGAAAACTGCTATTAGATCACCTCTTAACCTGCTCTGTTTTAAGAAGAACAGTCCTAACATTTCCAACCTCTCCTCATAACTGAAGTCCTCATCCCTGGTAACATCCTGGTAAACCTCCTCAGCACCCTTTCTAAGATCTTTACATCTTTCCTGAAGTGTGGTGCCCAGGGTTGTCCACAATACTCCAGCTAAGGCCTACCCAGTGATTTATAAAGTTCTATAAAGATGCACTCCTTGTGACAGGACATAGGTCAATATTAGTCTGGAAAGGGGTCACATGTCGAATTCTTAACTACAAAATGGTGTATGGTCCATGAGCAATTAGACAGGAAATCGTTAATGTTTTCAGTGAACAAGAACAAATGCAAAATACTGCGGATGCTGCAAATCTGAAATAAAAACAGAAAGTGGTGGAAATACTCAGCAGGTCAGGCAGGATCGGTAGAGAGAGAAACAGAGTTTAATGTTTCAGTTCGCTGACCTTTTATCAGAACTGTCGAGTATTTCCACCATTTTCTGTTTTTATGACAAGAATAAGGTAGATATTGAGAAATCCTTTTCAAGCAACCAGAAGCAAAACTAAGACAGGGAATAAAAATATAAAATTAAGTGTTGAATTTAGCAAAGGTAGAGCTTTGAATCTATGAACTAAACAACAACAGCTCGTGAATACAAAATCTACTAAATCATGAGCTCAGCAGGTTTTAAGCTAGAGACCTGAATCAGAGGTAAGATAGTAACATAACAATCTGGAATGCAGTGCAGAGTACAGCCAAGCAATATCTGTAATCAGGCTGGTCACGGACACTGCAAGACTTTACCATCAAGTTCTCTCCTGTCAGCTCCTGCAATTATCCACCCATTGTCACTCTTGCATTTAGTTGCAGAATCTCAGCTTGTATTTATATAGTGCCTTTCACAACCCGAGGACTTCCCAAAGAGCTTTACAGCCAATGAAGTACTTTTTGTAATGTAGGAAACGTGGTAGCCAATTTGCAAGGTCCCACAAACAGCAATCTGATAATGACTAGATAATCTGTTTTTGTGATGTTGATTGAGGAATAAATATTGGCCAGGACACTGGGGAGAACTCCCCTACTCTTCAAAATAGTGCCATGGGATCTTTTACATCCTCCTGAGAGAGCAGACAGGGCCTCAGTTTAAAGTCTCATCCGAAAGACAGCACTTCCAACAGTGCAGCACTCCCGCAGTAGACTAGTGGAGTGTCAGCCTAGATTTTTGTGTTCAAGTCTCTGGAGTGGGACTTGAACCCACAAGCCAACTGAGTCACAGCTGGCACATGGTGCAGCCAACACTGACAAGATCCCTGCTTTATCTGCTAGAAGGTTTCAGACAGCTCAAGGTTTGCCTGTTTCTGTTTATTTATAAGCCTTTGGGGATGTTCAATCGGATTTTCAAATGTTGTCCTTGAACTTAAATCAAGTTATGGAAACTCTCTTTAACAAAGAGCTAGAGCAGATGTAACAAGGTTTTTCTTCCTCCATACTCCCCTCCCATTTTCTCTCCTGATTACTTTTGGATTATAGCTCCACAAGGCCAGAAGCCCTCCAGTACCCTACCCAAATCGCCAATCCTTCACATATAAATTATGTGCTGGCAGGCTAATCACTATCTGGGCATGACGGACAAGTCTGATCCTGTCCTTGTCCAACATTCCATACATGCACTATTCAACAGCGATCACTGGATAGTGAGTGGGAATGGAAAACTTGGCAAAATATTCTCCTCCCTAGCCTGCAAACACTATTACTATTTGTAGTGCCTCCACCATCCACTAAATCAGCTAACTCAGCAGAGCCCTGGGATCGAAATTGGAATGTTTCTGGTCTGTGTAGCTTAGTATCATATCATAAAGTGCATTTATTCACCGATCCAATAAGGGAAAAGAGACTTTTCTCAGTAACAACAGCAGAGAAATTAAAAGCGAACAAGTTCTCAAGTTCTTTTAAAGGAATCATGAATATCGGGTAAGAATGAAATATTTTAAATATTAAGGAGTAGTTGAGGTGAAGAGCATAGATGCATTTAAGGGGAAGTTAGATAAACACACGAGGGAGAAAGGAATAGAGGGTTTTGCTGATAGGGTTCGGTGAAGAGGGGTGGGAGGAGCCTTGTGTGGAGCATAAACACCAGCAGGGACCAGTTGGGCTGAATGGCCTTTTTCTGTGCTGTATATTCTGTGTAATTCTATGCAATTAAGAAGTCAGGAGCTAAACATGAATTGTTACAGGGTTGTTAACTTGTGGGGAAAACTGCCACCTCGTGCAATGAATGCTGGGTCTGTGGAATCGCTCAAAAGGGAACTGACCAGATTGTTGTCACATGACAAAATCTTAAATCTTGTGCCAAATGTTGATAGAAGGAAATCTGGTCTGGGGCTGGGAGAATCAAAGAATACAATGGATTGGAGCTGTAAGCAATACTGGTCCGACAGACGAAACAAGACATACGGTCTGAATGGCCTTTTCATGATCCAGCTATCCTCATGTTCTATTGTTATTCTTGCAGCAAAGATCAAAGGGCCTGAGTATCACAGGAAAAATGTCATATTATTTAGACTAAATAAATTACTCACTGATTGTTCTGCTGTTTGTTGAATTAAATAACCTTTTCTGTTCTTCTATCAGATCTCCTCATAACTTAAGCCTCTCATTTTAGGTAAAAGCTTAACCAGTATCTTCTGTGCCCTCCCCACAGCCTTGACATCCTTCCTAAAGTAGGGTTGTTTTGCCATAGGGAGTGGTTGAGGCACAGATAATTAAATTTTTCAAGGGAAAGTAATAAATATTTGAAGCAGAGAAAGATACAGGGCTATGGGGAGAGAGAAGAGCAGTGGGATTAGCCTTGGATTGCACTAACAAAGAGCAGCAATAGATATGATGGGCCAAATGGCTTCTTTTGTGTTGTAAACCTCTATGGTTCTATGGAGCATCTGCGATCTAATGAATGAATAATTGATTCAATGTTGCTGCAGAGGATGAATTCTGCCCTATTCTGTAAAATTTAGAGTGTCAGCAGGTGTAATGCATTGTGGTACAGTAAACACCTTGGGGGGAATTTTAACCCCCCCCCACCCAAAAACGGGTGGGTTTGGGTAGGGTGCGAAGTTAAGATGTTAAAAATCTGATTCCCGACTCCAACCCTCCTCCACCCCGCCCAATTCCGGTTTTAATGGGGGCGAGCAACCAACCTGCTCCCAGGAGTTGCCAGGGTTGGCAATTTAAATAGTACTGGCCCAGAAATTCGGGTCTCCACGGGTGAGTACGCACGGGGTACTCACCCGTAGGCCCAATGGAAGTGCCGGTTTCCTGCATGCACTGCGCATGCGCGGGAAACCGGCACTTCCGTTCCTCTGAACGAAGGGGTTCAGAGGTCGAACGCGTGTGCAAGAGGGGCTGCGCGTGCGCATCGAACTTCGGTCTTTTTTACAGGTTTTCCCGGGAACTAAGCCTGCAGAATTTAGAAATGTAAAAAGCAGGTGTAAGGCCTGCTTTTTACAAGGTAAGTGGTGAATTAATTAAAATTAAAACATTTTTTCCACAGATTTATTATTTTAAAATACTTTAAAGCAAGGTAAGTTTATTTTTAGCCCCGTTAGAAAATAAAATTATTTTTATCAAAAATTTAAATTATTGTTTAAAATAGTTATTTCATGTAATTTATAGTTTATTTTAAAAATGTGATTTAAAAAAACAATTATTTGAAGATTTAGTGCTATTTTGGGGCTGTAGTATTTATAAGTCTTGACAGCACTTCCTGTCAGACTTATGAATGGAGCATTCCCTGCTCCGATTGGCTCCCCATGGCCCATGTGATCCCAGGGGACACATCGAACTAACTGCGCCTCTGGGATACGTAAGCACTGCACGCCGGCAGCTGGACCAGGCCCCGGATCGGAATTCCACGGGGGCCCACAGCTCAACGGCCGGCGCACAAGGTAAGTGTAGGTCGGGGGCTTGCACCCGCGGGAAGCCCCCGACCCGAATTTCTGGGCCATTATAATGAGGCTGCGTGCCTCATATTTAACCACCATTTTAAATTTAACCTTGGCCAGCCGAGTTTTCCGGGCCTCAGGCAATCGGGCGGCTAAAGGGAGGTGAGGACTGTTGGAACCACGAGGTAAGAGCTTTTCCACTTACCTGCTGGATCCAGTTTACCTGCTTCACCCACCCCGCCGCGATCGGAAAACCTCCCAACCTCCCACAACCAATCTCCCGGCCCCCCCCCGACTCTCTTCTGATCTCCCCCCCCCCCCGACCCTTCAGATCTCCCCCATGAGGCCTCTGATCTCCTCCATGCCCCTTCCGATCTCTCCCCGACCCTTCCTATCTCCCCGACTCCTCTGATCTCTCCCCGACCCTTCAGATCTCCCCCTGACTCCCCCCGACCCTTCCGATCTCCCCCGACTCCTCTGATCTCCCCCTGACCCTTCCGATCTCCCCCTGACTCCTCTGATCTCCCCCCGACCCTTCCGATCTCGCCCTGACTCCTCTGATCTCCCCCCGACCCTTCCGATCTCCCCGACTCCTCTGATCTCCCCCTGACCCTTCCGATCTCCCCCGACTCCTCTGATCTCCCCCCGACCCTTCCGATCTCCCCCCTGACTCCTCTGATCTCCCCCTGACCCTTCCGATCTCCCCCGACTCCTCTGATCTCCCCCCGACCCTTCCGATCTCCCCCCTGACTCCTCTGATCTCCCCCCGACCCTTCCGATCTCCCCCCCCACTCCTCTGATCTTCCCCTGACCCTTCCGATCTCCCCCCGACTCCTCTGATCTCCCCCCGACCCTTCCGATCTCCCCCCTGACTCCTCTGATCTCCCCCTGACCCTTCCGATCTCGCCCTGACTCCTCTGATCTCCCCCCGACCCTTCCGATCTCCCCCCCGACTCCTCTGATCTCCCCCCGACCCTTCCGATCTCCCCCGACTCCTCTGATCTCCCCCTGACCCTTCCGATCTCGCCCTGACTCCTCTGATCTCTCCCGACCCTTCCGATCTCCCCCCCGACCCTTCAGATCTCCCCCATGAGACATCTGATCCCCTCCATGACCCTTCCGATCTCCCCCCGACTCCTCTGATCTTCCCCCGACCCTTCCGATCTCCCTCCCGACTCCTCTGATCTTCCCCCGACCCTTCCGATCTCCCCCCGACTCCTCTGATCTCCCCCCGACCCTTCCGATCTCCCCCCCCCCAACTCCTCTGATCTTCCCCTGACCCTTCCGATCTCCCCCCGACTTCTTTGATCTCCCCCGACCCTTCCGATCTCCCCCCCGACTCGTCTGATCTCCCCCCGACCCTTCCGATCTCCCCTCGAGGACTCCATCCCTCCTCTCTGCTCCCGGATTGTGGCCTGATGCCGAAGGCCTACCCACCCGACAGCCAGCCAGCCTTTCAATCCGTCTGGATGCGGCTGGGAAACGGTGACGAAAAGTACTAATCGGGTCCTGCCGTTAAATTGGGACACAGAGTTAAAATGATTGGCAAAAACGCCAGGGGGAAGATGAGGAGAATTTTTTTACTCAGCGAGTTGTTATGATCTAGAATGCATTGCTTGAAAAGGTGGTGGAAGCAGATTCAATAGTAACTTTCAAAAGGGAACTGGATCTCTACTTAAAAAGGAAAACTTTGCAGGGCTATGGCAAAAGAGCAGGAGAATGGGACTAATTGGTAGCTACTTCAGAGAGCTGGCACAAGCACGATGGGACGAATGGCCTCCTTCTGAGCTGTATGATTTTATGATTTTATGTTCTGTTGACATGACAGTGTGGCTTAGGAGTTCCTTCATGCTCTATTTTTAGCACCACCAAGTGAACTTCCTCTATGTGTTATTTTAACAAAATCAGTAATCAAATTAAAATCTGACTTATGCTGGGGTACAGTTCCATGGGCAATGGCTACCCTCAGGTACCTCGCCCAACTGGCCAATTCTTCATATATGATCCAAGACAGTGGAGGTCAGAGGGGTTGCTTGCTCGTTGACCGCACCACAGCTGCTTTCATTCTGTGATTCTCTCACATTCATACATGTGCAATTTCCAGCAGAGAGTACTGGACAGTGATTGGAATGGGAATCCTCACTGGTTGTTTCCCCATGTATGAGCCGAAAACCAATTATAGTGGCCCGACTGTCTTGAGATCAGCTAACCTTGTTCCAGTTGGAAATTTCAGGCAATGTATGTTATTTTTTTAATAAGGAATGGATTAGTCCTAAAAGGGTTGGGACTGTCGATCTCAGTAATAAGTAAAAGGCCATTACTGTCTAGTTACTGGCTTCAAAGGATCGTGAACTCTTGCCCTTTGCTTTCCTATTGTTCTGCTCCCTACTGAACCCATTGTTTGCAAATCATACAGAAAATGTTGCTGACTCTCCAAGGGAATGTTCAGTGATTATACTGTGTGCATAGTTACTGCTTATTCTATAGGCTTGGGAAATGTTCACAAGCACAATAAGTCTACGATTTAGGTTTTTCCATTACAAATTTGTGTGGTGAGTCCTACATTTATTACAATTAACGGTAATAGGGCAAAGTCAAAATATCCTTAAATTTATTTGTCTAATAAGGTTGGGTTTCCTGAGATAATAAAAAAATACATATAATTTCAGTTCAGATCCAAAATATTTTAGGTGAACTACAGTTTGCAGTCTTTTAACTGAAATTATATTATGCATTTGTTAAGCATTTTTTTGAGGGAAATTTTTTTTTCTACCATGTCTGCATTTTGGAGACTACAATTGGCCCTACTGTCCCTTAGCTAAAGAGGATGGGGAGAGGGGGAATAAATCAGACAGAGTTCGAAATTCAGTGACCCCCCTTCTACAAAGTGTGTTGACGTTGGTGAAGCCTGGATGTGGCGGCCCCCATGGTAGAATATCAAGGCTCATTCCATGTATAAGTTTCAAACCAACCTACTGAAAAAAGTCCACAGGCCCATAGGGACAATTTCACTTATCTAAGTCCAGAGAATTTACGCACAGATTGACAGAACCAATGTGTTGGGGTACGGCAGGGTTTAACCAGCTACAACTCCGCAGCTTACCAGCACACAGCACTGATAAGCTACCAACTATTGTTCATCCAGGGTCACCTATGCGCTGGGGCATTTGCTTGCAGGGCTATCTGGAGCCAATTAGGAAGAATCCCGACCTCGACAGGTTTACTCCTCTGGGTCACATTATTGGACCAGGCTGGTTGTCAATCATAAGCATAAGAATTAGGAGCAGGAGTAGGACACACGGCCCCTCAAGACTGCTCCGCCATTCAATAAGATCATGGCTGACCTTCGACCTCAACACCACTTTCCTGCCCTATCCCCATATCCTTTGATTCCCTTAGTATCCAAAACTCTATCGATCTTAGCCTTGAATATACTCAACGACTGAGCCTCCACAGCCCTTTGGTAGAGAATTCCAAAGAGCCACAACCCTCCGAGTGAAGAAATTCCTCCTCATCTCAGTCCTAAATGGCCGACCCCATATCCTGAGACTGTGACCCCTGGTTCTAGATTTTCCAGCCAGGGAAACAACCTCTCAGCATCTACCCTGTCAAGTCCTCTCAGAATCTTATTTGTTTCAATGAGATCACCTCTAATTCATCTAAACTCCAGAGAGTATAGGCCCATTCTAATCAATCTCTCCTCACAGGACAACCCTCTCATCCCAGGAATCAATCTAGTGAACCTTCATTGCACCGCCTCCAAGGCAAATATATCCTTCCTTAGGTACAGAGACCAAAACTGTACACAGTCCTCAAGGTGCGGTCTCACCAGAGCCCTGTACAATTGCAGCAAGACTTTCTTATTCTTGTGGTGGCATAGTGGTTAGCACTGTTGCCTCACAGCGCCAGGGACCAGGGTTCAAATCTGGCCTCGGGTGACTGTCTGTGTGGAGTTTGCACATTCTCCCCGTGTTTGCGTGGGTTTTCTCCGGGTGCTCCGGTTTCCTCCCACAGTCCAAAGGTGTGCGGGTTAGGTTGATTGGCCATGATAAAAATTGGCCCTTAGTGTTAGGGGGGATTAAATACATGGGGTTACGGGGATAGGGCTTGGGTGGGATGGCTGTCAGTGTAGGGACCGGGTGCTAGGGTTTGGATGATCAGCCATGATCTCGTTGAATGGCGGAGCAGGCTCGAAGGGCCGAATGGCCTACTCCTAGTTTCTATGTACTCCAACCCCCTTGCAATAAAGGCCAACATATCATTTGCCTTCCTTATTGTTTGTTGTACCTGCATGTTAATTTTCTGTGTTTCATGTACAAGGACACCCAAATCCCTCTGAACACCAACATTTAATATAAAAACAGAAAATGCTGGAAATACTCAGCAGGTCAGGCAGCATCTGTAGAGAGAGAAACAGAGTTAACGTTCTGACGAAGGGTCATCGACCTGAAACGTTAACTCTGTTTCTCTCTCCACAGATGTTGCCTGACCTGCTGAGTATTTCCAGCATTTTCTGTTTTTATATCAGATTTCCAGCATCCGCAGTATTTTGCTTTTGTACCAACATTTAATAGTTACTCACCATTTAAAAAAATTCTGTTTTTCTATCCTTCCTATCAAAGTGAATAACCTCACATTTCCCCACATTATCTGCTAACTTCTTGCCCACTCACTTGACCAATGGGTGTGCATTGGACCTGCTTGGTTTGGCTCTCAGATTACTGAGTCTGCCCCAGAGGATTGACTCAGTTTCAGTTTCCCATTGCCGGGTGTCATCAGTGTACATATGGAAGCTCATCATTTACTTTATCAGCTATACAATGGTCATCATTTTCAGCAAAGTGGATGAATCCACGCAACGCAGCTTGTGATATCTTGATAGTCTAGATGTTCAAGTCTACGGCCACTAGCTGTTTAATAATGTAGGGCTTTTGGTAGAGAACATGTGCCTGATTGAGGGTGCATGCCTTTCCAGGATGCTCAGTGACAGGTTGGTGTAGGCTGGAGCCATCCCTTCTTGCAAACAATTCCCCTGGTTGCCGAAGAATGATCACTTGAGGGAAGCACCAGAAGACGGTCATCAGCTGCGGAACAATAACCCAACAAGAGTTAGTGCTTTCAGGTGAAGAGCAAAGGAAACTGGGGGCAAAGTGCACGGCATCTCGACAGAGGCAGGCACGGGTCCCGATTTTAACCGCCCTCACCTGGTGCAAACCAGACAGGGGGATGGGGGCAGTTAAATAACAAGTGTTAGTTACCCCCATCCATCCTGCATCCTTCTCCAAGTGTTCCCATATTAACCTGCTCTTTTGAGCAGGACATCCGCACGAAGGAAGCGGGGTTCCTGTTTTAAATATACAGATCGGGTCTGATGATGGCTGCAATGACCCTCTCCCCCCGCCCCGACTGCTGCAAGACCCTCTCCCCCCGCCCCGACTGCTGCAAGACCCACTCCCCCCGCCCGGATCACTGCAAGACCCTCTCCCCTGCCCTGATCACTGCAATGACCCTCTCCCCCCGCCCCGATCACTGCAAGACCCTCTCCTCCGCCCCGATCACTGCAATGACCCTCTCCCCCCGCCCCGATCACTGCAAGACCCTCTCCCTCCGCCCCGATCACTGCAAGACCCTCTCCCCCCGCCCCGATCACTGCAAGACGCTCTCCCCCCGCCCCGACTGCTGCAAGACCCACTCCCCACGCCCCGATCACTGCAAGACCCTCTCCCCCTGCCCCGATCACGGCAAGACCCTCTACCCCCGCCCTGATCACTGCAAGACCCTCTCCCCCCGCCCCGATCACTGCAAGACCCTCTCCCCCTGCCCCGATCACTGCAAGACCCTCTCCCCCCGCCCCGACTGCTGCAAGACCCTCTCCCCCCGCCCCGACTGCTGCAAGACCCTCTCCCCCCGCCCCGATCACTGCAAGACCCTCTCCCCCGCCCCGATCACTGCAAGACCCTCTCCCCCCGCCCCGATCACTGCAAGACCCTCTCCCCCGCCCTGACTGCTGCAAGACCCTCTCCCCCCGCCCTGATCACTGCAAGACCCACTCCCCCCGCCCCGATCACTGCAAGACCCTCTCCCCCCGCCCTGATCACTGCAAGACCCTCTCCCCCCGCCCCGACTGCTGCAAGACCCTCTCCCCCCGCCCCGATCACTGCAAGACCCTCTCCCCCAGCCCCGACTGCTGCAAGACCCTCTCCCCCCGCCCTGATCACTGCAAGACCCTCTCCCCCACCCTGATCACTGCAAGACCCTCTCCCCCCGCCCCGATCACAGCAAGACCCTCTCCCCCCGCCCCGATCACAGCAAGACCCTCTCCCCTGCCCCGACTGCTGCAAGACCCTCTCCCCCACCCCGATCACTGCAAGACCCTCTCCCCCCGCCCCGATCACTACAAGACCCTCTCCCCCCCGCCCCGATCACTGCAAGACCCTCTCCCCCCACCCCGATCACTGCAAGACCCTCTCCCCCCGCCCCGATCACTGCAAGACCCTCTCCCCCCGCCCCGATCACTGCAAGACCCTCTCCCCCCGGCCCGATCACTGCAAGACCCTCTCCCCCCGCCCCGATCACTGCAAGACCCTCTACCCCTGCCCCGATCACTGCAAGACCCTCTCCCCCCGCCCTGATCGCTGCAAGACCCTCTCCCCCTGCCCCGATCACTGCAATGACCCTCTCCCCCGCCCCGATCACTGCAAGACCCTCTCCCCCCGCCCTGATCACAAGACCCTCTCCCCTGCCCCGATCACTGCACGACCCTCTCCCCCGCCCCGATCACTGCAAGACCCTCTCCCCCCGCCCCGATCACTGCGAGGCCCTCTCCCCCCGCCCCGATCACTGCAAGACACTCTCCCCCGCCCCGATCACTGCAAGACCCTCCCCCCGCCCCGATCACTGCAAGACCCTCTCCCCCGCCCCAATCACTACAAGACCCTCTTCCCCCGCCCCGATCACTGCAAGACACTTTCCCCCCGCCCCGATCACTGCAAGACCCCCCTCCCCCACTCCGATCACTACATGACCCCCTCCCCCACTCCGATCACATGATCCCCCTCCCCCACTCCGATCACTACATGACCCCTCCCCCACGCCGATCACTACATGACCCCCTCCCCCACTCCGATCACTGCATGATCCTCCTCCCCCACTCCGATCACTACATGATCCCCCTCCCCCACTCCGATCACTACATGATCCCCCTCCCCCACTCCGATCACTACATGATCCCCCTCCCCCACTCCGATCACACCAAGATCCCCCTCCCCCACTCCAATCACTACATGATCCCCCTCCCCCACTCCGATCACATGATCCCCCTCCCCCACTCCGATCACTCCATGATCCCCCTCCCCCACTCCGATCACTCCATGATCCCCTCCCCCACTCCAATCACTACATGATCCTCCTCCCCCACTCCGATCACATGACCCCCCTCCCCCACACCGATCACATGATCCCCCCCCACTCCGATCACTCCATGATCCCCCTCCCCCACTCCGATCACTCCATGATCCCCTCCCCCACTCCAATCACTACATGATCCTCCTCCCCCACTCCGATCACATGACCCCCCTCCCCCACACCGATCACATGATCCCCCCCCACTCCGATCACTCCATGATCCCCCTCCCCCACTCCGATCACTACATGATCCCCCTCCCCCACTCCGATCACTACATGATCCCTCTCCCCCACTCCGATCACTACATGATCCCCCTCCCCCACTCCGATCACTCCATGATCCCCCTCCCCCACTCCGATCACTACATGATCCCCCTCCCCCACTCGATCACTACATGATCCTCCTCCCCCACTCTGATCACTGCATGATCCCCCTCCCCCACTCCGATCACTACATGATCCTCCTCCCCCACTCCGATCACTGCATGATCCTCCTCCCCCACTCCGATCACTACATGATCCCCCTCCCCCACTCCGATCACTACATGATCCCCCTCCCCCACTCCGATCACTACATGATCCTCCTCCCCCACTCCGATCACTGCATGATCCTCCTCCCCCACTCCGATCACTGCATGATCCCCCTCCCCCACTCGGATCACTACATGATCCCCCTCCCCCACTCTGATCACTACATGATCCCCCTCCCCCACTCCGATCACTGCATGATCCCCCTCCCCCACTCCGATCACTGCATGATCCACCTCCCCCACTCCGATCACTGCATGATCCCCCTCCCCCACTCCGATCACTACATGATCCCCCTCCCCCACTCCGATCACTACATGATCCTCCTCCCCCACTCCGATCACTGCATGATCCTCCTCCCCCACTCCGATCACTGCATGATCCTCCTCCCCCACTCCGATCACTGCATGATCCTCCTCCCCCACTCCGATCACTGCATGATCCTCCTCCCCCATGTCAATCAGAGCTGCTTTCACAGAGTTGTACTGACAGAAGTCTGGGTGGTGGTCGGCTGCCTTCCAGCTCAGCCAGGGATGGAACACGCCATAACTGGAGAAAGAATAGGCAATGAGGAAATAATTTTCCCCTTCATTCCTTGCTGTAACTATTTAAATTTAAGTTCACAGCATTTTTTTTGGAGTTTCCACAGCTTTTCCGACAAACTTACAGTGGCTGAGTGGGAGAACTCCCATGGGAATTCACCCTCAAAGACTCTGTCAATGTTAAAGTAGATTCTAAATCTAAAGTCAGACATTTCACATGTTGAATAGGCTTACTTCACGAAGAGCTATGATAGATTGACCTGTAGCTTTCTCTAAAACCTCTTGCCTTGCTAAGAAATCTCAATAGAAGGTTGTGCAGTGAATTGGAGCACTAATGAATGTGGCACAGAGCAGCCGGAGTCTAGTTGCTGATCTCAGCCATGCTGCTATCAGTAAGCACGAAGCTGAGATCAGCAGCCTCCCCTTGAGGAGGGTGTAAAACCAGTGAACACATTATGCCCCATGCCTCTGCTGGGTGCCTCTTACTGAACAGCACTGGTGGAAGCCTGAACACAGCTTGTCCGTCTGTGCACAGTCTAGGCCACAGTCAGTACATGAGCTGGGAAATTACAGAATGGATGGCAGTCAGAGCAATTTGGTATGCTCACAAATTTTAAAAAACCACTAATCTGAATCTAAGGTTGGATCCCACTGACGCAGCTGAAGGGCATTATCTCCTTAAAGAGCTAGATTGAAGTAGTACAAACTATCAGAAGTAGAATAACAGGTATTACTATTTCTTTAAAGAGGAAATCTCATTATGAGTGCTAATTTAAAACAACATTTTAAAAAAGCACAGTTGAGCTATGACTAACATCAGTATCTTTACTAAATTAAATAGCTTTTAAACAATGAAAACCAATTCCGTTAATAAGTGAACCTGAAACCAGCAGTGAGGAAGATGAACTCACATCAGCAGGGAGGCCCACGAACCTAATGGTGCTTTAATGATCGTGATTTCAGTTGTATGTTAATTCACTTCCCTTGCACCGGCAAGCCAAAAAAAGTCTGAGATTGAACAAAAGTATGACAAAGCTAATTACGCTCATGTACCTTGCAGGTGGCTGGCCTTGAGATGCAGAGAGGGGGCGATTTTGCCAGCCTTGGGGGGGCGGGTTTGGAGGCAGGACTGTCGGGAAAATGGCAGAATCTGGGGCGGGTACCCATCCCGCCCCCAACCCGCCTCCGTGCCATCTTCCCAGGAGGCGGGTACCCGACCCGCGCCGGGTCCCGTCTCCTGGAGGCAGGAAGGGGATTACAGCCACTTAACTGCCTGAAACCCCGTCAGGGTTAGCGAGGCGAACAGTGGGTCTGCGGGGGTCGGAGGGGTCCAAAAGTGCGCTGTGGAGGTAAGTGATGGGTGCAAGTGTGGAGAGGTAAGTATGTGAGGTGAGTGAAAAATTATTGAAAAAGTTTACTTACCTTTGTTTCTTCCTGCAGGCTTCAATCGTTTGGGATGCAGAGGCTCCGGCATCTCAATGGCAGAGATGAGAGATAGGCTGCTGCATTCTCCGATGCGACAGTCATCTGCTTTCTGCTCACAAAATAGTTTTGGTGAGCCTTGAGTACAAGAACTCACCCAGCAACAGAGAATGTCAGTGTTTGACAGATGAAGTACTTTTTGAAGTGTTGTCACTGTTGTAATGCAGAAAATCAATCTGCTAACAAATATTCACAGAAATTGTGGAGGTAATTTTGACTTTGGGGAATAGTGTAAAATGTCAATATCGATTCAGCATGCTTATGCTACATCTTGCCTGATTTTCATTCCACAATGGAAATGAAAATCAGGAGAGATGTGTAGCAGGCGGCCGAATCGATATCACGTGTTTTACGCTATCACCCAAATTCAAAATGACCCCCTGTATGTTTCAAAGCCACGGTTTCCTTCAAGTTTCTTAGTGTGTCATTAAGTAAGGCACCAAAAAAACAGGTGTTCTTCTATTTTTGGGAAAAGGATTTTTTTTTTATAACCCAGGTTGCTGTCTGTCTCTTTTTGATATGTGATGCATGATCCAGGGAGGCTAAAAGGAATTGGACAGGAAAATAGAGGGATTGCTACTCTCACAAACAGAATACAAAATCCTTGGTCTGTTAAAATAAGTTGGCGAATTTATGCATGCCAAATGGGTGATCGCTCAAACCAAACCTATTTCATGATGCTACTCTAGATTTATACCACTATAGTGTACTCTGATGTCCTGCTGGCCAAATTTAGCGCATCCAACAGATTTACACTGGGGTTGTGCTGTGGTATCTTTCCAAACATCAAGGTCAGTTATTGCAATTATATGCAGGATGGTGTTGGAGGAGTCTGGGACGTTGGCTGAAAGGTATGATTCTCTGAGTATGACTATACTGTTGCTTGACAGCTCTCCCAATTTTGGCACAAATCCCCAGATGTTAGTGAGGAGGACTTTGCAGGGTCAACTGGACTGGGTATGTCTTTGTTGTGACCGGTCCCTAGGTCGACGCTGGGTGGTCTGTCCGGTTTTATTCTTAGTATAATTCTTTGTAGCAGTTTGGTACAGCGTTTCAGTTAAGAGTCAAACACATTGCTGTGGGTCTGGAGTTACATGTAAGCCAGACCAGGTAAGGACGGCAGATTTCCTTCTCTGAAGAATGTTAGTGATGGGTGATAGCCAGATGGGTTTTTACGACAATCCGGCAGTTTCATGGTTCACCATTACTGATAGTAGCCGTTTTATTCTCGCCAGTGAACCACTAGCATGGGTTGCACAGGGCCACTGGAAAGGCCTAGAAGCTGTCTGGACTGACATGATAAATCACAGAGGGGATCAACTACCTTCAAAATAAATTATGTTGGCTCCCTTTGGTGCTGAAGAATTATGAAAATGGTGGACAAGCTAACCCATCAAGCCTGTCCCATACGGGTACGGTAGCATAGTGGTTATGTTACTGGATTAGTAATCCAGAGACCTGGAATAATGAGCTGTTCGAAATCCCACCACGGCAGCTGGAGAATTTAAATTTGAATTCAGTTAATTACTAGTCAAGACCTTGTGACAGATGAAATATCAGCGTTTCACAGCTGTTTGAAGCTGTCAAACACTGACAATCTGTACTCCAGGCTAATTCCTTCCTCACAGGATGATTTAGAGAAAGCAGAGGCTGCAGATTTTGACAGCTGGCGGCCATTCTGCTTTCTGTGCCGGTGAGATGAGGGACTCCCGAGACCTGAAGGAAGGAAGGCTGTAAAGGTAAGTAAAGATTAGTAGAACTTCTTTAAACACTTTACACACACCAAACACACTTACCTCTGTGCTCGTGCACCCATCACTCACCTGAACACCGGACATCTCGAACCCTCCAAGCCCTTCATCCCGATGGCCCGCCTCGCTAACTTGGCGTGGTTTGGAGCAGTCGGGAATCCCACATTTCAACAATAAAAATAGGGATTAGGCTAAAAGCTGCCGGATAACTACCTGTTAACAGGCAGTTAATTGGCACTAATCCCCTTCCCGCCTCAGGGAGGTGGGTCCCAGTGCGGGGTGGGTACTCGCCTCCTTTGAAACTGGCATGGAGGCGGGTTGGGGGCGGGACCCCCGATTTCAGAATTTTAAACCCCCCACGCGCCTCCAATCCCACCTCCACGGCCCAATGAAAATCCAGCCCTTAGACTTAAAAAAAAATCTTGTACCACTAGTGAAATGATACGTGTCTACACAAGAAAATAATCAGAGAATTAAAAAAAAAAAATCATTTATGGGATGTGGGCGTTGCTGGCAAGGCCAGCAAAATAGACCAAATCACAGGGGAACAAATCCATTCATGACTTGAAGCACTGTGATTTGCATTTTACAGTAGTACATGTAACCATTTCTACGTGTGAGGGCAGAATAAACAGGGTCAGTTTGAGGACATTCTAATGGAACCGCACCAGCAGATCCTGTCCTAAGCCTGGATTTCCAAATTATGTCTGAACATAAACAAAGCTCCACCCTGCGAAACTCATCCTGGATATGAGTTCATGCCAGGTTGACCTCAACACAAAGTTGGCAAACCCAAGGAAGCAATCAGTTTAACTCCTGCGATGATGATCAGAGGCTTATTCAGAGATAATGCAACCCTAGCAAATCTTAACAAATCTCTAAATGCTAAAACATAAAACCCAATGTGAAATGTCATTGTTGTCATTAACTTATATGCAGGGTCCATTCTTAATTAAGAGAGGTCTGTCTTCAATTTGACTTGTTGCTACATGTACACTTAACTGCTCTAGTCTGTCCTGGGAGGGTTGACTGTGTCATCACTTGGAGAAGTGCGTCTGTGCACTGGGTATCTCATCCAGAAGCACTTCTTCAATAATCTCCTTTCCAAAATCTTTCCAGTATTCGACAAAGCCTCCCTTTGTCTAAACATATTTAGTGGGAGCTATTTATACTGCTAAATGTTTGAAAACATTGACAAATCGTTCTTTTAGTACACAAATCTGTTAGTTAAAATCCCAGGTGTAAATGCATTAATGTGTAGTCTGTAAGTACCAGAAATGGAACATATGACAAACACTGTACTGTGCCCTAATTGTTATCAACAATTGTTATCAACTATATAAAACTACTAAAAAGATAAAACCGGCTGATGAAAGACTGAAGAATTGGTGAGGGACAGTATGATACCATAATATTCCAGTTGGATCAAGTTTGATGGTTGACTGCACAAAAAATGTCAACATCTCAGTGATCTAGTCAGGTTTGTTTTTTAGTTTTGTATTCTACTTATTTCATCAATCTATTTGAAGGCCTCTTTCAGGTAGGATGGAATTCTTTTCGATGGGCCTGTAGGAGCGGAGGTTCCTATCTGAATAAGGTATTCGACTCGATGAATCAAATCAACAGGTTTTAATGAACAACGAAGTTAACAGGGAAACTACAGGAGAAACGGTACACAGGTCTAATCAGCTTGCTGGGCACTCGACGACTACTGGAAGATTCTGGAAGCTGATGTCATGACGTCATCGCGTTCTTCGCGCCACTGGTGGTCACGTGATCGGCGTCATGACGTCATCACGTGGAGTGCAGGAAAGCACAATACAGTACAGTTAATAGGCAGTTTAAAGGTGCAGTCCGCGGCTGCACTACACTGTAGTTAAAGGGATTATTACTAATTGTTCTGAGACCCTTGGTGGCTCCGCCACAGGCGCCCCCCCAGAATCCACTTTAACGGACATTGTCAACCGAGTAGGAGGTTTAATGGTCCTGGCCGAACGGCGACGAAGCTCAAGCAGCGGAAACGGGGCGTTAGTAGAAGAACCAGTGCCGGATTGCGGCAGAAGCGGCATTTCGGGCGAGGCAGAAACGGTAGTCAGAGGTGCAGGCGCGTCTGAGACCGAATCGGGCCGTTCGATGGTGGGCTGGTGCACGGCTGGTCTGGCGGTCAACGGCGGTCAGCCGCGGCGATGCGGTTGGGCAGCTACGACAGGCTCACTCCGATCTAGGTGGGCTGGTTTGAGCCGGTCGATAGAGATGGTATCGGACTTTCCACCGACTTCGACTGTGAAAAACTTTTCCCCTGATGAGATGACACGAAAAGGTCCGGTATACGGCGGCTTGAGCGGGTCTCTGTGACCGTCCTGTCTAATAAAGACATAGTCCGAACTCATGAGCTCTGTCGGGACGTGAGGCCTCTGCAGGTCATGCTGCGAGGTTGGGATGGGCAGGAAATTCCTAGCCGCCTCCTGATGTAGCAGGAGCTGTTGAGCTGCAGACCATGGTTCGGTGTGTGGAGGGAGAAAGTCACCTGGCACTCTGAGTGTCTGGCCATAAACCAGCTCAGCCGATGAAGACTGAAGATCCTCCTTTGGGGCTGTCCGGAGGCCCAGCATCACCCATGGGAGCCTGTCCACCCAGTTGGGTCCCCTCAAGCTGGCACGGAGGGACGCTTTGAGAGACCGATGGAGCCTTTCGCACAGACCCTTCGCCTGCGGATGGTACGCGGTGGTACGGTGCAGCTTGGTACCCAGGCCTTGTGCCACTGCGTTCCACAGCTCTGATGTGAATTGCGGACCGCGGTCCGAGGAGATGTCCGATGGCACCCCGAACCTAGCCACCCACGACGAAAGAAACGCCCTGGCGACGTCTGCTGCGGTGGTAGCGGCCAAGGGAATCGCCTCTGGCCACCTGGTGGTCCGGTCTACCACCGTCAGGAGGTGTGTGAATCCACGTGACCCGGGAAGGGGACCTACTAAATCCACGTGAACGTGGTCAAAACGGCGCTCAGGCACCGGGAAGTTGGCAACCGGAGCCTTGACGTGATGGTGGACTTTGGATTTTTGACAAT
This sequence comes from Somniosus microcephalus, assembly GCF_052327205.1. Lineage (NCBI taxonomy): Eukaryota > Metazoa > Chordata > Chondrichthyes > Squaliformes > Somniosidae > Somniosus > Somniosus microcephalus. The sequence continues at coordinate 56,299,889 of NC_140989.1, read as the reverse complement.
CGACGCAATTGTTTGTCCAGTCCCGGACGTCCAAATGCATGCCTTTCCAAACAAATTTGCGGGACAGTAGCCATTGAGACGCCCGCATCCCCGGGTGAGATAACCCGTGGATTGCCTGGAATACTTTCTTGCGTCATTCGACCGGCACAATGGGCCGGGGCACTCCCATGGATGTGTCGCACAAGAGCGTGGTTCCTGCCGCTTGAAACGGCACGTCTGCAACCTGCCAACTGGAAGGCGTGGTCCTAAACGCTTGTACCTCTGGGTCTGCCAGTTGATCCTCTGCCAGTCCGACGAAATCGATGCCCAGGTGGACTGCCTGGACTGGAACCCGGGAAAGGCAATCTGCCACGAGATTATCCTTGACTGACACGTGCCGCAAATCCGTTGTGAATTCGATATAAACGTGAGGTGGCGCTGCTGCCGAGCTGACCAAGGTTCCGCCGTTTTGGCCATGGCGAAGGTGAGCGGCTTGTGGTCCACGAATGCAGTGAACGGACGGCCTTCTAGAAGGAAACGGAAATGCCGGATGGCCAAAAACAGGGCTAGCAACTCTCTGTCAAAAGTGCTATACTTTCGCTCGTTCTTGCGCAGTTGGCGGCTGAAAAAGGCTAACGGCTGCCAACCCCCATCGACCCACTGCTCTTGAACTGCTCCGATGGCGTAGTCGGAGGCATCCGTAGTGAGGGCAACAGTCGCGCCCGGGAGTGGGTGTACTAGCATAGTTGCATCCGCCAACGCCGCCTTGGTATCGCGGAACGCCTGGTCCATTTGCGGTGTCCAAGTGAGAACATCCTTGCCCGACTTTCCTTTCAGTGCTTCGTACAGAGGTTGCATTAACCGGGCCGCCTTGGGGACAAAACGATGATAAAAATTTACCATCCCCAAAAACTCTTGCAGGGGTTTGACTGTGTGAGGCTGCGGGAATGCGGTAACTGCCTCTACCTTGGTGGCTAGCGGGACGGCGCCTTCTGGGGTAATCCTGTGTCCCAGGAAATCAATACTGGATACTCCAAACGTGCATTTGGCCGGATTGACAATAAGGCCGTGTTGGCTGAGCCGGGCGAAAAGTGTACGTAAATGGGCCATGTGAGCTGTCGTATCCTTGCTGGCTATTAGGATGTCGTCCAAATATACAAAAATGAAGGGCAGGTCCCGTAAGACAGAGTCCATCAACCGCTGGAATGCTTGAGCTGCGTTTTTCAGACCGAATGGCATGCGGAGGAACTCAAAAAGGCCGAACGGAGTGATGACTGCTGTTTTGGGGACGTCTGGAGGATGCACCGGAACTTGGTGATATCCACGAACGAGATCCACTTTAGAAAATATAGAGTTGCCAGCCAGATGTGCCGAAAAATCTTGGATGTGGAGAATAGGATACCTGTCCAGTGTCGTGGCGTCGTTTAAGCGTCTGTAATCCCCGCAAGGTCGCCATCCGCCGCCTGGTTTGGGTACTATATGCAGTGGGGAGGACCAAGGGCTGTCCGAATGCCGGATGATCCCGAGGTGCTCCATGGTCTGGAACTCAGCCTTTGCGGCTGCCAGCTTGCCGGCTTCTAATCGCCGCGCCCGAGCGTAAACGGGTGCTCCGGTCGTGGAGATATGGTGCTCCACCCCGTGCCGTGTGCCTGCAGCCAAAAAAGTAGGCCTGGTGAGCTCCGGGAATTCGCCGAGCAGGCACGTAAACCCGTCTTGCGATGGAACCGCACAGGCCACCGACCAGGACACGGTGGTGCTGCGGTGGCAGGGCACTGCGTGGAAAGTGGACGCATTAATGAGTCGGCAGTGTTGGACGTCGACCAGCAGACCAGTGGCACAGAAAAAATCAGCCCCCAGGATGGCCTGTGAGACCTTAGCTGTAATAAAGTCGCAGACAAAACGCTGACCGGCGAAGGTTAAGTTTACCGTCCGTTTACCGAACGTACGCATGGCAGCGCCGTTTATTGCCATGAGGGAAGGCCCCTGGCCGCCGGATAGTAGGTCCAGCTTTGAAGCTGGCAGGATGCTGCACTGTGAACCAGTGTCGCACAGGAATCGTCGGCCCATAACGGAATCCGTAACGTAAATGAGTTTGCCCGCTGGGCCCGCCACCATAGCTAACTTGCCGTGCTTTTCAGACCTTGTCGTCCGTCCGGGAGGACGCGGGCTTGTTGGAGTTTTTTTTTCTTGAGGGAAACTGCAAGGAGGCCGGCAGCATCGAGCTTTGGCGCCAAAACGGGCGTGGTACGCGCACCATCCTGCTGGGGGAGGGCTGGGCTTCGCTCGCGTGGGGGAAAGGCGCCTCGTGGCTGCACAACATTGCTGAGTAACAGTAAATATCTTGTCTGCCTCTGCAGCGAGTTCAGCACCGTCTGTGATGGCAGTGTTGGCCAAGGCCGCCTGAACCGGTTCGGGTAGCTGGCAGAGGAAAAGCTCACGGAATAAAAAACATTGGGGTTCCGCACCCAACAGCGTGAGCATTTGACTCATCAGCTCTGACGGTTTTGAGTCCCCGAGGCCGGGCATGGAAATAAGCTTGCATGCCTGCTCCGACTTATTAAGATCAAATACCTGTAGCAAACGGGCTTTAAGCGCTTCGTACTTGCCCTCCTCCGGTGGGCTTCCAAGGATGCTGACGACCCACGAGGCCGTGGCACTGTCGAGAGCGGCAACCACATAATAATAACGGGTCGAATCCGCTGTGACCTCCCGGAGAGCGAACTGTGCTTCTGCCGGGAAAAACCATGCTGCTGGCTGCTGTTCCCAGAACTGCGGCAGTTTGAGGGCGACGGCGTTCGTGTTCATCCTCAACGAAAGTTGTCCGACGAGATCGGGGTCACCAATGTAGGAACGGAGGTTCCTATCTGAATAAGGTATTCGACTCGATGAATCAAATCAACAGGTTTTAATGAACAACGAAGTTAACAGGGAAACTACAGGAGAAACGGTACACAGGTCTAATCAGCTTGCTGGGCACTCGACGACTACTGGAAGATTCTGGAAGCTGACGTCATGACGTCATCGCGTTCTTCGCGCCACTGGTGGTCACGTGATCGGCGTCATGACGTCATCACGTGGAGTGCAGGAAAACACAATACAGTACAGTTAACAGGCAGTTTAAAGGTGCAGTCCGCGGCTGCACTACACTGTAGTTAAAGGGATTATTACTAATTGTTCTGAGACCCTTGGTGGCTCCGCCACAGGCCTCCCTCGAGTATATTTTTTCTCTTATTATGTGTTTTCTTTCATATATATTAGGGGCACAGCGACAGTGTACAAACAGAGACAACAGTAACAAGCACAGATCTCTCAAAGATTTGCACTGGTTGGTGGCAGCATAGCAGGAAGCCATGACTGGAGTATGAAAAGGCAACAGATTTTCCATCACTAGATTTTCCATGACCTAATGCACATGACAGCAACCCTGTTTCAGCAAGTTCAATTCCCTAAATCTTTCTGATGATTTGTGCATCTCCACAGGGCCATGCCAGCAGGAAAAATTCAGGCAGCCACGACCTCACTGGTGCTGTGGCTGCCGAGAGGCCACAAAGCAAAATTGGGCCTTTCCACTGCAGATAAATAATTACCAGTTACATAAATAAATCTGTTTAAATGAACAATTGTTGCTCTCAACTTCTCAGCTGTAATTAATTAGAATGCATTTTAAACTTTGGGGGAGAAATTCACAATCACCCCATTTGGGGCACTAATTTTTTAAAGTTTGAAAAGTTAACGCCAGGCACCAACGATTTCAAACTTTTGAAAAATTCACCGTTTGCACTCCAAGAAGGAAGTAGAGCACTGGGCTGTGCAGCGCTGCTGCGTTCAAATGCTCCTTCCCTCCCTTAAAGGGAAGGGCCATCGCTGCAGGCTCTGCAATAGAAAAAGTACCTACCTGGACCACCAAGGCAGCCGCGATCCTGCGCGATCAGCGTGCCGGGCTGATCGATCATGGGCAGGAACCCGCAAAAAAAACTAGAACAGGAAAAGTACTTTTTTTTTTACTTACCTCGGCCACTTCGCCTTTAATCATCGCCCCGAAGCGGCCGGCCACCCGATGCACGCCTCCTGCAGGGGCCGGAAGTCAATTTTGGGTCCGGGGCGCTACCGGGGTGATGTGCACGGCGATGATGTCACGATCTCCAGGCGAAGGAGATCGGGGTGTAATGCCATAGCGCCGCCGCAAAACTCCCGCTGAATATGGCTGGAGTCAATGTCAGCGATGTGTCCGGTCGCAAAGCCATTTGTCACCCGTTAGCACCCCGGAGGTCCAAAGGCACCCAATTTCGCCCCCAAAGTTTCCACTTTGAAATCTGACATTGTGTAAAGATACATTTTTCTCACGGGGATACCTAGATTTACCTCTCTGCAGGAACACTGGTGTTAGATTCTGGGTGGCACTTTTGCCTGCCTGATAAATGATCCACTGAGCTGGGCTCATTTCTCAAGATCAGTTTACTTTACATTTTCTTGACAGGCTCCCAGCAGGGTTTTTGCCGGCAGCAGGAGGGTGCGGGGGGCAGAGAATCGCTTCTATTGCTGCAGGACTGTGGTAAAGGTACCGGCTGCCACACAGACCAAAGTAACAGGGGTGAAATTGGACATGGCCAGGGACGCCAAACATGGGTTAATGCATCGGTCACCTGGTTTACGCTCTGTCTGATATTCAGTTCCATTGACTTCACTAGAACTGAATATTGGGTGTGTCGTATAACGGTCGGCAAATGCAAATCCACATGGTTTGCCATTTTCAATATCACCCCCGCCCATGTGTGGCCATGGGGCAGCACGGTGGCATAGTGGTTAGCACTGTTGCCTCACAGCGCCAGGGACCCGGGTTCAAATCCGGCCTCGGGTGACTGTCTGTGTGGAGTTTGCACATTCTCCCCGTGTTTGCGTGGGTTTTCTCCGGTTTCCTCCCACAGTCCAAAGATGTGCGAGTTAGGTTGATTGGCCATGATAAAAATTGGCCCTTAGTGTTAGGGGGGATTAAATACGTGGGGTTACGGGGTTACTGGGATAGGGCTTGGGTGGGATGGCTGTCGGTGTAGGGACCGGGTGCTAGGGTTTGGATGATCAGCCATGATCTCATTGAATGGCGGAGCAGGGCCAAATGGCCTACTCCTGCTCCTATCTTCTATGTTTCTATGTATGTTTCTATAAGCATCCAAGCAGAATATGCCAGTGGGGGGGAGAGTGCATCGACTGCATTCTGTGATAGGCCATTTAATGTTTAAATGAACTCGGTCAGCTCTAGCCGTACTGATGCCTGCTGTACAGAGACGTTCTTCGAGCCCAGCATCACTCGAGCAATAATGATAAAAAATGTGATGTATGACAACACTCCATCCATATCACCTCATTTTAAAGACGCTTGCACAAATATGAGCGTGACCTTTTGGGGGGCTGACATTACTTCCAGCAGTAAATTCTTCTAACGTTGAAATGGGCAGGAATCCAGTGGTACAGGCCCCACTCCTGTCCCATTCACACCAGTAAAGTGCCAGTAAACAGGAAGAAAATCCTGCCTGTAACATGCTGTGAAGAACTCCTTGAATACATTCATCTACACAGTTTATGTTGGGTCCAAGAGTTATCCTTGTCTCTGATGTTTAATACAATAAACAACTTTCAATTACTTTCAACATCCTAAAAATGTTCTAAACGGGGGGCAAAGAGGGAACTAGAAATGAGCCTAGCTGTAGAAGCCAAACTTAACAGTAAGAAATTCTCTCCATATTACAACAACGAGGGCTATCAAAGAAGAATTGAGATCCTTTAAGGATGCAAAAGAGGTTGAAACTGAGCGCAAACTAAAAAAATATTTCACATATAAAATGACTACTTGCTGGAAGTGTTCATGACAGCAGACACTAGCAGCATGTCACCCATCATAGGAGGTTCTACAACCTTAATGACTTTGATATCACTTGAATAAACATCCTGGACAGGTTTTAATCATCACCCACTGTCTGTCTCGGCAGTATCTCTCTCTGAAGTTAAAAATAAGTAACACTTCTCCTTTAAGGCCCTCCTTAAAATGCACCTTTTTGACGAAGCTTTTAGTCACCTGTCTTAATATTTCTTTCTTTGACTCGGTGTCTATTTTGTCTGATAATGCTTCTGTGAAACACCTTGGGACATTTTTCTACATTAAAGGCGCTACATACATACAATTGTTGTTCTTGTATTGGCCTCAAGAAAAGTTCTAATATTCATGTTTTGCTCCATTTCTATTTAACTTCAGTTTTACTGATGATTAGGGGGATAGACACTGTTCTCTGCAGCCGAGAGCGTGAGTCCCGAAGGCTGTGTTGCCTGCCTGGTGCCAGGGTAAAGGCCATCTCCTTTGGGCTGGAGAGGAACTTAGAGTGGGAGGGAAAAGATCCAGTTGTCGTGGTCCATGTAGGTACCAACGACATAGGTAGGACAAAGAAAGAGGTTCTGCTGAGGGAGAATGAGCAGCTAGGTGCTAAATTAAAAAGCAGAACCACAAAGGTAACAATCTCTGGATTACTACCTGAGCCATGTGCAAATTGGCATAGGGTAAATAAGATCAGCGAGATGAACGAGTGGCTCAAAGATTGGTGTGGGAGAAATGGGTTTCGATTCTTGGGGCACTGGCACCAGTACTGGGGTAAGAGGGAGCTATTCTGTCGAGACAGGCTTCATTTGAACCAGGCTGGGACCAGTGTCCTGGTGAATCGAATAACTAGGGTTGTAGATAGGGCTTTAAACTAAATAGTGGGGGGAAGGGATCCGCTGAGCAGAAATGGAAAAAGTCATAGAAAAATGAGAAGGCAAAAGTGCAGGGTAGCGATAGGGGTAATGATAATCAGAGTGTGACAGGAAGGGACAGAGCGTATACATGTAAGAGTGCATCAGAAAGAGGGGTCAAAGTAGGGAAAAATGGTAAAAAGACAAAATTAAAAGCTCTACATCTGAACACACGCAGCATTCGTAACAAGATAGATGAGTTGACAGCACAAATAGAAATAAATGGGTATGATATGATAGCCATTACAGAGACGTGGTTGCAAGGTGACCAAGGCTGGGAACTGAATATTCAGGAGTATTTGCCATTTCATAAGGATAAGCAGAAAGGAAAAGGAGGTGGTATAGCTCTTTTAATAAGGGATGAGATCAGTGCAGTAGTGAGAAATGATATTGGCCTAGAAGATCAAGACGTAGAATCAGTTTGGGTGGAGATAAGAAATAATAAGGGTAAGAAGTCACTGGTGGGAGTGGTCTACAGGCCCCCAAACAGTAGCCACACTGTAGGGCAGAGTGTAAATCAAGAAATAATAGAGGCTTGTAAGAAAGGTACGGCTATAATCATGAGAGATTTTAATCTTCATATTGATTGGACAAAGCAAATTGGCAAAGGTAGACTTGAGGAAGCGTTCTTAGAGTGTATGCGGGATGGTTTCTTGGAACAATATGTTGTGGAACCAACCAGGGAGAAGACTATTTTAGATCTGGTAATGTGTAACGAGGCTGGATTAATTAATGATCTCGAAGTGAAGGATCCTCTTGGGAAGAGTGATCATAGCATGGTAGAATTTCAAATTCAGTTTGAGGGTGAGAAAGCTAGGTCTCAAACTAGTGTCCTGAATGTAAATAAAGGTAATTACAATGGTATGAAGGCAGGTTTAGTTAAAGTGGACTGGGAAAATATATTACAGGGTAAGACTGTAGAAAAGCAGTGGCAAACATTTAAGGAGATATTTCATAACTCTCAGCAAAGATATATTCCAGTGAGAAAGAAAGACTAAGAGAACGATGAACCATCCGTGGCTAGCTAAGGAAGTAAAGGGTGGTATCAAATTGAAAACAAAGGTATACAATGTTGTGAAGAATAGTGAAAGGCCAGAGGATTACAAAATTTTTAAATACCAGCAAAGGACGACTAAAAAAATGATAAAGAGAGAGAAGATAACTTATGAGAGTAAGCTAGCAAGAAATATAAAAACAGACAGTAAGAGCTTCTACAGGTAGAGAGTAGCTAAAGTAAACGTTGGTCCCCTAGAGGATGATCTGGGGAATTAATAATGGGAAACAGGGAAATGACGGAGACTTTGAACAAATATTTTGTATCGGTCTTCATGGTAGAAGACACTACAAGCATCCCAATAATGGATAATCAAGGGGCTATTGGGGTGGGGGTGGGGGGAACTTAAAACAATCACTATCATTAGAGAAAAAGTACTAGGCAGACTAATGGGACTAAAGGTGGATAAGTCCCCTGGACCCGATGGCGTGCATCCTAGAGTCTTAAAAGAGGTGGCTGCAGAGATAGTGGATGCATTGGTTATAATCTACCAAAATTCCCTGGATTCTGGAAAGGTCCCAGCGGACTGGAAAACCGCAAATGTAACGCCCCTATTTAAGAAAGGAGGGAGGCAGAAAGCAGGCAACTATAGATCAGTTAGCCTAACATCTGTCATTGGGAAAATGCTGGAGTCCATCATTAAGGAAGTGGCAGGACATTTAGAAAATCATAATAGAGTCAAGCAGAGTCAGCATGGTTTTATGAAACGGAAATCATGTCTGACAAATTTCCTGGAGTTCTTTGAGGATGTAACGAGTAGGGTGGATAAAGGGGAACCAGCAGATGTTGTGTATTTGGATTTCCAGAAGGCATTCGATAAGGTGCCACATAAAAGGTTACTGCACAAGATAAGAGCTCACGGGGTTGGGTGGAATATATTAGCATGGATAGAGGATTGGCTAACTAACAGAAAACAGAGAGTCGGGATAAATGTGTCATTTTCAGGTTGGCAAACTGTAACGAGTGGGGTGCCGCAGGGATCAGGGCTGGGGCCTCAACTATTTACAATCTATATTAATGACTTGGATGAAGGGACCGAGTGTAATGTAGCCAAATTTGCTGATGATACAAAGATAGGTGGGAAAGCAAATTGTGTGGAGGACGCAAAGAATCTCCAAAGGGATATAGATAGGCTAAGTAAGTGGGCAAAAATCTGGCAGATGGAGTATAATGTGGGAAAATGCGAGGTTATCCACATTGGTAGGAAAAATAAAAAGGCAAATTATTATTTAAATGGGGAGAGATTACAAAACGCTGAGGTACAGAGGGATCGTGGGGTCCTTGTACATGAATCAGAAAAAGTTAGCATGCAGGTACAGCAAGTAATTAGGAAGGCAAATGGTATGTTGGCCTTTATTGCAAAGGAAATGGAATACAGGAAACTCTTTTTTATCTGGCACCGACGGGACCGGCGTGGTGCTGGTTTATCAAAAAGTCCGGATTACAGAGAGGTATAGTAAAAGGTATGAGAGCCCCGTACACGGCCACAGATCCAGGCGTCCCTGTTGCATAACAACAGGTGCAGCAACCCCGGCCACAGATCCAGGCGTCCCTGTTGCATAGCAACAGTTGCAGGAACCCCGGTTACACGGCCACAGATGCAGGAACAGCCACTAATATGAAGTAAAACTTACCTGAACCTACTCCTGAATTTTGCCAGTTAACAGAGATTTCCGGTTATTTAGGTGCCGGCAAATCGAGAGTTTCCTGTATAAAAGTAGGGAAGTCCTGTTACAACTGTACAGGGCATTGGTGAGACCACACCTGGAGTACTGTGTACAGTTTTGGTCTCCTTATTTAAGGAAGGATGCACTTACATTGGAGGCAGTTCAGAGAAGATTCACGAGGTTGATTCCGGAGATGAAGGGGTTGTCTTATGAAGAAAGGTTGAGCAGGTTGGGCCTATACTCATTGGAGTTTAGAAGAATGAGAGGGGATCTTATTGAAACATATAAGATTCTGAAGGGGCTTGACAGGGTAGATGCTGAGAGGATGTTTCCCCTCGTGGGGGAGTCTAGAACTAGGGAGCATAATTTCAGAATAAGGGGGCACCCATTTAAAATGGAAATGAGGAGGAATTTCTTCTCTCAGAGGGTCGTGAATCTTTGGAATTCTCTTCCCCAGAGAGCTGTGGAGGCTGGGTCACTGAATATATTTAAGGTGGAGATAGACAGGTTTTTGAATGGTAAGGGAGTCAAGGGTTATGGGGAGTGGGCAGGGAAGTGGAGTTGAGGCCAAGATCAGATCAGCCATGATTTTATTGAATGGCGGAGCAGGCTCCAGGGCCAAATGACCTACTCCTGCTCCTACATCTTGGCCCTGAAATTAGGATCGGGGGCTTGCCGCGCGTGCAAGCCCCCGATCTGCACTCACCCTGCGCGCCAACATCTGAAGCCCGGGCCTGCTTGCATTTCCTTTCACAGGCCCGGTTCAGCTGTCGGCGCGCTGTGCTAACCTGGTCCAGCGGCGTAGTTAGTGCGATGTGCCGGCTGGGATCAGGTGAGCACTGTGCAGCCAATCAGGGGAGGGGAAACTCATTCATGAGTTTGACAGTAAGAGCTGTCAAACTCATGAAAAGTATGGGCTGCCAAAACACTACTTTAACTTTAAATAAAATTTAAAAAAAATCCCACTGATTATAACTATAAATAAGTTTTAAAAAATGTTTTAAACAATTAATCAATTTTTTGAAAAAAATAAATTTTTAAAAAATAGGGTCTAAAACTAAACTTACCATCCTGTAAATTCTTTAAAAATAACAAACCTGTGGGAAAAAAAATTCTACATTGTACTAAAAGCCCACTTACCTGAAAAACTAAATACTTACGTCTTGTTTTTCCACGTGTAAAGACCGGAGGCCTTTACATGCGCGCAACTTTGAAAAAAAAAAGGAATTTTACTGCGCACGCGCTGCCTGTGCAGTCGCGCGCGTTCTGCCTCTGAACCCCTTCGTTCAGAGGGCAGGAAATGCCGGTTTTCCCCGCATGCGCTGTGCATGCTGAAAACCGGCATTTCCTCCGGCCAGACGCGTGAGTACCCCGACCGTACTCACGCGTTGGGACAGGAATTACTGGCCCCTTATGTTCTTATGATTGGCTGGTGGACCATGCTTGTCCTGAAAGCCTAACTTCATACTGTTTACAATATTTTGTGCAAGAATTAGTGAGTTAATTGAGGAGAGGAAATGTTTCCTTCATAGATAAAGATTTCCTCTCTTCAATCAACGTTCTTGTTCATGTATTCAATATCAGCTTCGGCTTTCCTGTACCATCAATTGATCCACAAATAAATCGCAGAATCTTCTAAAGTGAACAATTGCTTTTGGGAGCTTCTTATTTCAATGAGTCCACTTGTTGAAGTCAATAAATGAAGTGTGTAATTTACATTTAGGGTCACCTCTGGTTGAACTTAGAAAGTATTTTGCTAGATCTCAGCCCTATATTAATAACAGCATTTCATAAAATGCACTACCAGTCTTGTTGGCAGCTAACCAACTATTTTATTCTCACTATGCTCTCTCACATTAAGATACAAGTTCCACAGTGAAGGACACCACTATGGTTGAAAATATTAGGAGAGTAGACAGGATAAATCAAGAAGTGGTGATTAAGTGATGTCAAGTTTGGGGTTCAAAAGTCTGAATATTGTAAGGAAAGGGTAGACTGAGGGTGGTATGGAATTCCATAGTTTAGGGATCCTAGGAAACAATGAGTTGGACTAGGTGACAGTGTGATGACTAAAATAGTGAGGAAGCAGGACGAAGGAACCGCATATTGGGCAAAAAGTACGGTTTTGTAACAGAAATCAGTATTAAAAATAAACAGCTCAAACACAAGGTTAAAGGTTTCATTTCGTCAGACTCATTGGGCTCAGCACTGGTGTTTGGACCACTGAAGATGTTAGTTTTGTAACAACTATCAGGTATGCTTCCAATGCCTTTAATGTGTTCTGACAGAGTTTAAGAAAATCTGAGTGGCGGGTTGAGACAGGCCTTGAGGTTTTTGTGGTACAGTTGTCAATGGAAATAAACACACGTAGCAACAGGTTACAAAAAACGTCGCAATGTTAATTTGAAAATATGCAAAACCATCATCTATAAACCTGTCTACTATTTATCTTCCTAATTTGATGCTTTCAAGTTTAAACTGGTTGTATTAGGTAATCCTAAAGGGGCACCGTCTTCATGAAAAATCTGTTGGAAAACCTTTTTCCATTTTTTTATTGATATATGATGTGATTATGGTTTTGCATCTCCGTCATCTTGAAAATAATGCACGGCTCAAACACCTCTTTGGCCTCCTCAAGAAAAAGTTTGCCAAACATTTTTCCATGAAGCCAATGCTCGTTTGCTTAGTTGCTGGTGTTGGTATGTTTGGCACCCTGTGATTGCACTGGGCATCAGAGATGCTCATCATGTCAGTGAACCTCCTTCAACTCTTAGCTGAACCAAAGATGACCTCCTCAAAATGGTTTCCTTTCCTCTCTTTCACTGGGCCAACTTCCTTTTAGTTTGAAAAAACACTGGGTAGTGCAGTGGCACAGAATATTGGAGCACTAACATAAAGTGCCAGAGAATGGTGGGATACAAGTTTAATGAGCTTTCGATATCAGCCGTGCTACTAGGGGAGAGGCTGAGTGGAAAACAGGTACAGGAAACTCTCGATTTTACCGGCACCTAAATAACCGGAAATCTCTGTTAACCGGCAAAATTCAGGAGTAGGTTCAGGTAAGTTTCGCTTCATATTAGTGGCCGTTCCTGCATCTGTGGCCGTGTAACCGGGGTTCCTTCACCTGTTGCTATGCAACAGGGACGCCTGGATCTGTGGCCGTGTACGGGGCTCTCGTAATTTTTACTATACCTCTCTGTAATCCGGACTTTTTGATAAACCGGCACCACGCCGGTCCCGTTGGTGCCGGATAAAAAAGAGTTCCCTGTACTTCCCTCCAGGAAGAAATTAAACTGGAGGGAGAATCATCACTGACTGTCAGAAATGAAAGCTGAATAGTAGCAATGGAAGGGGCTGAGGAGGCTCATAGGCCATCTCAGCCACAGTAGATGCATAATCAGGGAGAAGACGTGGCAATGGAGCTAGAAGGCAAGACTCTCAATAAGTAAATAACGCTAACTGTACTCAAGATTTTTGATTAATTTTTAGTAGTCCTGATCCACATCAAGCACTTATAAGAATTATCCCCCTCAGCCCAACCATGGTTCTATGGCCATTTTAGTCCCGAGCCTTGGATCTGTTCTCCCATGCAGTGAGGCTCTGTGCTGAGAGTGTGGAATTACCATTATAATATTACTTCATGTAAAAATACAAATTCCAGATTATAAAACACTCCTGCATGCTTGTCGTAAGTGCTAGTGAGACGCATCTTTCTTGTTTGGGACTGGTAGAACTCTCACCCTTGACAAAAGCTCTACTTTAAAAGCTGGCCCAGTGAATATACACTGATTTTACACCAAAGCACCATTGCTTTAGTTCCTGTGTGTAAAATTTCCAAATTTCTATCCATAATCAATGTAAATTCACTACCGTCACTTAATAAATCTATCCAACAACATAGCTCCATCATGCGTGTTACTTTTTACACATTATGTAAATTATTCCTTTTTACACGTTTCCTATTTATACATTATGTGCTATGTTCATTCATTTCAGATTGACCCTGCAATGGAAATAAAAGAACAATGTTAAAATAATTTTAAAAATTGTTCAGAAAAGTATTCACTAAAAATGAATTATAATACTAGGTAAGTACTTGAAATATTCCAATCTGAGCTTCAGCTGAGGCCACATATGAAATATTATATGTAATTTGCTAACAGTCCCTGCCTTGATTTTCTGGTTTTCAAGCTATTGCCTTTCTTGTGTTTTCACTTTACAATGGGCAGAATACCTGTACCACAAAAAGTCAGTAAGTAGCAGCAAAACATATCTGGCATTGCAATGACAGAGAGGCCCCCTGTTTCTTCATGTTGTAATTGAAAGAATGGTGATGATGTATTGGGGTGTTTCAGTCAGTTCTATGCCCCCTTTATATTGCAGAACAGTTTTTTCTTTGTGGCGATGTTGTAATGTGCTGGGGATCGGAGCTCTCCGATGTATAGCAGGACGGATTTCAGGGCACCTGATGCTACAGTGAAACAACAAAGCAGTTTTACATCAAAATAGTTATACTCCTCTTTTCCCCTTGTTCCACAAAAGGAGTCAATTCACAGTTAAGTGTCATGGGAACCATTTGAAAGGCAGCCAAGACAGAAGTACAATGGAGCAGAGCAGTCAGGCAGGCCAGAGCCATGTTTCCTTTGTGAAAACTGTGCCATAGTATGAAAGGATACCAACTGGAAAAAAAATCACTGATTGAATCATAGAATCATACAGCACAGAGGGGGACTATTCAGCCCATCGTGCCTGTGCTGGCTCTTTGAAAGAGCTATCTCCCCTGCTCTTTCCCCATAGCCCTGCAATTTTTTTCACTTCAAGTATTTATCCAATTCTCTTTTGAAAGTTGTAATTGAATCTGTTTCCACCACCCTTTCAGGCAGTGCATTCCAGATCACAACAAGTCGCTGCATAAATTTTTTTTTCCTTATGTCACCTCTGGTTCTTTTGCCAATTATCTTAAATCTGTGTCCTTTGGTTACTGACCCTTCTGTCACTGGAAACAGTTTCTCCTTATTTACCCTATCAAAACCATTCATGAATTTGAACACCTCTATCAAATCTCCCCTTAACCTTCTCTGCTCTAAGAAGAACAACCCCACTTTCTCCAGTTTCTCCACGTAACTGAAGTGTTTCATCGCTGGTTCCATTCTGGTAAATCTCCTCTGGACCCTCTCTAAGGGTGGTGTCCAGAATTGGCAACAGTACTCCAGCTGGTGCCTAACTCGTGTTTTATAAATGCTTAGCATAACGTCCTTATTTTTATACTCTATACCTCTATATTATAAAACCTTTTTAACAACCTTCTCAACTTGTCCTGCTACCTTCAAAGACTTGAGTGTGTCCACTCCCACCCCCAGGTCTCTCTGTTCCTGCACTCCCATTAAAATTGTACCATTTAGTTTATATTGCCTCTCCTCATTCTTCCTACTAAAATGAATCACTTCACACTTCTCTGTGTTAAATTTCAGCTGCCATGTGTCTACCTATTTCACCAGTCTGTCTATGTCCTCCTGAAGTCTGTTACTATCCTCCTCATTGTTTATTACATTTCTGGGTTTTGTGTCATCTGCAAACTTATATCCTGTGTACCCAAGTCCAGATCATTAATATATATCAAAATGAGCAGTGGTCCCTGACGTTAAGAAAACTACTAGGCACTTGGTCTAAGCGTTAAACAAAGCTTTAATCAACTGTTTTACAACTTGGAGGTCTAGTTGTGTCCTTCACTAGTTCCTGTTAAAGAATGTCCTGAGCAAGCTGGGCCCATGCCCGAGTATTTATACTCTCCCTGGACACCGCCACCAGCAGGCCGCCCAGTATCATTTCATAAGTCATTTCCACATGAATGACAAGATTCATGTCAGTCCCAACACCTACCCTTGGGGCACGCCACTGCACATTTCCCTCCATTCTGAAAAACAACCATTCACCACTGATCTCTGCTTTCTGTCCCTTAGCCAATTTCGTATCCACGCAGTAACTGCCCCTTTAATCCCATGGGCTTCAATTTTGCTAACAAGTCTATTATGTGGTACTTTATCAAAAGCCTTTTGAAAGTCCATATACACACCAACCACACTACCCTCAACAATCCTCTCCATTACTTCACTGATAACAGAATCCCAAAGCAGCTCCATTACATAAACTTCACATGTTTCCTAACCCCAATCCACAAAGAGAAGTCCTTTTTGCGAGCGTGTGGCACTTCTCGAGAGGGACGAGAACCAGAGGACACAAATTTAAGGTGATTGGCAAAAGAAGCAAAGGTGACATGAGGAAAAACTTTTTTACGTAGCGAGTGGTTAAGATCTGGAATGCACTGCCTGAAAGGGTGGTGGAGGCAGACTCAATCATGGCTTTCAAAAGGGAATTGAATAAGTACCTGAAGGAAAAAAAATTGCAGGGCTATGGGGAAAGGGGCGGTGGGGGGGGGTGGTGGGACTAGCTGAAGTGCTCTTGCAGAGAGCCGACACGGGCTTGATGGGCCGAATAGCCTCCTTCTGTGCTGTAATTATTCTATGATTCTATGATTCCACTCCCACAGCTGCTAACCTGCAGGACACTGACAAATTAGTGTCAATAGGTTGTAAATTTGAAGCAATTATTGTGCTATTCGTTTGCGCTCACTTGGAACCAGGTTGAACCATTAAACAGAAAAGACTTTAATCTCATCAGTCTGGGCTGGAATCAAACTCAGGCCGTAGAGTTGAACCCAGTGCCACCCAGTTGCCTTCCATTTGTAAATATGGAATCAGTTTTTTTACAGTAACATAATGAGTAACTCACTTCAAATAAATGAGCTACATCTGGTCTTACTTTCTGTCTGAGGCCGCCAATAAACCAGAAATGTTGCTGCAAATACTTCACTTTAAACTAAGCAGCTAACTGTTTAGTTCTGTTTACCATTCACCCTTAAACATCCACTAATCACTATAAACCATTTAATAAATACAACGAACAAAGCAATTCCATTAAAGAGGATCAAACAAGATGGAGATATTACACATTGAAACTGCATGGCAAATGGGAGAGAAGCTCATCTCTACCTCTTCAGCCCCGACCACTTCTGTTGCTTCCCATTTAATTAATTGATTTTCCTATGGATTCTAAGGAAATATATATATTTCTCTGTATTTCCTTGCCGTTATTTGCAATTTTTAAATTTTGCCCTGGTAGATTCTCAAAATTCTGCATTTCTGTCTGTGTGTTCATTATGGAGTAGACACGTATTCAGATTACAGTGCCCCAGTGGTTATGATACTGGACTAGCAACCCAGAGGTTGCGAGTTTAAATCCTACCATGGCAAGTTGTGCAACTGAATCTAATAAATCTGGTAATTTGTGGGTGAGCACCAGAAAAATGATCATGAACACTGCTGGTTTGTCCTTCAGGGGGAGACCAACCTCCCCTATCTAATCTGATCTACATGTGACTTCAGTCCCACACTACATGATTTAATATTAATGCCTAATGGCAACAAGGGATGGGCAATAAGTGCGATAGTTCCAGTGTCATCCACATCCTGAGAACAAATAAAATAAGTTACCTCGAATATTTCTTGATGTAGCTGTGTGTTGAACAGCTGTTGTGCTTTCTTTCTCCCTGATGCATTATGTGCAAGACTGATGAAATTTACCCAAACCTGAAGGTAAAAGTTGAGATTTTCTAGGGGGTCAGCGGGCGCAATCGATGGTGGTCGGGTGGGAAAGTGTTTTCTTCCCCTGGCGGGTCAGGACCCAGCTGTGAACCCGCTAGCATGCGCCTTTCTCAATGTCGGGTCTGTCAGTACTGAACAGACCCGACACGCAGCGGCGGGGGACCCAATTCAAGTAATTATGACCTCGTTTAGAGATCATTAAGAGTACATTTGAGCTCACCTTCTGATTTGACGTGCTCGCCCACAGAGTCCACGCTGGTCGTGGACGACGTCTGTCAAGCTGAGGCAGGAGTTCAGTGGCCATTGAATCAGCTGTTGAGTTGGCAGCTTCAAATGTACAGTAAAAGCTCCCACGTTACAGAGATATCTTCCCTCAGTCACAATCTCTTCCTCACTGCATTTCCACAACAAGTTCACCATGCTGCAAGTCTGTACACAAGTCTCCATCCAGTCTGATATCATTACCTCACTCACCATTGACAGATCGCTTCTGTCATCTCTACTTCACCTGCCATCTATTCCATCAGCATGGGTGCCCCTTATACTCTCTCACCTTGGTCCTCAAAATCCCACCACAATTAGCTCCAACACCAGCAGCACCAGGCACATCAGCAGCACCAACAACAACACCACCAACCTTCTCCGCAATCACCTGATGTTGTACAGGACAGAGGGCATCAGCACCTGACCACATTGCTGCCCAGGAGGCCAGGGATGGCCAGATTTACTTCACTTGACACTGTACACCCTGGCTGCTACATGATGCACCAGGTTGGCACCACCCCACACCAACTCCATAAAGCATCCCTACAATGCCCAAGCCATTCCTTTCACACTCATCAACATTGCGGGGGGTACTGTTATGTCTCACCATTCACTGCAACTCACTAAGCCACTTCCAAAGGTGATGTGATGAGAGGCACAGCAGGATGAGGTTGAGTGTGGCTTTGTACTAACGTTTTGTGATCTACTGAGATAATTGAAACGTTTGCGGCACTGCACCGAGTTCCTCCTGATCACATCCTGATGAAATTTACCCAAACCTGAAGGTAAAGGTCGACATTTTCTAGGGGGTCAGCGGGCGCGATCGATGGCGGTCGGGTGGGAAAGTGTTTTCTTCCCCTGGCGTGTCAGGACCCAGCTGTGAACCCACTAGCAATGTGCAACCAGGCTGTGTTGATCTCCTGGGGAGGTCTCTTCTGCCCATGGGAAGGGAAAAAGACCTCCCTGCGTGCTGTTGTCTCCGTCCATAAGCATATGGAGGGAATCATGGGAGAGCCTGGGTGCAGCCCTGTGCCTTTGTGCAGTCATTGTCAGTGTTTGCAGCAGCTCAATGCTGTAGAACACTGACAGCACAAATATCAAATTAAAGTTGGCCATGGTCTCTTTAAGGAAACCGGCTGATGATGCGTCATCAAATGACGTCACCAGACCTGCTTCCTCTAATTGGCCGGGAATCGTGCTGGGCGGGCTTAACAAGCCCAATCAAGGGAAGTCATTTTACAGAGCGAGATGGGGCCAGCAGCGGGGTCGGGACCCACCACCGACCCGCCGAGGTTAGCAAAATCCCGGCCAAAGTGACAGGTAATCCGAGGACTCCAACATGTTCCCTTCTCATTAGGAGCCATGGAGGAAATGAAGCAGCAGGACCTTAGAGGATCAAGTGTAATATCTGTTGAAATTGTGGCGGATCGATTTCACGGGATTTTTTGGCTTGCTTAAGAGAATCATAGTGAGCTGCTAGATTGGGTATACCTGCAGGTGCACACTGGCACAAAATAATAGAGCATAGCTGCAGTTTTGAAAAACTGCTGCGATTTATTCAAAGGAGCTGCTTCATTCTTGCTGGGCACACAGGGTGATGGCTGATGCAAAAGCACAGATCACCTCCATCTTTCAGGTATGTTTGGAGGTGTTTGTGAATGAAGTGCAGCAAAGGAAGGTTGCCATTTTTGGCATCCCAGGAGATCTTCTCACAAAAGTAATTGTCAGACCACTTGGCAGGTGGTGTCTACCAGTCAATTCAGTGGCAAACACCCAGACAATCTGAGAGCATATGAGGATAAATGTTAATTTCATAGCCATCTCATTCTGCAGCTGCCTGCCATGGGGAAAATGATGAAATTGACTGAACAGTGCATCCATCAACTGTGAACTGCAGATTGACTGATGTTGCTGACATCTGATGTGGCAGCTTGGAATGAGCCAAATGCACAAAGGTTCAGGGGTGTGGTAATCTTGAGAGCCAGTGGCAGTGCAGTCCATGTGATGGAGGTTGGCTGGAGGTCAGAATCTAGCAGATGCCACAACTGTTATCAGTGCTTCCTCAGTGAAGTGGTGCCTGCAAAAGCAGCTTTCCTTTGACAACCCAAGGTAGGTGTTCTTCTGCCCAAAGATATGGCATGTGAGTTCAGGAGTGTGCTGGCAGCAATGCATCTGATGCCTTGCATCCCTCCTTTCATTCTCTTCTTCATCCTCCAAATAACACAAAAGGAAAGAATCCCCATTGAAACTATAATTTCAGCAACTAAAAATCTGGCAGCGGAACTTCTTGGCCACAAAGCTCAAATAAAATAACCGGACAAAAATTAACACTGAAAATAACATTTAGCACTAAACTGAAAAAAATGCTACTTTCTGATACTCTTTACAAAACACAGCAGTTGACTTCCTGTCACCACGACACACGACTGTTCCCATTGCCTGTTTTATATAGGGGAACTCAGTGAACCACTGGAAATTGTGCATGTCCCAAAAAGCATATTATTATAATATAGTAATGTATTAAAATGAAGTTCTTACTTGCAATCAGCGGGAGTCCCTTACTCCTGCCTTAAGGCTTAATCAGCAGCTTGCACAATAAGCTTGAATTTCTGGCCCCCAAGCACCCATTCAGCTCCAGCACCACCAATCATGATTGGAAAATGTACCTACAACTGAACTACAGCAGGACAACATTCCTGCAGTTATGCTGCTCACTGCAAATGAATGGGGAGGTGTCGTTGAAAGTCATTTTGCTGATGGAAAACAATGAGATGGTTCTTCCCAATGAGGATATCCCATTCAAAATTTATTTTGACTGTGAGTGAAGAACTAAAAGGCACAAGTTCATAATTAACAAACCTCAAGTGAGAACTAAAATTAGAAGAAGAACTTTTTTGCTGGATGCGTGAAACAGACTCCAAGCAAAAAGAAGCTGATGCTGTATGCTGATGACACCCAGCTCTATCTCACTGCCTGCTCTATTGACACAAACATTGTGCTACGCTCTCAAGTTTGTTATGAAGACCTGGATGAATGTTGGTAATTCTGAGTCTATCCTCTTTGGCCCCCGTCAACTCCACCGAACTTTTGGCCTTGAGCCCATCAAAAACTTCTGGCTGTCATCTCATGCTATGTCTGGATGTGCGGATCCTTGGCATTCTGCTCGACCCTGAACTCACCTTCCTCTTCCACATCTGCTCCGTTATCAGAACTGCTTCCTTCCACTTGTATAACGTTGCCTGCCTCTGCTCCATCTCTCTCTCTGTCATTGAAACGCCTTCATCACCTCAAGGCTTAACTTTTTCAAGCTAACCTCCCAGCATCAAACCTCATTAGCTTCAGCCTATTCCAAATGCTGCATCCCACATCATCACCTGCACTAAGTGCCACATTTAAATCACCCTGATCCTCTCCAAGCTCTACTAGGCCCTCTGTCCCAGCGTGCCGATTTCAAAATTCTTGTCTTTGTTTTCAAATCTCTCCACGCCCTTGCATACCTTAATGAGCTACTCGTGCTTTATGTCTCTGCATGCACCACCCTCCACTCCTCTAATAGCCACAGTTCTCGTCTTTTGGAATTTTTTACCCAGTTCCCTCCGCTTTGCCATTTCTTTTTTTCAAAAACCATCAACCTTGTTCCCCATCTTAGCCTCTCCACTCCCCTTCTCCTTTCCCATGCTCAATGTCCATCACATCTCTTTTCTCCTTATTGTAAAGCATTCAGAGATGTTTTCCTGCAGCTAAGGAGCACCATATAAATGCAGATTTTTTTTCAAGAGGAAGCGAGATGAATATAAAATGGGAATGCAGGCTGCAGAAAAGTACAGACTGTGTAAACTCAGATGATCAAATACTTAACAAGACATTATGCTGCAGTCTTGGGTGGGAGAGGCTTGGGGCCTTTCTGGAGGGCAGCATACAAGGGTCTCAATGCAGCAAGAGCCAACTAGTGGCCAATCAAACAAGACTGGAGATGCAGAACCAGCGAGAGCATGGTGACAACATCCATCCATGACAAAAAAACAGAATTTATTTTAATACACAGTATTAGACAGCTAATGTTGGGTGAAATAAAAACAGAAAATGCTGAAATTACACAACAGTTCTGTCAACATTTGCAAAAAGAAGATAGGCTGAGGTTTTGGGTGCAGACAGGTCATCAATCCTGTTCTGACAAAGGGTCTACACTTGACACCGAAACCTGTCTTCTCTGCAGTTGCTGAGGACCTGTAGTGCATTTTGTGTATTTTCTGCTTTCATTTTATATTTCCATTTTCCTATGTTTCCTTTTAATCTCAGTTAACATTCTTCCTCTAATGTTTTAATTAAAATGTTCTGTGTATGATCATTACAACAGGACAGTAAGCGTATCTATGAGAGAATATATATATATATGTACATGCTGAGTTTGCAAATACAGGCAAAGCTCACATTTTCCACAAAATGCTATTTATATAAAACGCACACCACATGGCTACTCTGTTCAGATGTTTAATGGACAAACTGAGCTATAGCTGCATGAAAAATAAAGTATCAAAAATTAACAGTGAATTAAGGCATTTCCTGTTCTCTCATATCAAACAAAGGTTATTTTCCATTACGTATCAGTGAACTCGTATTAGGACTCATGAAAACACAGAACCAGCAGCTGCCTTAAATTGTACAGAACAACTTAATTAATTCCATACCCAGTTTTGTTTTATAAAATTTGCAGACCTCCCGTGGTGCTGCTCACAGGCAGTTGGAAGAATGTGATGGGAAAGCATGACAGGAAGTAATGTGACACTAAAAGGAAGTGCACATAATGGGCAAGACTTTAAATTATTACTCGTGGTCCTGCCATGGCATTGCTCATGGTAAGAACGCATCACTGTTTGAATGATTTTCTCACTTCAAACACTTCTCTCACTGCTTCAGGTCCTAACCAACTCCTGATGCGATGTATTGTCACTTATCTTTGGTTCTGTGTCCATTCACCTTTATGTCGTGCAGGTGTCCTGTGAACTGCATTGTTGTATGTGGTCGACATGGACAATCTAACTGGTACTTCTCCTGCCTCATTATCCTGGAGCTCTAATACTCTGCAATATCACCAAGAGCAATGCTATGTCCTGTATCTTATCACCTAAAGCCCCTTCTTGATAAGTACCTCAATGTTCTTTGTGAAAATCTTCAATCAGCTGTAACCTTTCAGCCCAATGCACATTCTGCTTCACTCACCTAGCACCATGCCATTGCTCCTTAATGCTGTTGTCGACCTTCTGAGATTTAATCGTGGTTCTGATCTTCATTATTATGGTGGTTGCTTGAGCAGAAGCATCAATTGAACAATAAATTCCAGGGGCCCTGGGGTCTGAACAGTGGACCAGGTTGTGGGCATTGAGGTCTAAGGAGTGGCAGTAATACAGGGTAAGGCGAGGGGTTGTGAAGTGGGTCAGGCACCAACAGAGTAACAGAAAATATAGCTGCAGCAGGGCCTAAGGAGTGGGTTGGGTCTCGGGCAGCAGGACTTAAAGCAGTAATGGGATGGGCTAGGGAGCGGGTTGGTAAAATAGGTCGGCAGTGGTAGAGTTCTGGTGAGCTGGGCCAGGAAGCGCAGGTAGAGAAGGCACAGAGAGGGGGCTACAGAGAAGTGGGGAGGTGGAAATAAATGGTGGGCAAAGCTTAGAATGTTGGCAAAGCCGGTGGAAGGGTAGGCAGAGGGTGTGGAGTTAGGGGGCAATAGTGGTGGGGAGAGAGTGGCAGAGGGTGTGGTGTTAGGGGGCTGTAGTGGTGGGGAGAGGGTGGGGCAGGGTGTGGAGTTAGGGGGCTGTAGTGGCAGGGAGAGGGTGTGGAGTTAGGGGGCAGTAGTGATGGGCCGAGGGTGTGGAGTTAGGGGGCATTAGTGGTGGGGAGAGGGTGTGGAGTTAGGGGGCATTAGTGGTGGGAAGAGGGTGTGGAGTTAGGGGGCAGTAGTGGTGGGGAGAGGGTGTGGAGTTAGGGGGCATTAGTGGTGGGGAGAGGGTGTGGAGTTCGGGGGCAGTAGTGGTGGGGAGAGGGTGTGGAGTTAGGGGGCATTAGTGGTGGGGAGAGGGTGTGGAGTTAGGGGGCATTAGTGGTGGGGAGAGGGTGTGGAGTTAGGGGGCATTAGTGGTGGGGAGAGGGTGTGGAGTTAGGGGGCATTAGTGGTGGGGAGAGGGTGTGGCGTTAGGGGGCATTAGTGGTGGGGAGAGGGTGTGGAGTTAGGGGGCTGTAGTGGTGGGGAGAGGGTGTGGAGTTAGGGGGCATTAGTGGTGGGGAGAGGGTGTGGTGTTAGGGGGCAGTAGTGGTGGGGAGAGGGTGTGGAGTTAGGGGGCAGTAGTGATGGGGCGAGGGTGTGGAGTTAGGGGGCTGTAGTGGTGGGGAGAGGGTGTGGAGTTAGGGGGCTGTAGTGGTGGGGAGAGGGTGTGGCGTTAGGGGGCAGTAGGGTGGGGAGAGGGTGTGGGGTTAGGGGGCTGTAGTGGTGGGGAGAGGGTGTGGAGTTAGGGGCAGTAGTGATGGGGAGAGGGTGTGGAGTTAGGGGGCTGTAGTGGTGGGGAGAGGGTGTGGAGTTAGGGGGCTGTAGTGGTGGGGAGAGGGTGTGGAGTTAGGGGGCTGTAGTGGTGGGGAGAGGGTGTGGAGTTAGGGGGCAGTAGTGATGGGGCGAGGGTGTGGAGTTAGGGGGCTGTAGTGGTGGGGAGAGGGTGTGGAGTTAGGGGGCTGTAGTGGTGGGGAGAGGGTGTGGCGTTAGGGGGCAGTAGGGTGGGGAGAGGGTGTGGGGTTAGGGGGCTGTAGTGGTGGGGAGAGGGTGTGGAGTTAGGGGCAGTAGTGATGGGGCGAGGGTGGGACAGGGTGTGGCAATAGTGATGGGGCGAGGGTGGGACAGGGTGTGGCAGTGGGAAAGTAAGGTAGAAAGTAAGCAAGCTACAAAATGGACTACTCTGGTTAGACATGTTAAATATGAATAAATCCAAGTATAATTTTAGGGTATGCTACTGACTCCCAGGTCAGTATAAGGAAAACTATTTGCTCTATGAAGTGATATAAAGGGTATGTGAGAACAGGAAAGTTATTGTAATGGGACACTTCAATCAACCAAAAAAAAATTGGGGAAAACCAAATGATTTGGAGTCAGAGTTGGTAAGTGCATTGTTCATGACCAGGAGCATCAAGGAAGCCACTTAACCTGGTATTAATGACACAGACAAAGTACAGGATATGGAAATAACAACAGAAAATGCTGGAAAAACTCAGCAAGTCGGGCAACATCCGTGGAGAGAAATTTGAGTTGACGTTTCGGGTTTGACCCTTCTTCAAAACTGGAGAGAAAAGGAACTAGATCGAAGGCAGGGCTGCGATCGGACAAAAGAATAAAAGAACCAAAAGAAGTAAAAGAGATTAGAAGCTAGACGAGATGGTCTAGAGGATTCCCCTCTACCGTGGTTGACACTGCCCTCGACCGTGTCAGTTCTATCTCCCGCACCTCTGCCCTCACCCCTGCCCCTCCCTCCCGGAACCACGATAGGGTTCCCCTTGTCCTCACCTTTCACCCCACCAGCCTCCACATTCAACGGATCATCCTCCGGCATTTCCGCTACCTCCAAAGTGATCCCACCACCAAACGTATCTTCCCCTCCCCTCCCCTTTCAGCATTCCGCAGGGACCGCTCTCTCCGAGACACCCTAGTCCACTCCTCTATCACCCCAAACAGCCCTTCCCCTTCGCCTGGCACCTTCCCGTGCAAGCGGAGGAGATGTAACACCTGCCCCTATACCTCCCCCCTCCCCACTGTCCAGGGCCCCAAACACCCCTTCCAGGTGAAACAGCGATTTACTTGTACTTCTCGCAATCTAGTATACTGTATTCGCTGCTCACGATGCGGTCTCCTCTACATTGGGGAGACCAAACGCAGATTGGGTGACCGCTTTGCGGAACACCTCCGTTCAGTCCGTAAGGGTGACCCCGAGCTTCCGGTCGCCTGTCATTTCAATTCACCGCTCCATTCCCACTCGGACCTCACCATCCTTGGCCTCTTGTACTGTTCCACGGAAGCTCAACGTAAACTCGAGGAACAGCACCTCATCTTCCGATTAGGCAGTCTGCAGCCTTCCGGTCTCAATATCGAGTTCAACAATTTCAGATCATAACCTCGGCCCCTATTTCATTTTCACTTATATTTTTCCACTCCTTTCCTTTCCCCCCCCCCCTTTCCTTTTGTTTCTCTCTCACACCTGGCAGCTATCTTTTGCCCTGCCAGTACACTTTACACCTAATCACAGCCTATTACCATCTCGTCTAGCTTCTA
Source organism: Somniosus microcephalus (assembly GCF_052327205.1). Taxonomy (NCBI): domain Eukaryota; kingdom Metazoa; phylum Chordata; class Chondrichthyes; order Squaliformes; family Somniosidae; genus Somniosus; species Somniosus microcephalus. The sequence goes on along the minus strand of NC_140989.1, from coordinate 56,274,185 downwards.
ATCTCTTTTACTTCTTTTGGTTCTTTTATTCTTTTGTCCGATCGCAGCCCTGCCTTCGATCTAGTTCCTTTTCTCTCCAGTTTTGAAGAAGGGTCAAACCCGAAACGTCAACTCAAATTTCTCTCCACGGATGTTGCCCGACTTGCTGAGTTTTTCCAGCATTTTCTGTTGTTATTTCGGATTTCCAACATCTGCAGTATTTTGCTATCGTACAGGATATGGAAGTCTAACATTCCTGGGGAGATAGTGACCACAGAATGCCCAAGTTCAGCATAATCTAGGAGTCAGTTATATCCAGGACCAGGTGTCAGACCAGAACAGGCTAAATTCAAAGAAATGAGCAAACAACTAAAGCAAATGAATTGGAGGTGGTTGCTCAATAACACTTCAATAGAGGATAAGTGGAAGATCTTTGAAGGTATAATGTCGAGATTGCAGAATAAACATATTCCTAAAACCAATAAATTGAGACTAAGTAAATGTGACCATGAATGATTAAACAAATTAAAAGTGAAATAAGGAGCAGAAAAGGCCTCTATAAATCCTGCAAGGATTAACGGGAATGGGCTCACTGGGATGAATATAAGTAAATGCAGAATCATGTTAAAAGGGTGATTAGAGAAGCAAGAGGAACCTAAAGAACTTTTAGAAGCTGTGGCTAAACACAACAAGGAACATTCTTTCAGCACTACAACAGTAAGGGGTCAGTCAGAGAAGAGGTGAAAATGGTAAATGATGCAAACAAGCTTGAAACTGAGCATGAACAGAAAATGGTAAATATTCTGAGTCATTATACCTTCCAAATATTCACAAGGAAGGCATGAGTAATGTGCCTTCCTCACAAAGAGGTAACCTAAGCAAAATTAATGCCTTCAATATAAATGAGATGGAAGTCCTATACAGGTTAAAAGGGATCCAAATAAATAAATCCCACAGGCAGATGGTATTTATTCCAGTGTTGAAAGATTCTAGGGAGAAGGCCTGTGATGCACTGACAATTATTATTGGATACTGGTGAGATACCAATAGATTGGAAACAATCTAACCTGGTGTCTGTATTCAGAAAGGGGAAGAAAACAGATACAGGCAACTACAAATCCAATTGTCTTACTTCAATTCCAAGTAAATAATGGAATTGTAAATCAGGAGTAAAGTTGAACAGTATCTGTACAATAATTGTGATGAAATATTCCATTCATCACTGCCTGTGACTGTGGTTGGTTTCAGTTTCATTTCCCTTACCTCTGTTCCGTTTCCTCACCATTGTATTGTACTATGTGTAGGGCTCCGCCCATACCTGCCCATTGTATTGTACTATGTGTAGGGCTCCGCCCATACCTGGCCCCTATGTAAACTGGCCCAGCCTGCAGCACATCCAGTACGGCAGAGCTCTGGATGGAAGATACCTCTCTCCTGTGTGTTACCTTCTAAGTCAATAAAAGCCTTGTTTTGTTTCGCTAACATCGAGTCTCGGATTTATTGAGGCACATCAATTTTATTGACTTAATTTTCAACACAATGGATCAACTCTTGAAACCCGAACGTTTGGATTTGGACCAGCATGCTTCGGACGCATCGGCACGCTTCCGACACTGGTTTATGTGTATGGAATTCTTCCTGGACAATTCCGCAGCCGTCAAAGGCGCTACGGACGCTGCGAGTATGAAACTCGGAATTCTGCGGAATTGGGTAAGCCACCGGGTTTACCCCCTCAACCAAGACGCCGACACGTACCCGGCCGCCTGCGACATCTTAAAGGCGCATTACCAGCAGCCTACGAATGAGGTGTGTGCTAGGCATCTGCTCGCTACTCGCGCACAGCGACCTGGGGAATTGGTGGAGGAGTTCCTAGGCACCCTGAAAACGCTTGGCAAAGACTGCAAGTGCCAAGATGTAAAAGCCGCAGTGTACACTGACGAGCTTGTTCGCGATGCCTTTATCACAGGCCTCAGCTCCACTTACATCCGGCAGAGACTGCTGGAAAAAACGGGATTGGACCTGAAACAGGCTGCGGACACAGCGCGATCCCTGGATGTGGCCCAGAGAAACTCGGACGCCTACTCTTCAGCCCGCGCCGTCCACGCCGCCACGTGCGCACCAAGGGCGCCACCATCTTGGAAGGCATCTTCCCCGCCCAGCAGCCCGACACCGTCGGGGCCCCGCTCTCCCCCCAGAAGCCCTACGACAGCCGCGACGCGTCGGGGACCCAACTGCTACTTCTGCGGGCAGCCGAAGCACACCAGAAACCTGTGCCCGGCGAAAGGCACCACCTGCTTTAAGTGCGGTAAGAAGGGGCACTTCGGCAAGGTGTGCAGAGGGAACCCCACCGGAAAACCCGCCACCGCCGCGTGTGCGCCGTGGGAGCAGCCATCTTGGACGCCATCTTGCCCGACCTCGTGGGGTCCGCCATCTTATGAGCAGACAGCGTGGACGCCATCTTGTCTCGATCAGGGCCCTACAGTGGCATCGGTCACAGTGGACCAGACCAGGCCGCACCCGCTATCCAAATCAATGGTGCACATCGAGGTAAACGGGTGCGGGGTTAAATGTTTAATTGACAGTGGAAGCACGGAGAGTTTTATCCACCCTGAACTGGCACAACAACTCTCCCTAAAGGTGGTCCCTACTCGGGGTACCATCTCTATGGCCGATAAAACCCAGACATCGACCATTATGGGTTACTGCACGGTACAATTGTCCGTTAACGGAACTGTATACGATAATTTTAAAGTATTAATCATGAAGAATCTATGTGCGAGCGTGATCTTGGGCCTGGATTTCCAGTGCAACCACCAAAGCATCACGCTCAAGTACGGTGGGTCCCAGCCGCCCCTCACAGTGTGCGGTCTGGCTACCCTGAAGGTAAAGCCGCCTTCGCTATTCGCGAACCTTACCCGTAACTGCCGGCCAATAGCGACCAAAAGCAGGAGGTACAGCTGGGAGGACAGGCAGTTTATTGCGACCGAGGTAGACAGGCTCCTGAAAGAGCACATTATTGAACGCAGCAACAGCCCGTGGCGCGCCCAAGTGGTAGTGGTAAGGGGTAGCGAGAAGAAACGGATGGTGATCGACTATAGCCAAACGATCAACAGGTACACCCAACTAGACGCCTACCCGCTACCCCGCATATCAGAAATGGTGAACCAAATCGCCCAATACCGGGTGTTCTCCACCATCGACCTCAAGTCAGCGTACCACCAGCTCCCTATCAGACCAGAGGATCGCCCGTACACCGCCTTCGAGGCGAACGGACGCCTCTACTAATTCCTCAGAGTCCCCTTTGGAGTGACGAATGGGGTCTCGGTCTTCCAGAGGGAGATGGACCGCATGGTCGATGACCACCACTTGCAGGCAACCTTCCCCTACCTCGACAACGTCACCATCTGCGGTCACAACCAGCAGGATCACGACTCGAACCTCGAGAGGTTCCTGAAAACCGCACAAAAACTCAACCTCACCTACAACGAGGACAAGTGCGTTTTCAACACCACGCGCCTCTGCATACTCGGCAGCGTGGTGGAGAATGCGGAAATCGGACCAGACCCCGACCGATTGCGCCCCCTACGGGAGCTGCCCCTGCCCAACACTCCCAAAGCCCTGAAAAGGTGCCTGGGGTTATTTTCTTATTATTCCCAATGGGTCCCCAACTACTCCGACAAAGCCCGCCCCCTCTTGAAAGCATCCTCTTTTCCGCTCTCTGCTGAGGCCCACGCCGCCTTCAAAAGCATTAAGCAGGATATTGAGCGGGCCACGCTACAGGCAGTGGACGAGAACACTCCATTTCAAGTGGAAAGTGATGCGTCTGACTTTGCCTTGGCGGCCACCCTCAACCAGGCAGGGCGGCCCGTAGCTTTCTTCTCGAGGACCCTCCAAGGGCCCGAGATCAGACACTCCTCCGTGGAAAAGGAGGCCCAAGCCATCGTGGAGGCAGTGCGCCACTGGCGCCACTACCTAGCCGGCAAACGCTTCACCCTACTTACCGACCAGCGGTCGGTAGCGTTTATGTTCAATAATAAACAGAGGGGGAAGATCAAAAATGATAAGATTCTTAGGTGGCGGATCGAGCTCTCCACCTTCGAGTATGACATCATTTACCGGCCAGGGGCCCTTAACGAATCCCCTGACGCCCTCTCACGAGGGATGTGTGCCAGCGCCACCGGGGATCGGCTACAGACCCTCCACAACGACCTCTGCCACCCAGGGGTCACGCGGCTGTTCCACTTCATAAAGTCCCGCAACTTACCCTACTCGATTGAGGAAGTTCGGTCTCTGGCCAGGAACTGCCGCACTTGCGCTGAGTGCAAGCCTCGGTTCTACCGCCCAGATAGGGCCCACTTAATCAAAGCTACACGGCCCTTTGAGCGGCTCAGCTTAGATTTCAAGGGCCCCCTCCCGTCCGTCGACCGCAATGTTTACTTCCTGAACATTGTGGACGAATACTCCCGGTTCCCATTCGCCTTCCCCTGCCCAGACATGACCAGCGCCACGGTCGTTAAATGCCTCAACAGCCTGTTCTGCCTGTTCGGTATGCCGAGCTACATCCATACGGATAGGGGGGCGTCCTTCATGAGTGAAGAGCTACGCCAGTACATGCTGTCCAGGGGGATCGCCACGAGCCGTACCACCAGCTACAACCCCCGGGGTAACGGTCAAGTGGAGCGAGAGAACGGGACAGTATGGAAAGCAGTCACTCTAGCTCTAAGGACCAAGGGCCTCCCTATCTCCCGCTGGCAGGAAGTCCTCCCAGATGTGCTCCATTCGATACGGTCGCTATTGTGTACTGCCACTAATGCCACGCCTCATGAACGAATGTTTGTCTTTCCCCGGAAATCCACCTCAGGCGTATCCATGCCGTCATGGCTCTCCACCCCAGGTCCGGTATTCGTGCGAAGGCATGTGAGGGGCCACAAGACGGACCCTCTCGTGGAGCCAGTGCACCTACTCCACGCCAACCCCCAATACGCGTATGTCCGGCACGCCGACAGAAGGGAGGACACCATGTCCATAAAAGACGTCGCCCCAGCCGGTAACGACAACCACCACGACAATAGCAGCAACAACGATCACAGCAACTCTTACCCACCCACTACTCTTTCATCACCCCCGGAAGAACATCGACCAACGGCACCCCCACCAACTACCCCTTCAACAACCCTGGCGGCACCCCCGGCAGAGACCCAGGAGGCCACCGGGGACACCCAGCCGACACCCGCGGCACCACAACAGCCACGTCGGTCGCAGAGGACTATCAAACCCCCGAACAGACTAAATCTATAGAAGGGTTGAATGTGATGAAATATTCCATTCATCACTGCCTGTGACTGTGGTTGGTTTCAGTTTCATTTCCCTTACCTCTGTTCCGTTTCCTCACCATTGTATTGTACTATGTGTAGGGCTCCGCCCATACCTGGCCCATTGTATTGTACTATGTGTAGGGCTCCGCCCATACCTGGCCCCTATGTAAGCTGGCCCAGCCTGCAGCACATCCAGTACGGCAGAGCTCTGGATGGAAGATACCTCTCTCCTGTGTGTTACCTTCTAAGTCAATAAAAGCCTTGTTTTGTTTCGCTAACATCGAGTCTTGGATTTATTGAGGCACATCAATAATAACCAAGAAAGTAGTCAACATGGATTCAGAGGGAAAGATCTGCCTGATCAACCACCTCGACTTCTTTGCGGAAGTGATAACCCAAGTGGACTGTAGGAAGCCGTACATCATGTACCTAGACATCTAAAAGGCATTTGATATAGTTCCACACAAAAGGTTATTAGTTAAACTCAAAAGCGTTCGAAATTTATGGTAAACCATCGATGTTGGGACCATTACTGTTTCTCATTTATATAAATGACCTGGATTCAGAAAGTTAATGCAAAGTGGTCAAGTTTGCAGATGGACTGGGAGGAGCAAAGGAATGGCAGGAAGCAACCCAGCTGGATAAAATATGTAAGTAGACAGTAAAATGCAAGATGACATTTAATACCAGCAAATGTGAAATACTGCACATTGGAGGAAAAATAAACAACGCATGCATTCCATGAATGGTGTTGAAATAGCTAAGAATTAAATTTAAAGACTCAACATCAACATGTACAACCAATGCAGAGCAGAAATCAGAAATGCCAACAGAATACTGAATTACATAGCCAAAACACCATAGAATAGAATACAAGTCAGAAAAAGGTGTTATCAAACTGTACAGTGTTCTGGTCAGACAGCACCTTGAACACTGCGAGGAATTTTAACCTGAAAAATCGGGTGGGACGGAGGCGGGCGGGGGAGGGGAAGTTCGTTTTAAAAATCTAAATCCCGACCCCAACCCGCCCACTTTCAACTTTTACTCAGGTAGGACAGAGGGGGCGGGCAGCAAACCCACTGCCAGGAGGTGGGTTGACATTTTAAATATGATAATGAGGCCCTGAAGCCTCTGCTTTTACTGCAGCCGACTGGGGATCCAGGGCCTTGGGATTCCCGGTAGCTGCAGCGAGGCAAGCCTGGCCTCGGGGAGCAATCCCTGTGGGCTGGGAGGAGCAGGAGTGCTTCCTCCCGGTTCCCAAGCTCACCCGGGTTGAACTCACCCCCCGGGGTCGGGAATCGAACTCACCCCCCGGGAATCGAACTCACCCCGGGGTCGAGGATCACACCAACCCTCGGGGATCACACCAACCCCCGGGGATCGAACTCACCCCCGGGGTCGGGGATCACACCAACCCCCGGGGATCGAACTCACCCCCGGGGTCGGGGATCACACCAACCCTCGGGGATCACACCAACCCCCGGGGATCGAACTCACCCCCGGGGTCGGGGATCACACCAGCCCTCGGGGATCACACCAACCCCCGGGGATCGAACTCACCCCCGGGGTCGGGGATCACACCAACCCCCGGGGATCGAACTCACCCCCGGGGTCGGGGATCACACCAGCCCTCGGGGATCACACCAACCCCCGGGGATCGAACTCACCCCCGGGGTCGGGGATCACACCAACCCCCGGGGATCGAACTCACCCCCGGGGTCGGGGATCACACCAACCCCCGGGGATCGAACTCACCCCCGGGGTCGGGGAACGCCTCCCTCCCCTTCCCCCGATTGAACCCCGCATCTACCTGTTGGTTGCGGCCTCTCCTCTAGCATTGCCCACCTGACTGGAAGTAAACCTGTCGATCAGGCTGGCTCCCGGGCAGGGAACATGCCCATGATGTTGCACACACACCGTGGAGTTAAAACTGCCCCCACCCCGACCCCGCTCGTGTCGGAAACTTCAAAATCCAGCCCACTGTGTCATAGTGGTTAGCACGGTGGCATAGTGGTTAGCACTGTTGCCTCACAGCGCCAGGGACCCGGGTTCGAATCCGGCCTCGGGTGACTGTCTGTGTGGAGTTTGCACATTCTCCCCGTGTTTGCGTGGGTTTCCTCCGGGTGCTCCGGTTTCCTCCCACAGTCCAAAGATGTGCGGGTTAGGATGATTGGCTATGATAAATTGACCCTTAGTGTTAGGGGGATTAAATACGTGGGGTTACGGGGATAGGGTGGGATATGTGTTGGTGTAGGGGTTACGGGGATCGGGTGGGATATGTGTCGGTGCAGGCTCGATGGGCCGAAATGGCCTCTATCTGCACTGTGGGGTTTCTGTGATTCTGTGTGTGTCCAGTTCTGGTCACTAAGACATTGGAGACAGTGCAGAGAAGAGCCATGAAGCTAATCTTTAGTGTCAGAGGTCTGAGTTATGAGGAAACACAAGATAATATAGCAGTTTCCAGCTTGGAAAGGAGGTAAGTGAGATGTGATCGCATAGAGGTATATAAGATAGTTAAGCGCATGAAAAAGGAGTCTGGAATATTACTATGAGTTAAATAGTGAGAGTAGAACAAGATGAGATAGAGTCAAACTAGGTAAAGATAAATAAAAAAGAAAGACTTGCATTTATATAGCGCCTTTCACGACCACCGGATGTCCCAAAGCGCTTAACAGCCAATGTTTTGTTTGAAGTGCAGTCACTGTTGTAATGCAGGAAATTTAGGACTGATGTCAGAAAATGGGATCAAATGTATGGAACCGACTGCCAGGAAGAGTAACGGAGACAAACACCCTGGAATTGTTCCAGAAATAATTGGATGCTGAACTAGAGTGACTTTAAGATCTTTCTGGGTGGATGAACTGAGATGAGCTGAAAATCCATCCTCATGTGTAACGATCTTGTGATTTTTGTAAACTCTTTTATCTGTGTTGCAAATTAAATGATGTGAACTTTCAAACTCTGTATGGGCCTGCAACCCTCAAACCCAAGCTCTGAGATCAGACCAATTCAAATGCGTGACAGGGGAAAACACATCTAATTTTGTTAGAGCAGAATCCTAAGCAGAGTCGAGTTTTATTTTTCTATTTTTACATGTGCCTTTGTTCATGGTTCAGTTACAAGTATGTCCACCCTGGCTACAGTATCGCAAACATGAGTAGGGAGCCATCATAACTAGAAGTGGGCCACCAGAGTAACAAACAGGCACAGTGGCAGGGCAGGTACAGCATTGGCTTTTTATTTAAGTTGTAAAATATGGAGGTCTTGCTGCTCCTGTGAAGCTACTGTGGCTCACCAAACTCAAATCTCAAATAAACCAATGACCTTGTACTTCAGATTTTAATGCAACATGTTACACATTTACAAAATATTGAAATTTGCATTTAAAATGCTGAAAGTGAAGAAAAACAAATTTGCAACAGTATGCCCACCCATGTGGAGTGACAAAATGGGCTCAACACCTGACTAACTATGTGTAAGGAAAAAAATATCCTCCAAATCCCCTGCTGCTGCCCTGAGGTAACTGTTTCATGCTCTCACACAGTGACTTTCCTGTATCTTAGCAGCTGCATGGGACTCAGCTGGAGAAGCAGGCATGTTTGTGTGTGCTACTTTTTGGTTGTTGTTTATTTTATTTGATATTCCTTCACTTGATCCCATTGCAGTGGTCAGGCGAGCAGGGAGAGAGAGGTCTGCTTCTTGGGAGAGGCAGCAGCACCAGCCTCCCTTGTTCCTGAGCTACCGTCCTTAGTTTAAAAGGGGCCATTGAATATACTGGCAAGAATGTGGATGCTGTGACCTCCCTGCACACTTTTAACAGTTTTTTAAATGTCTTACACCAAGCCACTACTCAAATAAACTGTACAGTTGTAATGTAGGAAAAGCAGTAGCCAATTTGCACACAGTAAGATCCAACAAACAGCAATGAGCAGTGAGAATGACCAGACGACCTGTTTTAGTGATCTTGGTTGAGGGACAGATATTGGCCAGGACACCAGGGTGAACTAGTCATTCCTGGAGGTTTGATCACGTGACGTTTCAGAGCCTTCACCAGTTCAAGACTCCCCGAATTCTGACACCCGCGATTCCCAAGCCCCTGCCGACTCCACGCGGTCGCAGGGCTCTGCGGCGGTGGTCGGGTGACGTCATCAACCCATAGGCTTTAACAGCAGCAGCCGGAAATGTCACCGAGTCAGGGGTGGGGTGGGGGTGCAGGGGAAGTGGGGGGATGCATTGTGGCGAGAAATTTAAATAGCTGACCTCACGGGCTGCTGGAGGCACAGCTTGGGAAACTCCCGGCCATTCCAGGAGGGTTGGGAACATTAGGGCAAACTTCCCCTATTCTTCTGCGAATTGCACCATGGGATCTTTGACATCCACCTCCAATAGTGCAGCACTCCCTCAGTACTGCACTGGAGTGTCAGCCTAGATTTCTGTGCTCAAATCTCTGAAGTGGGGTTTGAACCCACAACCTTCTGACTCAGAGGGTGCTACCCAATGAGCCATGGCTGACACTTAATAGCACATGTGAAAATATCCTCACGTCTGGCTAAATTTAATGTAACATGATTTGTGTTTAAAACTTGTAATCATGAAAGTAACCCCTCAGTTAATACTGGCACTCATTCGACCCACCACCCACCCACTGCACCCCCCCCCCGCCCCCCTCTTGCTGGTTAATAATGCCACTCTCCTTCCTTCAGTCAATAATAGCACTCACCTTCCCCCTCCCCCTACCCACTTTAGTTAGCAGTGGCACTCTCCTTTCTCATCTCAGTTAATACTGATGCTGCCACTCCCCCACCCACCCCACCCACCCCCCATGAATAATACTAGTACTGCCCCCTCTGCTCCCCATGGATAATACTGGCTCTCTCCTTCCCCTTCAGTTAATGCTAGCATTCTCCTCCTGCCCCCAACGCAGTAGTACTCCCAGCTTCTCCCCCACTTCCTCAAAGTGTCACTCCCAACATCTTACTTCCTTTTCCGAGTGCTGCTGCACACTGTGGTAGGATTTCCTAATCTTGTGAGATTCCCTCCCACAGTGTACAATGGCGTTCAATCAATTACAGCAATAACAGAAGGTAGGAGCTCTGGAGTGGCACTGGGATCAGGAAAGGGGTGAAGAGGAGGAGACCATTCCATGCTGATTTTCATCCATGAATGTGGGCATGCAGACAGTGCCCCCAAAACATGGAAGTAACCATATCAAACTTGAACAGTTGGCATGTAAGTCTGAATTGAATCTAAATTGGTTTTAGAGTTTAACAGTGAAAGTAGCACGAGGTTAACGAGAGCAGCAAAAAAAAGAAAGCTTTTGCTGTAATGGCTATTTAGATTTTCTTCATAGCACAATAAGTTCTGTATTGAATTTTCTCAACTGATCTCTCTGCAAGCTGTAACATGCTTGTGAGAACAAGAGATGAAGAACAACAACACAGTTCACTGTTGAGTTTTTCAAACAAACTTTTCTCCCTGTTACACATCAGCATTATAAGCACTGGGAAAAGGTCAAATAATGTTAAATGAGATGAGATGAAAAGCAAAGATTTCTACCAACTTTCTACACGAGGCAGTGACAAATAGTGTGTGCTTTTCTCTTCTACCTTTCTGAGTACAGAACTTTTTACCAGTGAGACATAAATCCGTGTGATAAGATATTAAAGAAGCTTAAAGATCAAAGGCAGAATCATCCAAGCAAAATAAGGCAAATTCCATCTAAAGGACAAATTAATGCTGGTTGTAAAGCGCTCGAGGTTTATATGTATCTTAATATCTCAGTTTGATTTACAGTGCCTGCATCATTTGCAGGAAGGACTTTTCAAACCATTTAGTTTCAGGGTTGCTCAGGCAGGAGTAAGAACAACAAACAGACTATAAAAGATAGTCTCGTAAATACCTGCCCCCTTCCCCATCCAGTAAAATCAATAATAAATCATAAAAAAAAACACATTATAACGTGATAGAAATACGGGCTGATGTTAGCTTAAATTAGAATGTGCTGCAGTGAAAAATTTTCAGAACACCTGCTGAAGTTTATTTTTAGTAAACCATGGAGACTTTTCTTTTTCTCATTTTACCAATGTATTTCTTTCCTCAGCAGTTCTGATGAAAGGTCATCGACCTGAAATGTTAACGCTATTTCTCACTCCACAGATGCTGCCTGACCTGCTGAGTATTTCCAGCATTTTCTGTTTTAATTTCAGATTTCCAGCATCCGCAGTATTTTGCTTTAGTATTTCTTTCCTCACTTGCCTCACTGTTTGAACTATTCTCATGGCACTAGAATGAATCTGGACGCTTTTTAAACAGTCTTTTTGGATTGTTAGTCACAATTTATCCTGCTCTTTGCAGATTGACCTTCACCTCCTAAATGAACTGATGGGAACATCTCTGGGAACCAAGTGAGTAAACTTCTATTGTGGATGCTGGGCATTCCATATTTACTGTAATTAAAATATTTAAGGCCTTGAAATTATACCATGTGAATATTGGTCTGGGTCTAGCAAGGTGGAATGTAAAGCGGCAGCCACTCTGTCCATCAAAGCAAGAGTACTCTTGAGCTTGAAATTAATTCTTAAAATACTTGATAATTTTTTTTAATTTCTGTATTTTTTGACATATTAGCACTTTTGACACCAGCACTGCTAAAGTGACAACACTGCCCTTTTAAGACAGCTGGGCAAGGCAAGAATTGTGGTGTTATCACAAATAAAAAGACTTTTATATCCACATCAGTCGTGATCCAATAGGGTCGACAAACCAAAGTCTTGTCATAGATTCCAGATGAGGGCAGGATGACTAAAGGAGATGTGGAGATCAATGAGCATTCTACAAGTTTGTTTGAAATCCTTTGTGCAATAATAGATATTTATCGAGAACTTTCTCTCAGGAGATTAAATGTGCGGGATGGAGTCCATGATTGCACATGGTCAGTGGAAAATGTGAACTCGATGAGCCAAAGAAACCTTTCTCAGTTCATGTTTCTAATAATTTTGAAACCTTGACAATCAGACTGGCCTGCAGCCTGGCTAACTGACAGACCTGTGTGTTGCACCTGCTCATGGACTAAACTGCTTTTTTTCAGTCTTCGTTATCTTAAAACATTTCTTTTTGACATATACCCATTGCAAATCAGAACGTTGGCATATTTCATTGGAAGTACTGAAACAGATCTCAATGTTACAATAAAAAGTGCCTAATGCTCTTCAAACCACCTGTTTATTTTCTTTTTAATGCTAATCTTACTGTGTAAACCTTTGTCACATATGTGGTGAACATTACATGTACATCAGTCTACTTATGTGATACAAATGGGGTTCCTATTTTGAATTAAAAAAGAAAGAAAATATTAGCATTTATATACTGTAGTGCTTTTCAAGTCCTCACAGCCAATTAGTTACTTTTGAAGTCGTCGTCATATGTGTCTTCACACTGTTCCCTTTGGGGAACTGTATGAAGTGGTGGAAGGATTTCTGGCCGCGATTAACGCTCCTTCCGTGACCATCTTCGTACCAGCCATTAGGGTGCTTAGTCCTATGGCGGGAGGGTTTTACGGGCTCCCACAACCCATACGAGGTGGGGGGGGGCCACCCACACCCACGGACGCAAGTATCCCGCTGGATGTCAACCCAGAATTTAGAGCCGGAGCTCTGACTCCACTTGCCGGGACTGTCTGGAGCGGGGTTCGAAACCCTACGCCTTCTGGCCCAGCGGCGGGGATGCTACCGCTACGCCAAAGGCTCACTCCACTTTTGAAGTGAAGCCACTGATATTAGATAGGCAAATCTTCACAGAGCAAGGTCCCACAAATAGTAATAAGATAAATGACCAGATACTCTGTTTTGGTGGTGTTCACTGAGAGATAAATGTTGGTGAACTCCCTGCTCTTCTTCAAATGATGCCATGGCATCACTTATGTCCTCCTGTTCAGGAGATGGGGCATCAAGTTAACGCCTTATCCAAGAGGAGGCACTTCTGACAGTGCAGCACTCCCTCAGTACTGCAGTAAGGTGTCAGCCTAGATTAAACGCTCAAGGCTCTGGAGTGCAGCTTGATCCTATGACTTTCTGATTCAGAGGTGAGAGCCAAGCTGATATTCTAGATTATATTGTTTCATGTGAAACTCTAGTAAAACCGGGTTACTGATATTAAAATGGAAACCACAATTCTTGCTACTGTTAAGAAAATATCTTTGTTTTGATTTGGGGGCCTCAATTAAATATATTGTACACCTGCCTGGAGTAGACATCAATATTCAGAGGACAGCACGCCCTTGTTTATGGAATGGCCTGAAGACTGACTTTATCAGGTCAAAATTGGTTTGCCTGTTACCTCAATGTATGTAAATTTGCCAGGACAAGAAGGCTGACCCACCAAGGCTATCCTGTTAGACAGTTAGTAGGTGACTCTAGATTAATGCCTGTGACACTAAAGGTGTGCTTTGATTGGAGGGAGGAAGAGTATTTGTCACAGAACCTGGCCTTCACCTCGGAGGAACTGAGAGGTATATCTGTGCGGCATCTCTAGGTTCTTGAGTTCACTCAGTTAAATCCAAGGGACTGCCGACCTTCATTTTACATAGGTTCCATACAACTAGCAGCAAGAAGAAACTTTCCTTCCATCAGTCTGAGGTGGAGTCAAACCAAAATCCCAGCAGCCTACATTGTTACTCAGATTGCCCTTTATCACAATTAAAATCCCACTAATACTCCATTACCACTGAAATAGCCTATCTATGATGAATCCCTTTGTATGATTAGGGAAATAAAAGATGGTCAGAAACAATTCTGAAAGTTTGAAATTGTAACATTTCATTTACATACACTTATTAATATGCGTGATATCACTATCGGGAAGATCGAAGGCTGTGGGGCTGATTTGGTACAGTCTCATTTTCCTGCCTTTTGCTCTAAACTAATCTCATATTTCTACTTTCTCCCCAAACTAATCCTATTTTCCTGCTTCCTCCTCAGACCCTTTTATAGTCCTCTTTTTAAGTAATTAGCCAGTGCGCTGTAATCAACTGGATATTGATCACTGCATGTAAAATGTTTCTTCTAATCTCCCTCTTTACCTATCTAATGTTTATCACGAGATCATGGCCTCTTGTGTTGATTAATCTATCACCAAAAATAATCTACCTAATGTTGGAGATTTCCAGTATGATGAGGCTTCAGGGTCAGTTGGGTTATTGCTGTTCCTTTGTCATCAGAGTAATACTCAGCTTTATGAAGCAAATAATACCTGCTCTGAATTACTTGGGAGGCAGCGGGCACTACCTCAGGAGACACTTTTGTTCTTCACCTCCAGATGCAAAGCAACACTGTCAACAAGGTAAATGGCTGACATTGACACTGTTTGTTGTCAGGGCCGATACTGTACTCTGGCTGCGGGTGAGCTGAGATCTCAGTTCACATGTACGTGGCAGCAATATGATCTTGACATTGCTGGTTGGTTCAGACCTACCCCCGATATCTGAGTAACTGAATAGGCACAAATCGCGTGTGTGTGTGCACAGTTGCTCCAGTATCACTGAATTGCCCTGCAGCATAAATTCAGTCAAACTGTAGAACCAGTTCCACATTATCTTTAGGTTTTAGTCATAAGTTGTGTGTAGAGTCATAGAAGCATGTGTGCATGGAATACTTTCACTTTCACTGGTGTGAAGTGACAAAGGGGCTGGAATACAAAGGGGTGGAAGTTATGTTACAGCTGTACAGAGCTCTGGTGAGACCCCATCTGGAGTACTTTAAAAAAAAAATTGTTCCTGGGATGTGGGCGTCGCTGGCAAGGCCAGCATTTATTGCCCATTCCTGTTTGCCCTTGAGAAGGTGGTGGAGAGCGACCGCCGCCTTGAACCACTGCAGTCCGTGTGGTGAAGGTATTCCCACAGCGCTGTTAGGGAGGGAGTTCCAGGATTTTGACCCAGCGACGATAAAGGAACGGCGATATAGTTCCAAGTCAGGATGGTGTGTAACTTGGAGGGGAACATGCATTCAGTTCTGGGCAACGCACCCCTGGAAGGAGATATTGGGCCAGAAATTCGTGACCAAATGCGTGAGTACGGTCTGGGTACTCACGCATCTGGCCGTTGGAAATGCCGGCGTTCAGCATGCACAGCGCATGCGGGGAACGCCGGCATTTCCAGACCTCGGAACGAAGGGGTTCATAGGCACAGCGCGTGCGACTGCACAGGCAGCGCTTGCGCAGTGAACTTCGTAGATTTCATTCATGGATTCAGTGAGGGTAAGTCCTTACAAGTTACACTTGAAAAAAGCATGTGTAAAGTTGTTCCAAGGCTGCGGAGGAAGATATATTTTATCGTGGAGCTTCTGAAAGGCAATATTTTTGTTTGGGAAAGGGAGGGAAGTTATTTTAAGAAATTTTAAGTAAGTTTTAAAGTTAAAAATTTTTTTTTTAAACGGGTTTTCAGAACGGTAGGTAGAAGGAGCAATTGTGGCTGTGTGAATTGAATGTGAAAATGAGTGTTCTAAAATGAGTACTGTAACATTTCCAGCACTTTTAAGAAAGAAACTTTTCATCAGTAATAAGTAATTATGTATGTATGTCCGCATATATTCCTTTACGTATATGTATGTATGTTTTATATTCCTTTACTTATGTGTATGAATGTATGTTTTTAATTATGATTTTCCAATAAGTTACTTTCTCTGAAAGTCATAATTAAATAATACATTCATGCACATAAGTAAAGGAATATATACATAACATGCAAAGGAATATATACAGACATACATACTTTCAGAAGCTCCACGATAAGAAATATCTTCCTCCGCAGCCTCTGGAGCAACTGTACCCATGCTTTTTTCATGTGTAAGTTGTAAGGACTTGACCTCACTGAAAGCATGAATGAAAGCGGCGAATTTTACTGCGCACGCGCTGCCTGTGCAGTCGCACGCGTTCTGCCTCTGAACCCCTTCGTTCAGAGGACAGGAAATGCCGGTTTTCCCCACATGCACTGTGCATGCTGAAAACCGGCATTTCCTCCAGCCAGACGCGTAAGTACCCCGACCGTACTCGCGCATTTGGAAGGAAATTACTG
Source organism: Somniosus microcephalus (assembly GCF_052327205.1). Taxonomy (NCBI): domain Eukaryota; kingdom Metazoa; phylum Chordata; class Chondrichthyes; order Squaliformes; family Somniosidae; genus Somniosus; species Somniosus microcephalus. Next base: position 56,257,826 of record NC_140989.1, on the reverse strand, counting down.
GGCCAACATTTTACATGTCAATAAAATGAAAAATTTAACAATTGCACGATTTGCCCCCTCGCATCTGCGACTGAGGGTCCAAGGAGGTGCATTGCGCAAGAGGTCATCGTCGTACGTATCCTCACACTGTTCCCTTTCGGGAACTGTATGAAGTGGTGGAAAGATTTATGGCCGTGATTAACGCTCATTCCGTGACCGTAACCATCTTTGAACCAGCCATTAGGGTGGTTAGTCCTATGGTGTGAGGGTTTTACGGGCTCCCACAACCCATCTGAGGGGGGGGGGCCACCCACACCCACGGACGCAAGTATCCCGCTGGATGTCCACCCAGAATTTATAGTTGGAGCTCCGACTCCACTTGCCGGGACTGTCTGGAGTGGGGTTCGAAACCCTACTCCTTCTGGCCCAGCGGCGGGGATGCTTACTGCTACGCAAAAGGCCCACTCCGCACAAAAGGTGACACCCATACGTTTCCTGCGCCTTTTCCCTCCCCGTGACTGGAGCCCTATGCTGCCACTTGAAAGACCAAGCTATCATCTGCCCTTTTTGCGGCGCCTTTGACTTCTCATTACCAATGATGAGCAGGCGCTGCGCCTCCACCTCCTTGAGGAGATTGCTGAGGTCATCATCAGTTCAATTGTGAGTTCTTTTAATGCCGTGAATTGTGCTCATTCCAGCCATTTCACGTTGCTAATCAGATTGGGCCTTTGGCATAGCAGTAGGATCCCCGCCGCTGGGCCAGATCAGGGTAGGGTTTCGAACCCCGCTCCAGACAGTCCCGGCAAGTGGAGTCAGAGCTCCGGCTCTAAATTCTGGGTTGACATCCAGTGGGATATTTGCGTCCGTGGGTGTGGGTGGCCCCCCCTCCTTGTATAGCTTGTGGGAGCCCGTAAAACCCTCCCGCCATAGGACTAACCGCCCTAATGGCTGGTTCAAAGATGGTTACGGTCACGGAATGAGCGTTAATCATGGCCATAAATCCTTCCACCACTTCATACAGTTCCCCAAAGGGAACAGTGTGAAGACACGTATGACGACGACATTGCTAAATAAATAAATGGAATTTAAAAAAATCTTTTAGGGCTTTTGAAAGTCTTTAAATTGCTTTAATTCTGTTTAAAACTACTTCAGATTCTTCAAAATAATGTAAACGTTTTTAAAAGTTTATAAAAGTTACCAAAAGCTTCAAAAAACTTCCAAAAACCTATTTAAACTGCTGCTTTGCATGTAAAAATGCTTAGCAGTTTGGCAGAAACATTGGGGGCGTGTCCTGTTAAACTGAGACCTCAAGGGGCGTGTCTCAGTTGCACAGCGCGCTCCAGGCTTCGCGCTGGCTGCACTCCTGGGCGGCGTGACGTCAAACGCTGCCCGGGATTCTTCAGATTCAAAATGGAATTCCAGGCGTCCCTGGAGGTGATCGGCAGGCGCGTCGGGTAAGTGCAAATCGGGACCTTGCACGCGCGGCAAGCCCCGTTCACGAATTTCTGGCCCATTGGTCTTGGAGGGGGTGCAGCGCAGATTCACCAGAATGATACCGGGGCTAAAAGGCTTAAATGATCAGGGCCGGTTTCATAGGCTAAGCTTGTATTCTCTTGAATATAGAAGATTAAGAGGGTATCTAAATGAGGTGTTTAAGATGATGAAAGGATTTGATAGAGTAGATAGAGAAGCAATTTCCTCTGGTGGAAGAGTCCAGAACTAGGGGGCATAACCTTAAAATTAGAGATGGCCGTTCAAGGGGTGGTGTCAGAAAGCACATCTTCACACAGAGGGTAGTGGAAATCTGGAATTCTCTCCCCCAAAAAGCTGTTGAGGCTAGGCCAATTGAAATTCTCAAAATTTAGATTAATAGATTTTTGTTAGGCAAGGGTATTAAGGGTTACAAAACCAAGGCAGGTAGATGGAGTTAAGATACAGGTCAGCCATGATCTAATTGAATGGTGGAACAAGCTCGAAAGGATTAATGGCCTACTCCTGTTCCTATGTTCCTATGCCAGGGATGTATAATCAAGCAGATTCAACTGATAATCCTGACCAAAAACATCTTGACATATTGCTGACAGAACCTCTTTTTAGCTGATTAGGGGATTGCCCGGTTTAACAAGCTATTTAAATAAAATTAAATAAACCTTTTCTTTTAAAAGGTCTTTTCCATCAACACATTTGTTTTTAATTGCATTGTTTTGAATATCATTAAACAATAGGGTTTTACAGACTGCTCTTAGCACATGGGCTTTTGACTGAGTGTCAAGATGGGGATGTCTACTATATTGGTGTCAATTCAGCATAAAGTTTCCGGGTTTGCAGGGGAATAAAATCAGAATGCGGAACAATGCAGCATCCTGCAGACAGGAGCATTTTGTAAACCGTCAATCAACATTTCAGTACTTAAAGGGGTTTCCTGTTCTGGGACCCATGTTGTTCACAATATTTTTGAATGAAATGGAGAAAACTCGGGGGCTAAATTGGATAGCCCCCGAAAACGGGCGCGGGGATCGCAATGGGTGATTAACCCGCGCCCGTTCGATGTAATGCATCTTTGTGCTGCCTGCTCATTATCATGATTTCTGCGTGCAGCCAATGCTAAACGCACTGTTGATTTCCAGCACGCATCAACAGGGGGCCCAATATTGAAACTTGCTAAAACTACTTAAAGCTAGCCTGCATCTCTTAAAGGGGAGGGGCATTATGGCTGGAGAAGGTGCTGGGAGTCCTGTGGGAGCTGAATCTGACCTGGGAAAGACAGAAGAATGGCTGAACATGGGAGAGCGCAGGCACCCAGGTTTTTGGACGCTGCACTGGAGGTCTTGGCGGAGGAGGTAGAAAAGAGAAGAGTCGACCTGTATCTGCAGGGGGCCAGGAGGCCCTCCAGACACACAGTGAAAAGGCAGTGGGAGCAGATAGCTGTGGAGGTCAATGCCAGGAGTCTAGTCCCGAGGACCTGGATGCAGTGCTGCAAGAAGTTTAATGACCTCACACGAGCGGGTAAGGTCAGTAAATGCATCTTCAAATGCCATGTCATACCAACTGCACCACTAGCCTCAGCCACTGCTCCAATCACCTCACCACCATCACTCATCTCACCCCCATCACTCACTTCACCCCATCACTCACCTCACCCCTATCTCTTACCTACCAGCAATCTCTATCAATCAGGACTCATACCGAACATGCATATGCTTCACCTCACCCTCAGACACTTAGCACTAATGCAAGCCTCACACCCACATCTCATAGCTTGCACACACTCCGGAAGGCGAGGTCACACATGAGTTCTGCTGCAGAGGGCTCAGATGAGCACTTCAATGGGCCAGGCTACAGAAGAATGCTAATGGGTATACACAATGAAATGTTTGGTGCATTGGGAGGCCTGCATTCAATGTTAAGGAGCATGGAGGAGTCCGGCACCAACTTGGCACAGGGCTTTGAGCAGAGTTTGGAGCTCATCCTTTCCAGCATGGAACTGGTGGCCAACTCCATCAAAACACTTGTGGACCCAACCATGATGCAGTGTCTGATGGCCGATGTCTCAGCTTCCATTGCAGAACAAGCAGCTTCCACCAAAAGTCTGAGTACTGCAGTGGAAACACAGACTGAAGTCATGCGAGGTCACGCAAGCTCAGACTGCTGCCATCATAGCTGTGAATACCAGTGTTCCAAAGGTGTCACAGCAGTCCAGCAATCTGTCCTCCAACAGATTACTAGCATTGCTGAGGCACCGCCCTGGAGGAATGGCAGTGGCCTGCTGTCCTCTCTCAGGATGACAGCATTCGTCCTCCCACCCCTGCCACTCCACCAGTGGCCTTGCTGTTGCCTGTCAGCCAGCCAGCCCGGACTCCTGCTGCCCATGCTGATATGGTGCAGTCTGAAGCCAGGCCTTCTAGGCCCAGAGTTGATCGAGGTTGTCCTCCAAGGCCATCTGTAGTCTCTTCCACTGTAAATCAGCAGCCTTCCACCAGCCATGCTGCAGCCACTTGGGTAGCACTGCGTAGGAGCACTAGGACAGGCAAAGGCACATGGAAGACAGGCATTAAAATAATGCACAAGGGTGATTAGTTTACTTTGCAATATGACATGATTTCAGTTATAAATTTGGTTTGGAATGTTTATTTTGTGGTGGCTTTTATTTTTGCATTGTGACCAAGCGGACACTGTGATGGTCAGTGACAGAAGGAAGGTAAGGTGTGGGGCTGTTGGTGAATGGGGAATTGGGGTTGCGGTTACTGGTATCACACTCTGATGAGTTCTTCACGTACACCCCGGGCAGAAAGGGGCTGTCTAGGTTGCCGCCTCCCTTCCTCTTCCTCCTCCTCGTGATCCTGCTCCTCAGCATCTCGCCTGATAGCTAGTGGCAAGGTCTGTCCTGTCATGATGGCAAGGTTGTGCAGCATACAGCATACCACCACGAATCTAGAGACCCAATCAGCCGAGTACTGCAGGGTTCCTCCGAGCAGACCAGGCAGTGGAATCATTGTTTCAGTATGCCAATGGTCTGCTCTATCTCTTGTGGCAGCATGGTTCTCATTGCATGCTGTGCACATGTGCGTGGGTTGCGAGCCAGAGACACGAGCCATGTTGTCAGTGGTTAGCCCTTGTCGCCCAGCAGCCACCCTTTGGTTTGCCGTGGTGGCTGAAATGCAGCTGGCAGAGCAGACTGCCGCAGAATGAAGGCATCATGACTGCTGCCAGGATACTGGGCATTGATCTGCATGATGCGCTGCCTATTATCACATACCAGCTGGACGTTGAGGGAGTGGAATCCCTTTTGGTTCCGGTACATGAAAGAGTTGACATGCGGCACCTGCAAGGCAATGTGCGTGCAGTCAATGGCACCCTGCACCATGAGGAAACCTGCATGCCCACGTGCTCGCTTCGCCTGCTGGTCTCCAGCAAGAGATAATGAAATGAAGTTATCTCTCTTGGAATAGAGAGCCTCAGCGACCTCCCTTACGCAACAGTGGACGGCAAACTGTGAGATGTTGCAAATGTCTCCAGCACCAGTCTGGAAGGAGCCAGACGCATAAAAGTTCATTGCCATGGTCACCTTCACAGCCAATGCAGTCCTTGCCCTGCTCTGAGGTTTCAGTTGTGGCTGCAGCAGAGGCAGATTTCAGTGAGGACCTCCTTAGTGAAGTGCAGATGTCTCACACACTGTTCCTGGCTGAGTCTCAGGGAGGAGAATTGCTGCCTGCACACCCTGGGTGGACATGGCCTTCTGCTGAGAGCATTTCTCCCCCTCCTCCTCCCTCTTCCAGCAGCTTCTGCGTGGCCTCTGCTCGTTCTCCCAGTCATGCTCTATTCCAAGAGGAAGACCTACTAGTGCACCTAGGTCTGGAAGCAACTGATTTGTGCAGAAGCCTTGAAGCCACACCACTCCCTGTAGATTTTTGAAAGTTGAAACAATTACGGAAAGCACCAAAAACTTGTAGAACTGTAGCAACAGCCAGAAGAAATCATCCAGCAACTTACCTGTAAGTAGTTGATGATCCCTTTAAATAGCGCTGGTAGGGGGTACTTCCTGCTGCTTAATGCGTGTTCTGGTGTGCGAGCTTAAGAGAGGGTGTCAGCTGGAGCGTTCAGCTCCAAAATGGCAGTGCTGGCATCAAATCAGCATTGCATGTCATGACCTGCCTGCTCTGCATACTCCCGGCAGACATTAGCTGCGCACACACTAACGCCTTCACCAAGATGGCATCCTGTGGGCTTCATATCAGAAGTGTGCGTGTGCACCGCGGACGTCATTTTTGATCCCTAATTGCACTCGTAGTGCCAAAAAACTGGTGCTACCGAGCCCAATTTCTCACCCCCTACATTCAGCACTGGACCAGAACACTGTAAATAGGCATAAATGTGCAAAAAAGCAATCACTCTCCACTGACAGGAAAAGCCTGTTACACCTGGGATTCCCAGGCAGTCTCCTAATCAACTATTAACTAGACCTGTCTCTGGTTAGCTTCTGAGCTCAGATGGAATCAGATGTATCCAGAACAACCACCCTACATCAAAAAGAATATTGATGCATTAGAAATACTTCAAAAAATAGTGACCAAGATGACTCCAGGCCTTAGAGGATTAAGTTATGAAGAAGGCCTCAAGTGACTAAACTTATTTTCACTGAAGAAAATGGGGCTTAAGTAAGTAAGCTTTTTGACATGTCCAATGAACATGAGACTAGAGGATACACGTACAAAACTCACAATCCTCAAGCAAGGTTCCACCTTTTTTTCTCACAGGTTAGTGGACATATGGAGTAGACTCCAGAAAAAATAGCTGAGTTAGAGTCAAAGGCTTTGCTCTTTCCCTTTATGTTGACTGGCTTTGGGCAGTCTAATCCCAGTTCTTGGTGGATGTAGCTCAATAGAACAAAACTGCCTCCGATAGTGCCCATGGCCAGCTTGCTTATGCTGGAATGACTGACTATCTTTTCCTAATATGATATGACGAATTACATCAATTATAACAACCAATGAACTGAATAAGTCAGGAGGTCATCATACTGTTTACCAAAGCTTAACCGAACAGGAATGTCAGACAAAGAACATATTTGCTGAAGAAGTTACTGTTTTCCCGAGAATACAAATGAGCTTTTTAGTGGACTTGTCGGCAGGGAGGGCATGTGTCTTTTTCAGGTTTGAGTTCTAGGTTTAATCCAGCCAACATTGGTGGAAGATTTCCTCTGTGCTTCATCTGTAACAATGTTGTAAAGCCAGATAGTGCACGGAGGATTTTTTTTTCCCTCACAAAGGAGATGAAAACTTCTTGTTAAATGTCATGTTTATGAATCCATCATACACACAAACCAATTTCCATTGGTCACAAGTCAATCTCAACTTTCGCTTCAACAGACACCTGAAAACAAGGGGGCTTACCAGAATAGAAGCTAATGCCTGATTGTAAAAACCAAGATGCTTTGGAGCACAAGGTTTTTGCAACTAGACCCAAATCAGCCAAATCTGGAATTGGTTGGTGAGTTTGATATATTTTGATGCGTATCATGCAGCTACATGTGAATGTGCGCACGCACCACACTGACCTATAAGGAATGTTATTACGATTGTGCCGTGAGATTACACAAGTTAGGGCAGTCTTTTTCTGTTCAGTGCATACTGATGTTAATTCCTTCGCTTGTGTAGTATCTTTCACGTATAAATGTTTCCAGACGTTTGATTGGAGATTGGACAACAACGGCCAGAAGGTGGGAGAGAATTTATGGGAAATGACCAAAGGTGAGATCATAGGAGATATAAGGTGAGAGGTAACAAGGCAGAAGGGTTTAGGGAGAGAGTTCCAAAGTGAAGGGCATGGTTGCTGAGGCTCTAACATTGATCGTGGAGTGGAAAGGAGAGGACTCCAAGTAGACCAAAGTTGGAAGAACGGAGAGTGCATACTAATGTAGGACTGGAAGAAATTGTAGGGTTAGGATGGAGTAACATCATGGAGGGATTTGAAAACAGGAAAAGGGATTTTAATTTATTTATCAGCAGTTCTAAAGAAAACTAGTGGAGCACAAACATAATGTCAGGCAGAACTTGTGTTCCTGGCACAATAAAATGTGTATAACACAATGAAAAGGGTAAGGACAGACATGTCCTCACTCATATAGCACAAGAAGTGCCAGGAACACAAGTGAATCACTTCTGCCTGAAATGGCTCTGTGTTATGAGTTGGCTCCCAATGTTCTGAATTTGGTGTGTTTGCACTACAGGAAACTTTGTGATATCTGGCACCGACGGGACCGAGCTGTTGCCGATCTATCAAAACTGCCGGACATACCAGCGTTAATGTTGAAGCATACGGAGATTTGCAGCTCCGTATCTGGCAACAAACACTGTTGCTTAGCAACAGCTTCTAAACAGTTGGCCGTACCTTGGAAGCGTCTCTGTAGCTTAGCAACAGCTTCAGAGAGACTTTGCAGAGCCTGACTGTTGAAAAAAAAGCCACGAGAAGAAAAAAACCCTAACAAAACGGCTCCTGATTTCTGCTGGTAGATCGAGGTTTCCGGACATACACCCTCCGGATAAACCAAAGTTTCCTGTATATGTGAAACTCACAAGACTGGTGCAACTTTTAAGTTTCTGGTCATGGATTTCCAACCCCCTCCCCCCCCCGCCACACATTTCTCCCCAACCCATAGTCAGGGGAAGGTCTTTACAATCCAGCAATGTGAAAGGTGACTGATAGCTTGTATTCAGCTAATCGCGCTCTGACAAAATGAGCATATTTTGCTGGTAGTATATTTCCTGGGGTCAGACAGCACTGGATTTGATCCCAGCCCAGAACAAAGTTGTGGTCCTCACTGAAATGAATGGAGCCGCTCTGGGATGCAGGTAATTCCTTCCTGTTGCTGACATGATTGGAATGGCTCTGGGGGAAAGAAACCTGAAATGGTTGGTCTTTGTGAAGCCACAAAAACTTTGATAACAGTAAAAAGATTTTTATGTCTTTCCTCGACAGACACTGGGCAAGTAGGTCGAGCAGAAAATATTTTGCCTAAACTCTCCTTTCCCTTAAAAAAACTTTTGATCACTGGGTTAGAGTAGCTACAGTTCATTTTTGTGTATATGCAGTTTTACATTGATTTAAAAAAAAATCCTACAAGAAGCGTGAGTTTTGCTTATTCTGGAGGTAAAACACAGGCTCTTGGCTCAATAATGTGACTGGCAGAGCCTTTTCTTTACAATTCACTAAGCCACTTCCTGCGAGTGACTCACAGTTTGCCCTCAAACACTGAGAAACAGAGGGAAGAAACAAGGACCCTGTGACTGTTGTCCCTATTCAATCAACAAGAGGACAGCACAAATAAACAAAGGAAATGGCAGAACGCTTCTTTTTGGAGGAGGCGGGGGTGGTGGAATTGAAAGGCCTTTTAGAAGTTTGCACTGGGCTGAGGGAGAAAGTAAAGAGATTGTGTCACTCTGCTGGCAGGTTAGCAGACGGTCAGGCTGTGCCAAGCATTTTGTAAAAGCTCTAAATGCACCATAATACAAGTCTGGCATCGCATCTGATTGCAGCTTCTGGTGCTATTCAAACGTAAACATTCTGAATGACAAACAAAAAACAAATACAACATAGACCCATGTCTCAACATGCACGAGAACTGAGGCAGTATGCTTCGACCCAAACTAGTTGCTAGGATATGAAAGCATTCTGGCCAAACCAGCCATGAACCCCAGCTGTTCTTTTTCAGCAAGTACCTGTAGATGACGCCATTTTGGTGAAGGAACATGAGTGCCGAGGTGACCTCTGCTGCATAAAACCTTGATCGCGCTTCATCAAACTTGCGGGAACGTTGGATCTGAAACATTAAATCGCCTCCATTTACGTATTCCATGACGAAAAAAAGGCGGTCCTAAATGAAGGAAGAAAGAGCTTTTTCAGTTAAATTTCTTAAAGGCTTACAAGTGGCTGTTGTTGTGGGAAACAACTAAACATTTGTAGAGAAGGAGTTTCATGGTGTCAGCGAAAGCTGATCAGTCGAAACAGCAATTAGCTGTTGACAAAAGAAAAATAAATTTCAAAAGCACGTCTGAATGAACCACTATACCAAGTAGCTTTGATTCTTCAATCCTTTTAGTCCCTCTGACTTACAAGGTCTAGTAAATCTAAAAGTTTTCACAGTTTGTTGGGCTGCATTTGGAAATCATACAAATCTCGACAGAGAATCTCCACCTAATGTCACTCTACCAAAAGCTATTGGTAATATTCTAACCCTCTTTTTATTGTGAAGTTCATTCAATATTACAAAATAAATAACAAGAAAGAAATATCTGACCCCAAGCAGTGCCACCTTATGTCTTTCTTACCCTAGTCTCTCTCTCTCACACACACATTTGCAGAAAATGTTCTCTAAACAGATTTATGATTTTGCTAAAAATAGTGAACATGGGAAATGTTCCACTCAAAATTCATACTGTCATCCATGCAAACTCTTAAGCAATCTCTTGCATACGCGTTCTCTCTCTCTCTCTCACGCACACACTCACATTCTTTCATGCACACATTGTCACGTGTATTCTTCCTTATGTGCACTCTCTGCACACTTTGGCCCCGATTTTCTGCCAGCCGTCGGGCGGCTTTCCAGGTGGCCGGGGGCCGCAAATGCTGGTCGCGACCCCCCCCCGCCTGATTCCCCGCCCCGTCCGACTTTCGGACCGCCGTTTCCCCACGACCCGCTTCAGTCCCGCCCGCCGCTGGCGGGACTGGCCGTCGGAACACTAATGAGCAATTATTACCTTGTTTAAGTCGATTTTCAGGGGCCGTTGCGATTTTGGGGCTTTCCCCACATCAAACACGCCTGCGGGGAACCCCGCTGATGAAACCTGGCGTGAAGCTTGCCGGCTTGCTTTCTGTCAGCTGCAGGTCATTCGGAAAAGCTGCAATTTAAAGGGACAGCAATTGTATGGTGAAGGACCTTGTTGCTGCAGGCTTGGGGCTACTTCTTCAAGGCTTAGGCACAGCTGTGGAAGGTTGGAGCCTCACACACTTCTCCAATGTGATCTCCTGGGAAGCCCCTCTCGCCACCCTCACTCAGCGCTTCCTCAGCGGAGTCATCTACAAGAAGCATGGGACGCCTTTTTTTCCTTCCCTTCTTGCCATTAGAGTATCTTCAGCAGCAGAGGCTGCAGCAGCAGAACCAGGAACAGCAGGATCAGCACCAGGAGCACCAGGCTGCTGCTCACTCACCTGAAGCTGCACAGGCCAGAAGGGGCCAGCGCTTGGAAGTGGCTTGAGAGCACCTTGCTGCGCTTTAGGGGGCCATGGGGACCCGTTTCTGCACTGGCAGTCCTATTCAGAAGGACTTCCATGAAGGTCTGGTTTCTCTGTTCAATAGATGGCCAACGCTCCTCAAGAGATGTCATTCTCTTATGAGCACTCACCATGTTTTCCGTACCCTGGCGAGTTATCTCCTCCATGGAGGTTGCCAACCTTTCCATGGTGATGCGTTCATGCGCCAATGACTCCACAAAGGCTCTGCTCATGGTCGCTATGGACTCCTCCATTTGCTCCACACTCGCAGCGACCCTGGAGACAAAACCTGCCAGAGACTCCTGCATCTGTGCATGGAGATCCACCACCTCTTCTCTTGCGGATGGACCGAGAGGCAGAGGGTCGACATGCAGCGCAGCTGAGCTGAGCTGGCAGAGTCCTGCGCCCTCCAACGAGGACTCTCCACTGCTGTCCCTGTCTCCAGAATCTGCTGAGGCTCACTTGTGAGCTGTGAAACACCAGGTGACAACACTACTCTATGTCCCGAAGGCCCCCCCGAGGTGTGAGTGTCTGCGCTGGTGCTGGGTGCGCTTACTTCTGCTGACGCTGCGCCCTCAGAGGTTGGAGCTTCCTCTGAGGAGTCTGGCTGCACAGCCTCTTCCTCCTCCACAGTGGGGACGAGGGCTCTGGATGGTCTTGTGGGGGAGTAGAGGAAGGAGTTAGAGATGTGATGCCAAGGTTCTTCTGGTGACTCCCAGCGAGTTGGCATCTGCTGACACCTGCATCCATGCAGCATTGGTCTCAGTGGGAGGCCTCTTCCTCCCTGACCCAGGGAAGAGGACCTCCCTGTGGGCCTTAGCCCCATCCAATAATGCCTGCAGTGAAGCCTCGTCGAATTTGGAGGCAGCTCGGGATCTGGCACTGGCCACAGCTGCTGCAGGCTCCTCTGCCATCCTGTATGGTTCATTTGGAAGCCTTCAGAGGATGCAGTGCTTGCTATGGTCCTTGAAAGCACCACGAATGATGACATCATACTGTGGGGCTTTCTGACTAGAAATGGACAATTAGCAAGGCTGCCCACATGCTGGGAATTAATTGGCCACTTGAGGGAAAATTGCGTGGAGCTGGCTGACATTTTTTTGTGTGTCAGAACCCCACATTCAGGGAAACCCGACCATTTCCCACACAAGCCACAAAATTGGGCCCTTTGTGTGTGTTATAAATCTCATCATTCATCAAGAAACCACTTGTGAAATAACGCTGGACAGCCAGCTGGTGGTGCCGTCCAAGGAGTATAAATACTTGGGCGTCGGCCCCAGCTTTCCAGGGACATTTTGTAAGACAAGGAACTAGTGAAGTACAACTAGACTTCCATGTTCTGAAACAAGTTGATTAAAGCCTTGCTTTATGCTCAAACCAAGTGCGTAGTGAGTTTTATTATGTCAATTTAATCAACTTGTTTCAGAACATGGAAGTCTAGTTGTACTTCACTAGTTCCTTGTCTTACAAAATGTCCCTGGCAAACTGGGGCCGACGCCCGAGTATTTATACTCCTTGGACGGCGCCACCAGCTGGCTGTCCAGCGTTATTTCATGAGTAGTTTCTTGATGAATGATGAGATTTATAACAGTGTGCACTTTCTCTCACGCATGTAATGTCTCTTGTATGCACATATTCACATACATGCACTATTGCATGAACATGTTCATGCATTCTCTCAAGTGCATACCCCTTTCAGATGCATGTGCTCTCATACATATACATACATACGATCTCATGCATACTCGTGCACCCTCTCTCAGCGCACTCTCAAGTGTGCTATCTGTTCATACTCATTTTCTCAAGCACAGTCTTTAAAATCTACTCTTCCTCTTCAATGCACACTCTTTCACAGATTCTCTTTGTCGCTCAGAAATGTGGTGAGCAGTACAGAAATACAGCAGTACAGAAATCCAACACAAAATTATATAGGTATAAACATTTATCTTTGCTAAAGATATTTTTGCTAGGATATCTTTTCTAAGGTGTGTGAAACCATCAGCTGTTCCTATGAAGTTGCTGGTAATTGTTCAAAAGTTTGAAAATTATGTAAGCTCAACAGGATTGCCATCTCCTGCTATTCTTAAGTGTCAGTTTGTAACATTCTTACCTAAGTCAGAAGGTACTGGGTTCAAGGCCTACTCTGGTCCATCAAGACCTCAGACTTAAAATTCTCACCCATGTTTTTAAATCCATCCATTGTTTTACCCCTTTATATCTCTGTAACTTCCTCCAGTGCTGCACACCCCACATTACAAATCAAATCAAATACACAAGCACTACAAATGAAGAGGTCTTCACTGAGAAGAAATGGAGCATATGGCAAAGGGTGCAGCAAGAAAACAGAGGTGAAGGGCTCAACACATCAATATTAGCAGCAAGCTGGCCAGATTCCTGGGGTTTTGGCTTGCTAAACCTGAAAAGTAGTTTGTTCCAGGCTATTTGGCATGCTGAATTCTGTAAGTGCATTAGACAGGCTGCCATAAATCAAGCAACAATATCATTCAGGCACTTTCCAACATTTGCCTAGCATTGCTATACAAGTGTTTTCAGATTTAGTGATACAGTGGCCTACAACCGGAGTGCCAGAAGGGACAAAGAAATGAATTGTCATCCTGTAAGGTGTGTATATCTTGTATGTACAGTATGTCTTTTAGTAGTTATAACCAAGTTCAAAGATGGACTCCAACTGCTTTGTTGCAAAGTGAAATGGCTGCTCAGGGACATTTCAGCTGAGACTCATCTATAGAACTCTCTTTGATCTATGAGATCTGTTACTTGACCCTTCTTGATGTGATGTCAGTAGTTTAAATGTAATTTTTGATTGGTGTGTGTGGGTAAAGAAAATACATCTGTTACAAGCAAAAAACTCATTGTTTACTTAGGTTTAAGATTGTTCATATTTTGGTTGTCTGACTTTTTCTAAGAATTTGCTCGAAATCTAAGGGGAAAATATCCTTCAAACCCATGAATCTTCCCGGACTTTTTAGTTTCTTTTCATTGCCATCGTCATACATATGGAGGATGTATAAAATAGCATAAGGAGTGCTTATTTATCTACCACTAGAGACTGTGTCATTTCCAAGAGTTTGGCAGAAGGGGCTTGGCAAAAACAGACCTTTTTAAACAGTCATCTTAGTTGCTTGCCACATAAATTGCTGAATTTGTTTTCCAATATCCTCCCTCTTCTTTTGCTTCTGTTTATCATTTTTAATTGTAACTAAATTTGATTAATAGTTTAGCCTGTATAACATAGTGAAATGATATTTTCTGCCTTCTGAATTGACAGGAAATGCTCTCCAGTAAGCAATCTCCAAAACTGGGTTAGCTACAATAACTCAATGTGCCAGGGAGGATTCAGTTTGTAAGAGATACTGTTTTCTACGCAAATGTTGTCAAGAGGTTCAATTAAAAAAAGGTGCTGGAAATGGCCTGAACCTTAACAGTGAGCTATTCATTTCAACAACTGGATCACAACTGACTGCGCTGATGGCTGCATATGATAATCCAATGAACACTCTCTTAGCAGAAGTTGAACAACCAAAATATCAACAGTACTGTGCCATGTGATCACAAGATACACATAGATGAGGAAGGCCATTAAGCCCATCCTTGCTCAACTATCCAGAGAAAAAGAAAATCCCAAGCGCCGTTTTTCCCTCCACTGTCCTACTCAGAAATCCACTCCATGGGCAGGATTTTCATTGGGCCGTGGAGGCGGGATTGGAAGCGAGTGGGGGTTTAAAATCCTGAAATCGGGGGTCCCGACACCATCTCGCCCCCAACCCGCCTCCATGCCAGTTTCAAAGGAGGTGGGTACCCGCGCCGCACTGGGACCTGCCTCCCCGAGGCGGGAAGGGGATTAGTGCCAATTAACTGCCTGTTAACAGGTAGTTAACAGGCAGTTTTTAGCCCAATCCCTATTTTTAATGTTGAAGTGTGGGATTCCCGACGGCTCCAAACCACGCCAAGTTAGAGGAAGCGGACCGTCGGGATGAAGGGCTTGGAGGAGTCGAGGTGTCCGGTGTTCAGGTGAGTGATGGGTGCATGAGTGCAAAGGTAAGTGTGTTTGGTGTGTGTAAAGTGTTTAAAGAAGTTTTACATACCTTTACTTACTTTTACAGCCTTCCTTCCTTCAGGTCTCGGGAGTCCCTCATCTCACCGGCGCAGAAAGCAGAATGGCTGCGAGCTGTCAAAAATTGCAGCATTCCGCTTTCTGTTCCGGGGAGATCTCTAAATCATCCTGACAGGAAGGAATTAACTTGGAGTACAGATTGTCAGTGTTTGACAGCTTCAAACAGCTGTGAAACACTGATATTTCATCTATCAAAAGGTCTTGACAGATGAAATTTCAATCTGTGACGTCACCTGTCGCTGGGTGGCACTTAATTGGCCTGCTGAGCCCGCTGGGTGGGCTTAACAAGATCAATCAAGTCAAAATCATGTGGGTTGGCTAGAACTCGATGGAGGCGGGACTACAACCCCGAAAGTTGTAGTCCCGCCTCCAACCCGACTCCTGAATGAAAATCCAGCCCCATGTGTTGATTACTCTTTGTGCGAAGAAAAACGTTCCTGATATCAGTCTTAAATTTGCCTTTTGGAACCCAATAATGGATTAGCACAACGTGTGTTAAGCACTGCGTTTAAAAAGCAGTGACTCCAAGCTGAACTGTCCCTGTAAACCAAAGGTTTGTTTTGGAATGTATGACCAATGACAATGCTCCTTTTAACCCATTCACCAACCAGACCAGATATTATTCTACCGCAGCTCTCAGTCACACGCTGTGGTCTATGGAGTGAATGATGCTCTTTTCCTTCCCTCTTTCTGTTAATTGTTTTAGAATCTTTGAGATGTAGAAATCTCATTTCATGCCACCTGGAGTTCAGTGCGCCCAGTTCTAAATGTAGGTTTGGGCAGAGAAAGCAGGAATAAAGAACATTGCCATCAACAGCATAGCCATTAAATTGAGAGCTGGAAGCACTGTGTGTACTGTTACAGCCTGAAATGTTCCCACAGACAAAATGGTACTGTTGGCTATTTAATGTTTTATTAATTTCCATTCATACCTCTGCAGTTAATCTTATAAATAGTACACTGGTATAGTTTAATGTTCTGTAACAATGTGGGAGTCCAGTGTATACCTGATACAAGGGCCGAGATTTTGCTCACCTCGCCAGGTTCGGCGCGGCCGGTGTTGGTGGCGGATCCCGGTCCCGCTGCTGGCTTCTTCCCGCTGCCTAAAATGAACTTACCTCAATGGGGCTTGGAAAGCCCGCCCAGCGCGTTTCCCAGCCCAATTAGATAGAGTGGGTCTGGTGACGTCATTCATGATGCGTCTTGAGCCAGTTTCCTTAAAGGGACCATGGCCACCTTACTTTTGACAGTTGTGCTGTCAGTGTTCTACAGCATTGAGGTGCTGCAAACATTGACAATCACTGCACAGAGGCAGAGGGCTGCATCCAGGTTCTCCCATGACTCCCTCCATATGCTTATGGAGGGAGTCACAGCACGCAGGGAGGTCCTCATCCCTTCTGATGGGCGGAAGAGACCTCCCCAGGAGATGAAGACAGGCTGGTTGCACATTGCAAAGGAGGTCACAAGCAGGGATGTCATCAGGAGGACCTGGGTGCAGTGGTGCAAACCTTTCAATGATCTCATTAGATCAGGAAACGTGAGTACAAAGCCACACTCAACCTCATCCTGCGGTGTCTCTCATCACATCCCCATCACTCTGCCTTTCTACCCTACTCCTGCACATCCTTACTCACACCAACTTACCTTGCAGCTCCACCCACCCCTCTCCCTCTAGCTACATTATCACATCCCCATCTCACTAGCCACCCCCACACTCACTCTCATCCGAGTGCAATAATACCAACTAACAACACACATGGTAGCCACTTGGGTGTTTTGTCCAATGCTCATGTAAAGTTTCTGTTAATGTGAAACATTGAAACCATTATTTTTAACACTTGCATTCTTGGACAGATTATGTTCACCTCCCGCAATGGTGATGAGTGTAAAAGGAATGGCTTGGGCATTGTAGGGATGCTTGATGGTGTTAGTGTGGGGTGGTGCCAATCTGGCGCATCATGTGGCAACCATGTACAGCATCACATGAAGTAAATGTGGCCATGGTGAGGCCATCCCTGGTGTCCCGGGCAGTAATGTGATCGGGTGCTGATGCCTTCTGTCCTGTGTGGCATCAGGTGATTGCGGAGAAGGTTGGTGTTGCTGCTGGTGTGCCTGGCGCTGCTAGTGTTGTGGCTGATCGTGGTCAGATTCTGAGGACCAAGGTGAAACAGTATAAATGGTACCCATGCTGATGGAATAGATGGCAGGTGAACTTGACATGACAGAAGCAATCTGTCAGTGGTGAGAGAGGTTGTTCTAATGAGGTGACACTGGATAGACAGTTTGCTCCAAACACTTGTAGCCTGCATAAAGCTCAATCTGTGTTCCAGATGGGGTAAGCAACAGCTTCTGACCTTGGAAAATGAACAGCTGTGAGGTGGGAGCATTTATAGTACTTTTCAAGCTGTCAACTAATCAGCTCATTCAATGGCCATTCAACTCCCGCCTCAGGTTAACAGACGTGACCCCGTGGGCGAGCAGTTAAAGTTAAAAGGTAAGGTTAAAACCATTATTAAGGGTCTGTCAACAAGCCAATAATTGCTTTAATTAGGTCACCTGACTCTACGGGTCAGGTCTGATCTGAGATCACAGACGTGCCTTTGGGAAAGGCGCGTTGTGGCGGGATGACAGCAAGTTCCTGACCCGCTGTCAAAAAAATCACATTTCCCACCAGACACGCCACTGATCCTGCCCGCTGAACCCCTTGGAAAATTCCCACCTAGGAATATCATGAATAAATGGTGAATGTGCAAGTGAGCACACAGTGTTTGTAAAGATAAGTCAAAGAGGGCCAGGTATAATTTTCAATCTGTGTTAACTTGGTTGATTTCATCCAGGAAGGTGGTAGGGGAGTGATAATTGGTTAGTGGGCGGGGGGGGGGGGGGGAATCAGCAAGGGTTTCCACTCCTAAACACTATCCAGTGACACCAACTGGTAAGTGAGAGAATGTGGATATTGGATGAAGATAAGATTGGGTTTTGACTGTGATGCGTTCTATTGTCAAATACCTTCCCAACACTAAGCTCACATATGAAGAATCGTTGGAGGGATTTGATTGACTATACAATCAAACTAGGACAACAGGGCCAACTGAGGGACGATCAAAAACATCACAAGGTGTCAACCAACAGCCCCATCCATGTGCCAGCAGCTTTGTTTCAATAAGGGCAGCAATTTATAATAGCTGCAAATGGTGAAAGCAAAGCATAAAGTCAAACAGCAACAGATGCAATGACTGGGTCATAATAACAGAAACTACATGGGAACTGAAGGACAATCTACTAATTCTCAATTCCCCTTATGATCATGAATTACTGACAAATGACTGGCTACCTCAGAAAATAACCACTTTTAGGCATTGATGGCTGCTAAAGATGCAGAATGCCCTGGGCCTTACTGCTTCTGAAATTGTTTTTGAATGTTAGCGTAAATTGTTTTGCGGCTTCTTCTGAAATCTTTATACAGGAAACTCTCTTTTAACCGGCACCTAAATATCCGGAAATCTCTCTTAACCATCAAAATTCAGGAGTAGGTTCAGGTACGTTTTACTATATATTAGTGGCCGTGTAACCGGGGTTCCTGGATCTGTGGCCGTGTAACCGGGGTTCCTGCACCTGTGGCCGTGCAACAAGGACTCCTGGATCTGTGGCCGTGTAACCGGGTCTCCTGCACAAGTGCCGTGTAACCGGGGCTCCTGCACCTGTGGCCATGTACGGGGCTCTCGTACCTTGCTAAGTATACCTCTCTGTAATCCGGACTTTTTGATCAACCGGCACCACGCCGTCCCGTTGGTGCCGGATAAAAAAGAGTTTCCTGTAACTTGAGCACACAAAGCTAAGCTGACACTCCAGTGCAGTGCTGAGGGAGTGCTGCACTGTCGGAGGTGCCGTCTTTCGGATGAGATGTTAAACCGAGGCCCCGTCTGCTCTCTGAGGTGTATGTAAACGATCCCATGGCACTATTTCGAAGATGAGTAGAGGAGTTATCCCCAGTGTCCTGGCCAATATTTATCCCTCAGCCAATATAACAAAGACAGATTATCTGGTCATTATCATATTGCTGTTTGTGGGACCTTGCTGTGCGCAAATTGGCTGCCGCGTTTCCCACATTACAAAAGTGACTCCACTTCAAAAGGATTTAATTGGCTGCAAAGCGCTTTGAGACGTCTGGTGGTCGTGAAAGGCGCTATATAAATGCAAGTCTTTCTTTCTTTCTCGATTTGCATCATCTCCTCGCAAACTCTTTCCACCCTAAGTGATGTACTACACAATCAGCCCGGCCCTTCACCTATGTGTCTCAATTTTTTAAAAACCCTCCTGTGGCAAGCACCATTGGCAGACTGAGACCTGATCCAGGCCTCTACCATTACTGCTCTACAGCAGCCTGTAAATGTTGTATAAGAATGAGCAAGTGAATTTGCCTGCCAAATAGCCCTTCTTCCCTATGGGTAAGCCTACGTTGCCTCGTCAAAATAAGGAGCTTTCTGTGGATGGAACCACTTGTGTGACCTCACATCCTGCCACAGTATACCGAGGCAAATCTGTACACTTATGTGGAACAGTTCCTGACCACCACTGAAATCCTTTTCAGCAGTTCTTATATTTATTATGTTCTTTAGCATTACTGTGAAGGCAGGATTAAAAAAAAAATCTATTTATCAAATTAATGAACATAAAAATTTATTATGCAATGATTTTCCTGGTACAATTGCTGAATTAATATTGGCCCAGAAATTCGGGTCTCCACAGGTGAGTACGCATGGGGTACTCACCAGTAGGCCCGATGGAAGTGCCGGTTTCCTGCATGCACTGCGCATGCGCGGGAATCCGGCACTTCCGTTCCTCTGAATGAAGGGGTTCAGAGGTCGAACGCATGCGCAGGAGGGGCTGCGCGTGCGCATCGAACTTCGTTTTTTTTAACAGGTTTTCCTGGGAAGGTAAGCCTGCAGAAGTTAGAAATGTAAAAAGCAGGCGTAAGGCCTGCTTTTTACAAGGTAAGTGGTGAATTAATTAAAATTAAAACATTTTTTCCACAGGTTTATTATTTTTAAATACTTTAAAGCAAGGTAAGTTTATTTTTAGCCCCGTTAGAAAATAACATTATTTTTTTCAAAAATTTAAATTATTGTTTAAAATAGTTATTTCATATAATTTATAGTTTATTTTAAAAATGTGTTTTGGGGCCGTAGTATTTATAAGTCTTGACAGCACTTCCTGTCAGACTTATGAATGGAGCATTCCCTGCTCCGATTGGCTCCCCATGGCCCACGTGATCCCAGGGGACGCATCGAACTAACTGCGCCCCTGGGATACGCAAGCACTGCCCGCCGGCAGCTGGACCAGGCCCCAGATCGGAATTCCACGGGGGCCCACAGCTCAACAGCCGGCGCGCAAGGTAAGTGCAGATCGGGGGCTTGCACCTGCGGGAAGCCCCTGACCCGAATTTCTGGGCCAATTTTTCTTTGCCCCTCGCACGGTGGCATAGTGGTTAGCACTGTTGCCTCACAGCGCCAGGGACCCGGGTTCGAATCCGGCCTCGGGTGACTGTCTGTGTGGAGTTTGCACATTCTCCCCGTGTTTGCGTGGGTTTTCTCCGGGTGCTCCGGTTTCCTCCCACAGTCCAAAGATGTGCGGGTTAGGTTGATTGGCTATTATAAAAAATTGACCCTTAGTGTTAGGGGGATTAAATATGTGGGGTTACGGGGATCGGGTGGGATATGTGTCGGTGCAGGCTCGATGGGCCGAAATGGCCTCTATCTGCACTGTGAGGTTTCTGAGATTCTGAGATTCTCTCCTGCTGACTCATGCTGGGTTATAGTTCCAGAGCCCCCACCTGCCCTCTGATACATTGATCAAGCGACCTTTATCAAGTATGAGCCTAGATACTGACTTTCAAGAGGCTGTTCACCATGGGAAGCCTGATTCCATACACATACAGACTTTCTAGTAGTAGTCACTGGCGATATTGATGAGGAGTGGAACCCCTGACTGATCTTCCTCCTCCTTAGCACAGGGGCACTCGTGCCAATTGTTGCGCTATTATCCCTATATCTATTGAGATCAATTAACCTGGCAATTTGCTGGTTTGTGTGGCTCAGTTTCAGTTCCACAGTGGGCAGGCAGTGCACTGACCAGTTGAGCCAATGCGGAGTGCTCCGAATTGGTACTTGATGAGGTTTAGAAAAATGCAAATTCAAATGTGTTATATAGAACAATTTTCAAGTTGTCACATGGTCTGGTCAAAAAGATGACTTCATTATTTATTCTGACATGTGTTACATAAGTTATTTTTGTTCCCAGAATTCCACGCCTGCCACTACAAAAGCTATTTTTTAATCATTCACTAGAATTTAAACAGGATGAAAGAGAAGTTTGTTTAAATGTACTTAAAATTACAGAGTCTGTCTCCACCCACTGAAAACTTGAATAAACATTTCCTGCCTTCTAATTAGGATTTACAATATTTGGCTCTTATAAAATGGTGGAAATTCTGAAGATGGAACGACAATGGAAGGTTTACACCATTTATTTGACCTCACCATTTTCCTTTCAGTTGTATTACAATTCAGCAATTTGAATGCATGAAGAACTTGCTAACGTGGGCTTGGTCATCCCTTTGTTGTGCACAGCAGGAAATCATGAAAATGAATTCAACTGTGTTAGTTTTAATAATTTAGTGAAGTTAATAGTTGAGTAAAATGGGGATAGCGCACAATGACAAGGGCCGCGATTTTGCTGACCTCGGCAGGTCCGGGGCGGGCGATGTCGGTGGAATAGATGGCAGGTGAAGTAGAGATGACAGAAGCGATCTGTCAATGGTGAGTTAATGAGGTCAGACTGGATGGAAACTTGTGTAAAGACTTGCAGCATGGTGAATCTGTTGTGGGAATGCAGTGAGGAAGAGCTTGTGGCTGAGGGACGATATCTCTGCAAGGTGGGAGCTTTTACTGTACATTTGAAGCTGTCAACTCAACAGCTGATTCAATGTCCACTGAACTCCCGCCTCAGCTTGACAGACGTGATCCCCGAGCAGCGAGGACCCCGTGGACGAGCACGTAAAATCAAAAGGTGAGCTGAAATGTATTCTTAATGATCTCCAAACAAGGTCAAAATTACCTGAATTGGGTCTCCCGCCACTGCATGTTGGGTCTGCTCAGCGCTGAAAGACCCGACATCTGGGAAAGGCGCATGGTGGCAGGTTGACAGTGGGGTCCTGACCCACTGGGGAAAAAAAACACTTTCCCACCTGACCTGCCACTGATCGTGCCCGCTGATCCCTGGAAAATCTCGGCCAAGAATGTTGTATTAGCAAGATGAAAACTAAAACAGACGACTCTTGTAATACAGAACTTCCAAATGGTATAAAGAATTCAGTAATGCCATGTATGTATTTTTTTTAACTGTTGTCCCCATAGTCTCTTTGGGCTCCCTGTGCTACATACCATGACCTGCCAGGAAGTCAAAAAATGTTGCTCTATAACCGGCTACTAGGAAGTGAGTGAGAGAAGACTGGAGGATTCCCCTTTCAATTCTACATCTCTCTAACTGAGGGATGTGGCCTGGTGTCTGTTTTTCACCTCCGTAAGACAGTGCTGCTGAGATTGGGAATTCATCCCTTGGGGAATCATGAATTTTTTTCCTACCCTTTGCAGCATAGAGTATCAGAGCTCAAATGTATTGTTATCAATTATTTCACATTTTTTAGAAATTATAATTAAGTGTCACAAATATATGTCATTCATCAATGACCTGAAGCGCATCAGGAGTGGGCGTCAGCTCTGAAACCTCTGTCAATATAACGATAGTCTTAATCTCAATAAAGTACCTTTGGAAATATTTTTTTCCAAACATTTTTTCTGTCCCTTTCTTTCCTTAAGGCACTAACCCATATGAGAAGATATGGCTCCACCGGTGCCATCAGGACTTCATCACTTCATCCAAGTGGCCATCCTTTACTTCTGAGCCAAAACAGTGAATACTGACTGCCTGGGTAACTGTGAAGGGCATCAAAGCTCACCCTTGTCCTGTCCTCATCCAATGTACACACATGCCCATTTTAAAAGCAGGAATCACTGAATAAAAAACAGAAAGTACTGGCATTTATATAGTGCCTTTCAAAACCTCAGGACTGATCATCATGAAGGAAGGAAAAACTACCAGGTGAGTCACAGGCTCTTGTGCAATTTCTAGTTGCCAGATACAGCCAAAGGCTAGTGAGCAGGTTATTAGCATGCCCTTTTATTGTAGGAAGTGCGGCATAGCATTTTCAGACCAAAAGGAAATGGGGAGTTTGTCTTGCAGCAGATTTAGTAGTTGCAGTAGCACAATTATAACCTGCCGAACAACTTCAGACTTTGAGCTGAATTTTCAGAATGGACAAGTTCTGCTACTGATACATATATAACTTCTCACCCCTCCCCACCCCTCCCTCTCTGGGTTTTCCGTTCTTCTCCCCTCCTTTCCTGAAAGTGGTGACCTTTGCTGAGCAGTGTGCCACAGGTGCCAGGGGTTCTCTAGCTCACCCAAGTGGGTCCTCCTCGTCTGTGAATCTAGGCAGTAAGCTATTAAAACGTGGAGAAGTGTATTGCAGCTGTACCTCAACCTGTCCTTACTTCGCACCCAGATGATACTTTCCAAGAGGGGTTACTGGATAGTATCAGAAGCAGAAATCCTGGATGATTTCAACTCTCCCTACTCCAGGGTGCTCAGGCCCAATTTTAGCAACCTACAGCTGACGGGTTGAAAATGGCCAATGGAGGACAGATGTGGTATCAAACCTGAGTCCTTTTGACCTGTGTGCGTCAGTATTATACTAGATGGTGAATTTACCCACCCAACCATTTCAGAACTCGCACCCATTTAATTCTGCAATCTTATAATTGGGTTTAAAAAAATGCAAAAAAAAAGCAATCACTGAGGCTCCTTTGCACTTGACATTTCCCCTCTATTACTTACTTCAAATGGTAATTTTAAGTTCATGGCTAACATTCAAGAACTCACGCATACACAAAGTCACCACTGACCTTATGAACTCACAAAATGTAAACAATACAAGCAGTGCCCCATCACCCAGTCACCACTCCCCAGTCACATGCTAGAAAATGGCATGCAACAGGGCAAAATCAATCCATTTACTAAAACTGTATTTAGTCTACTTGTGCTATGAACTCTTAATTAAGTTAATCAAATAATCAGTGCACCATTAATTAGTTCTCGGCAACATGACGCAAATTTGACTTGGCTGTTTAGAAAACCATGTCCTCCCTGTGTGGAACAAGCTTTTCTCAGTAATCAGGATTTTCACCAAAATGCAGCAGGAAACAATTATAAGTATAGTACAGAATGTATTTTGTGTGGCCCGAGATTGGCTTCAGGAATGTTTATCCCAATGCTTAATACCATGCAAAAATACAGTGACCTCTCCGTGGCAGGACTTTTTTCTCTATTCTCTTGAGATTTAGCTTCTGAATTTTTTTTTTCCCAATGCATTTTGTAGCCTTTGTCAAAATGCTTTGAGCTGGATCACAACGGAGGCAGAAATGAGCATGAGTGAAAGACGAATGGTACATTTGTTTGGATGTTGCTATGGGAGCATCGTCCGATTAATTTGGACAGGAACAATTTTGCATTTTTGCTACAAAAGACCGATTCCCGTGCCCTGTCAAAATGCTGCTGTCCATCTTAAAATTTCAGTTTTATACCTAGAAAAATAATAATGATCGGCATATCCTTGATATTCAAGTGCCCTGGGCACAACAAAATAAACCTTTCTACACAATACATGTAAAGCTCTTGGAATTCTTCTCACAAATCTTCATGATGGCTCCTTAATAGAGTGCTTATATAACATTAAAATCTGGTGCAACATGAATAACCCATGTCTTGCCAAAGCTTATTAATAGAACCCTCATGCCAAGGTACTGTAGTCACAATTCCACTGATGCATCTTGCATACCAATGTGTTTCTTGCCACCAATTTTCTCCCCTTCTCTCCTGAAGGCATTAACATCTGTTTGCTGCTTTACTCAGGTGATCTATCTTCACACGTGAACATATTTAATTGAGTGTCGACAGGTCATTCATACTTTGGGGGCATCACAGTTGAGCCAATTCGATCTGTACCCAGCTGACATGCGTTTTCCAGCAGGGGTCACTGGATAGTGATCAGGAGCGAGGAAGCCTGACAGATTTCTTTTGCATGCCTAGCTCTTGGGTACAGAAGCCAGTTGTGGCATCCCTACCGCAAACTCAATACCGATCAGCAACTGAATCTGGGATCTTCTGGTTTGAATAAATTAGTGTTACACTGATTGGTGTCTTCTTTACCTTTTAGGTCACCGGGGATCCAACAATGTGGTTTTAACCAAATGAATAAACCCTAAGAATATTTAGAGTATTACAGCCTGAATGTCAGAATTGAGCCAGAGCTCCAATCTCCACTTGATGGGACTGTCTGGAGTGGGGTTCAAACCCTCCGCCTTCTGACTCAGAGGCAGGAATGCTACCAATATCCAAAAGCTCGCTCAATGATTAATGGTAAAGGAATCATTGAATTGATATAAAAGAAGTGATGGAAGTTATTGATACCCAGGATTGCCCACGCTCTCAATGAGTGATTTTTATTCAGTTTTAGGCCGACTGTTGTGCTAAGTTTACAAAGGATATACGGCACAGAAACAGGCCATTCGGCCCAACCAGTCCATGCCGGCCAGTAAGTGGCTCAGTCTGGATGACGGCTGCTCTGTGTTTTGTTCATGCCTGACAATGTTCACAGTGAGCAATTAACAGCTGCTTTGTCATTACTCTGTCTTTATATAGATATGATTTATATCTGTTATGAGATATGAAGGTAGTTGCCATTGAGTTGAGAAAGACCCTACAGATGACCTCCCATGTGTAATACAGCACCAATACTGAAATACTCAACAGCCAGACTAAACGTTCAGTCAAACAATTAATAGGTATACTTTTTGTTTCAATTCATTTTTTGTTTGAACTGTTATGTCCATTAGTCTGTGCTGGGGATTAGAATATTTTATTACTTTTACCTCTAAGTGTCAATATCCAAGCACTCCCTGGTCAGGTATATCATAGACAGCTGCAGAGTAAAGCTGCCACTATTCTGTGCCAACTATATAGTTAACCTCAACCTCAAATGAGCACCTCTTACTGCACCAGTGTGGTATTTCAATTTGCAACATCTTTACCTCAATTCGGTGCAAATTTGTATTAATAAGTAAACTTTTTTCTTTCCTGTCACTCCATGTCCAGTAAGACTAGCTACAGGCTGTCCAATTCCTTATTTCATAAAACTTTCAACCGGAAGACAGGGCAACCTTTGATCTCATCAGTATGGGCCAGATTCAGATCCTGGTGAAAGTATAAGATGCTAACATACCACACTAGCCAGCCCCTCTGAGATCAGTATTATTAAAGTTACGTTCATGTAGAAAGGCAAGGCAAATACGTAACTGGGCCAATCTTAGCTCATCTAATTTAGAAAAAAAAATTCACTCCCTACCACAGTGTTTAACTGTCTTTTGAATAACGCCAATGTTTTGTCTCCATTACTTTATAAATCCATTTGTTATGTTGATCATGGACTGCTTGAAAACAAAACTTCCTGACAGACTAAGATGCAGAGGAATCACTTTGGCTCAGCTGGTAACACTCTCACTTGAGTCAGAAGGTTGTGAATTCATGGCCCACTCCAGAACTTGAGCACGTAATCTAGGCTACATTTCAGTGCAGTAGTGAGGGAGTACTGCATTGTTGGAGGTGCTGCCTTTCAAATGGATGTTAAACCAAGATATCTGCCTGTTCAGGTGGATGTAAAAAAATCCCAAGGCACTTAAAAAAATCAATCTGTCAACCAGCACCATCAAAACAGCTTAACTGGTTACTTAACTTGTTTGCTGTTTGTGTGACCTTGCTGTCCACAAATTAGAGTGCTGTGCTTGCCTATAAACCAACAATGACTACACTTTAAGAGTAATTCAATGGTGGTGAAGTGCTTTAGGAATTCCTGAAGATGTAAGAGGTGCAATCTAAATGCAAGTTCTTTATCGATCCTAAATTTACCTTTCACTAGTTTGAACCTAAACCCCTTATTCTGCTTTTATGGAATAACTTGCTTGAATTTACTCCAAATTTACCTTTTCTTTACTGTTTTAATGGCCCGTATTTTCCGTAGGGACATCAGAAATGCCGGTTTCAGGCATGCGAAGTGCATGCGCTGAAAACCGGCATTTCCGATCTGTCAAGAATTCTCTTGATAGATCGGACGCCTGCCCTGGAGAAGGGCCTCTGCGGGTGGAGAGTTCCGCTTTCTGGAGAACCTCCGCACACAGAAAACCCTTACAATTCTTACGTCTGGTAAAAGCAGGCGTAAGGCCGGCTTTTGCCAGCATAAGAGTTGAAAAAAGGGAAAAAAAAAATTTCACTCATTTATAATTTAAAAACTTTTTAAAAAGGTAAGTTTATTTTTAGCCCTGTAAAAAACTTGAATTATTTTTTTCAAAAAATAACATTTTTGTTTAAAATATTTAATTTTTTGTAATTTTAACTCATTTTAAAAACATGATGCTTTAAAAAAATTTATTTAATGTTTTACTGTGTTTTTGGGGTGATCTCCATTCATATATTTGACAGGTCTATCTGTCAAAAGTATGAAGGGAGATTCCCTTCTGCTTTTGGCTCCCCATGGCCCATGTGATCCCAGGGACGCTTGCAAACTGCATGCGCCTCTGGGATACGTGGGCGATGCGTATTTCGAGTTTGGAGAGGCCCAGGAGCGGAAGTGTGTGGACCTCGGGAGCCCTCAGGTAAGTTCGTAGATTTTTTCCAGATCGGAGGCCTCCGCACGTGGGAAGCTTCCGATCGGAAAATACTGGCCAACATCTTATATAATTCTATTATGCCCGCTATCAAACACCTCCTTCCAGGGCAGAAGAACCCAAGTTTGACCAGTCTTTCCTCATAATTCAATCCCCTGACATGGGGATCAGCTACGAGGCTCTTCTATTATGTCCATGACTTGAATATTTTCCTTGTGTCTTGGACACAGGGTGGGGGTGTGTAACATTTGCATATTGAATTATCATTGGCCCGCAGGCATCTGTAAGGAATACCTATTATATTCACATGTGATCACATGCTGAGTTGTCATTGGCCTGCAGACATCTGTAAGGACTACTATTGTTTTGAAGACCCAGGCTAGGGGTCCTAATGCCAGGCTTTTCCCCATTGGTGCTGCTATGAGTAAGATCACAGACCTAATGCTTAATTTGGAATGGCCCCCCAGATTATCACCAACTTCTACCGGTGCACCATTGAGAGTATCCTGTCCGGCTGCATTACTACCTGGTATGGCAACTGCACCGCCATAGACCGCAAGGCTCTACAGATGGTGGTGAAAGCTGCACAACATACTATAGGAATTAAACTACCTGCTGTGCAGGGTATCTACCCAGAGAGGTGCCGGGGGAAGGCCCTGAGAATCATCAAAGACGCGAGCCACCCCAGCCACAACCTCTTTGCCCTGCTCCCATCCGGTAAGAGATACCGAAGTATACGGTCTCGTACCAGCAGGTTTCGAAACAGCTTCTACCCCCAGGCCATAAGACTCATGAACAAATAATTTATTATTATTTATTACTGTTGTTTTATTTATTATTACTGTATTTCTATTAGTATTTTTATTATTGCTATGCCATATTTATTCCAATGTTGGGAGGACTCGTAAAAATCAACATTTCATTGTGTGGTACACATGTCTGCTGCATACATGACAAATTGAATTGAATTGAATTGAATAAAAGAGTTAAACTGTAATACTCCGTTGTCCTGCGATTTATTATTTTTATACAAAGTGTGTAAAACAAGACAGGGGTGGTGGTAGTCATTTTTAACTTCAGCAACGGGCAGAGCACGGGCGGTAGCAGATTGGCTGCCTGTTATACATCTCGCTCAATTTCCCTTTCTATGACTGCTGCTAGTAATCCACTCTGGCCAAAGCTGAAAATGAACCACAGTATCAAAGCTGCAGCTTGATTAGAGCGCAGCACAGATAAAAAAAATCTATAGTTTGCATATGGATTATTTTTATTTTCACATACCCTCTACTTATATTCAGTGAATGTAAATATTTGCTCTATGTCCATCCTTTTCTAGCTCAGTATCAGTCTATGTGCAAATCGTTCAAACACTGATCCAAGATGACTTCAGAATCTCATTAAAAAGTGTGTGGGTGCAAGTTGTGTAAAATTTATATGGAGTCAGACTCATGTCCCACTGTTACTTAATGACTACTTCAAATCACAAGAATAAGCTGAACGGGAAGAACAGCAGTCACGGAAGAGTAGGCCACATTCTGTCCGCTGAATTGTAGAATATGGGAAACCGGGCAGTTAAAATGGAGGGGAAACTTACCCACTGGCCCCCTACCCCAATTCTGCCATCTGCAATTTAAAATCAAATTGAGCTCCCGTGACCCAGGTGCGCTGAGCACAGAGAGGATAAAAATGGGGTGCAGAGGCCTCGCACCTGTCTGTGTTGATTTGTGCCAGCCTCAGCTTTTCGGATGGACATGTGGGGGTCGATTTTAGTTCAGGTGCGGGGAATTGGCGGGTTCCCAGAATTTAGTGATTCCGACACGATTGTAAATGGGTCTGTGAGATTGATGCAAATTTAACACAATTGGTCAATTGATTTCCAGCGTGTGGGAAGCCTTGGCAATTGAGTATTTCCAGTCAAAAAGTCACAGAATATGACATCATCATTGCTGCTGCTTTTAAGGTCCACAGCAAGCCTTGCTTCCTCTGCAGGCTTCCAACCTTCAACATTAAGATGGCACAGGAGCCTGCAGGAGGAACGGCCAGCGGGAGGGCCAGATCTGCGCCCAAATTTGATGAGGCTTCACTACAGGCATTATTGGACGGTGCTAGGGCCCACAGGGAGGTCCTCTTCCCTTCTTCAGGGAGGAAGAGGCCTCCCACTCAGACCAAGGCTGTATGGCTAGAGGTGGCAGGTCAAATCAACTCCTTGGGGCTAACACGAAGAATGTGGTTGCAGTGCAGGAAAAGATTCCATGACCTTCTTCGCACTGGAAAAGTAAGTACTGTATGATGTTTCCATCACCCTCAATCTGATCCCCATTGCCTTTCCTCACCAGCACTCAGCTTTAGCAATCTCTTCCTGCACATCCCACTAGACACTCACATCCATGCACCCTTACCCATTCCCTCTCTCTCTATGCACACATTCACATAACTATTCCACCATGCAGCCCTCACACTCCCTCTCACTCTGATGCTTTTAACACAACTGACAACACACAGGGAGGGCCCTTGGTATTGCAACCTCACTCCATCTTTGTCTCCTTCTAAGTATCTATGCTATGCAATCTCTGCATTCACTCCTTCATTCTCACTCAACCGCCACTTGTCTCCCTCATTACAGGAAAAGAGAGCTCACAATAGGAGAGAGCGAGCCAGGACAAGAGGAGGGCCGCCCTCATTAGCCCAGCTCACCCCCTGGGAGGAAGGCGTCCTGGAGATTGCCAGGGCTGACCGAGATGTGGACGTTGGGGAAGGACAGGCAGGAGCATCCCCGCAAGCTGGTGACAGAATAGTTTTCCATCTCTCTCATTGGCATTGCATGAATCGCTGAAAATGATTCTGAAGCTACATCATATGTTGCTTGGCCTGCTGAGTTTTTCCAGCATTTTCTGTTGTTATTTCATATGGACTTATGATCATCTGCAAAATGCAATGTGCATGTAACCTTGGCATCACATCTCTAACTTTTTCCTTGACTCCCCCACAGGACCATCGAGAGCCCCCGTCCCCACGGTGCAGGAGGAAGAGCCTGAGCAGTCAGATTCCTCAGAGGAATCTGCAACCTTTGAGGGCGCAGCATCATCAGAAATAAGCGCATCCAGCACCAGCGCAGACACTCACACCTCGGTGGGACCTTCGGGACATAGAGTAGTGTTGTCACCTGGTGTATCACAGCTCACAAGTGAGCATCGGCAGATTGTGGAGACAGGGACAGCAGTGGAGAGTCCTCGTTGGAGGGCGCAGGATTCTGCCAGCTCGGCTCAGCTGCATATCGACCCTCTGCCTCTGGGTCCATCCGTAAGATCAGAGGTGATGGAACGCCAGGCACAGATGCAGGAGTCTCTGGCAGGTTTTGTCTCCAGGGTCGCTGCGAGTGTGGAGCGAATGGAGGAGTCCATAGCGAACATGAGCAGAGCCTCCGTGGAGTCATTGGCGCATGAACGCATCAACACGGAAAGGATGGCTACCTACGTGGAAATGATTGCTGCCTCCGTGGTAAGGCTGGCTACGGTAGAGGAGAGGAGGGCTACGGCCATGGAGGAGGTTAGTCGCCAGGGTATGGAAAACACGGTGAGTGTTCAGAATAGAATGACATCTCTTGAGGAGCGATGGGCATCTATTGAACAGAGAAACCAGACCTTCATGGAAGTCCTTCTGAGTAGGACTGCCATTGCAGATACAGGTCCCCATGGCCCCCCTGATGTACAGCAAGCTGCTCTCAAGCCACTTGCAGGTACTGAGGGGGACCTGACCCATGAGAGGGAGGTTGGTGGCAGACCTCAAGGAAGTGGGGGCTCCTCTCCAAGCACTCACACTTCCATGCCACTGCAGGGCCCTCAGTCAGAGCCCCGCCGGAGTACACACCCAACGGAGATGGAGGTCTCAGCCCCTGCACAGCCGCAGGAGCAGCAGACTGCTGGCGAGCCCTCACAGGCTCGCCATCCCAGAGGACGCCCACCAAAGGTGTCGAGACAGGAGCAGCAGGAAAGTGAGCAAGGGGCCTCCACATCTGCTGAAGCCACAGGGGAACCACTATGTAGGAGCACGCGTAAGAGGAAAGTAAAGCACAAATAGTCACAAGGGTAGTCACTTGGGTGAAATGCTGTGTATTTTGTGGAAATGCCATCAGTTGTGTGTTTTTCATAAAACTTCTGATGGCAACTTCTGCAGTTGTGGCGTGTGTCATTTCGCGAATGGGGCTGGAGGTCCTCTAATGCCAAGAGGGGAAGGAAAAAAAGGCCTCCCATGCTTCTGGTAGGTGCCTCAGTTGAGGAAGCGCTGAGTGAGGGTGGCGAGAGGGGTCTCGCAGGAGATGGGTGTCAGGCTCCAAACTTCCACAGCTGTGGTTATGCCTTCTAAAAGTTCCCCCAGACCTGAGACAACAAAGTCCTGTCACCTGCAAATGATGACTGATCAATTATCCTCTTTAATGTTGGACCTGCAGCTGATAGTCAGCAAGCCAATAGTGTTCACGCCAGGTTTCACAGGCGTCATCCCCACCAGGCGCGTTTTACGTGGGAAAAGGGTTAAACAGGCACGGGCCTGTTAAAATGGGATTATAAAGGCCAATGAGTGCTGTTTAAGGGCCCTAAAGACCAGTCCCGCCTGTTGCGGGCGGGATTGATTCGGGTCAATCAGACACACCTAGGTTAAAATGGCGTGGAGGTGGGAACCAGGCGGGAGGGTCGCGACCCCTAGGTTTTGCGATTTTAACCCCCCGCACGCCTAAAAGCCTGCCTCACGGCTCAATGAAAATCGAGGCCGTGCTGTGGGCACATGAGGTTTGTGTTGCTCCATGGCAGAAGTCTAATTACAGCATATCCTTACTGCCCTGGGAATTCTGACGCACTACACCCTCAGCAGGAGGCCAGCATGATGTACCTTTAAAAAGTGGAGCAAAGTGCACACCTGAATTCATACTTTCACTGGAAGGACTTTTAAAGTTGACAGAACCAGAGCTCAGATACCCAATACGGAAATCCAAATCTGCTGCTCTGACAAAATCTGGTGTTTGGATTTGGATATGCTCAAATTAACATTGGAATCTCCTGTTTTTCTCTACATTCAATATTAAGCAATTCAGGAAATAAGGTGAACTATAAATGCCAGTCAGCAACTGCAGATTCCTAATTTGTTGTGAAGGACTTCACAGCATTAGGTAGACCCATTGATACATCTATCAAATCAAGTTTCTTTCTACCTTAAGGATTGCATTACACGAGGGTTAAGAATTGAAGTGCTTCACTGTAAACTTTCTAGATAGGTCAAGTGGAGTTTCATGCCTCCATGGTGCCAACTCACTTATCTGTCATCATTTGTTGACAGACAAGGTACAGAAAAGTTTTCATTCAAATCTTTTATCTCTTCAATTTCTGTTTTATTTAATCAGAATGATCTACTGAAATCAGGTGGGGGACATGTTGAGGAATGTCTTGTTAATCTCCTTATTTGGCTCTATGACCCACAGAGACGTACTACGGGGATAATCTAGCAGAAGTCTCCTGTTACAAGAAAGCTGTCTGACAATGCATTCATCTTTAAAAACTCAAAATCCTGCCAACCTGTATTTCAAAGAGATTCTTCCATAACACCAGTCACTGACATCCCAACAACTTTATAATGAAAGAAATGTAATGTTTGTTTTCCTTTTGTTTTTCTCTTGATTCTTTAGATTGCTCTCCCCCTGGGATATGGGCCCACAGGAGCGCAGGCATCCAATCTGTCGATACCATTCTTGAACCGCCTGTTGGAAGGTGTATGAGAGTGACCTCGTTGACTCAGCCTTTTGTTTTCACCCTCTCTCTGCTTGCCACCTCATCAGTTAGCCTGACTAAGATTGGGAAGGGGGAGTCGGTAAGAAAATGCACAGAGCTAACTGGTGCTGCGGTGCATCATGCAAATTCATGCTGGGCCACTGGGAAAGGCAACACAATGTTTATAGAAATCTAACTTTGGAGCAGCAGAAAATTGAAGTTAGTTGATAAGCACAAGTTATAAACTTGTCTTCCCTTCCTGTGCAATGAATGTTACTCCCCGCCACCTCCACCGCCGCCCCGCCCACCCCTGCCACCAGCCTGGAATCGAGAGCTCAATAAACCTGTTAATAGAACTCTCCGAATGCTGATCTGTGACTAACTGCTAATGTGGTGGTTCAATTCAACTGCCTCTGATTTCTCCTCTCTTCAGGAAAAGACCTTTGACTCCTTCTCCCATGTGGAGACTCAAGAGGTTGCACACACTCTGCACTGATTGCATAGTTATCTTGATGAAATGTGTTTGGAATGAATCCTTAGAAGAGGTGGTTTTTAGGAGGAAGTAGCATTTTTAACCGTGTCTTAAAAATATTATTTGCTATCGAGACATCCACCATCAAGTCCATTGAAGTCATCTTGTCACATAAATGGGGAATTGTGTAAACTCCGTACAGTATATAATATATGCTGAACAGATAAATCAAGATGTGTTTGTAATTTTTCTTTAATCAACTTTAATCAAGCAGGAGAGGAAATAAATCACTAATGAACAGGAATATATATATTAATTAACCCTGTGAAGGATTTATTAACAATATTGCCCACAAATGAAAAAAATTAATTAAAATGTAGTTATACTTTTTTTACTAGTTTCCTACATTACAACAGTGATTACACTTAAAAAGTACTTAATTGGCTGTAAAGCATTTTGGGACGTCTTGAGGTCAGAAAGGCGCTATACAAATGCAACTTTCTTTTCTTTTGTTCCATGTAACTTGTATAGTGAGTAATATAGCAATATATAGAAAGACATTGTTTCGGATGTTATTGAAACAGTGTTTTCTGCAAGCTGCAGAGGCCATCATAAGTGGCTGAGAGCTCCACTCATTGAATATTAGCACAGTTCTACTCACACAACTATTGTTTTGCTTAATACAAGGTACGACCTTTGTTCCTGCTGAGACTCAGAGTAGTAATCCAGGATTGGGGCTCCCCATGACGGAAATTGTGTCAAACTTAACGTTTTTTTAAAAAAACAGCAGCGCTGCAAAAGACGGTAGCAGCCCTTTCACATCTGCTGATGTCTGACAATCTGTCCCAATAGCCCCTGTCCTGGCTCATCGTGAGTTGAACGCCAGAAGATCCAAGCAAATATACAAAAAATAACCAAGCATTATTGCCGAGGTCAGTTGAGCTCTGAAACTACATTATCCGCCCCATTGCGTTATACAGTGGTAGGAAGTAATTTTAGACTCACACTTCTTGCATAATCAGCTTGCCATCAAGGGGAGGCAGAATCTAGGCATTTCTCAAGGATGAAAGATAAAAGAAAAAGCACCATTGTCACACATCTCCTGCCGATTGTCCTAACAGTAACACACAGGTGGAAGTGTCAGCTGTGGTTCAGTTGGTAGACTCTGGTCTCTGAGTCAGAAGGTTGTAGGTTCAGGTCCCACTCCAGAAACTTGAGCAAAAACATCTAGGCTGACACACCAGTGCAGTACTGAGGGAGTGCTGCACTGTCAGAGGTGCTGTCTTTCCGATGAGATGTTAAATCGAGGCCCCACCTGCTCTTTCAGGTGGACGTATAAGATACCATGGGACTATTTCGAAGGAGAGCAGGGGAGTTATCCCCGGTGTCCTGGCCAATATTTATTCCTCAATCAACATCACAAAAACAGTTTACCTGGTTATTGCTGTTTGTGGGACCTTGCTGTGCGCAAATTATCTGCCCATTTCCTACATTACAACAGTGACTACACTTTAAAAGTACTTCATTGGCTGTAAAGCGCTTTGGGACATCCTGAGGTCATGAAAGGCGCGATATAAATGCAAGTCTTCCTTTCTTCTTTCTTGGAAACAAGTTACCAAGCTGCTATCTCAGCCAAGGAATGCTCCATGGAGCAGGGAGATCAAAAACAGGGAAAATGTAATAAGCCTCCTGCCCAGCAAGATCCTGGTTCAAGAGAGAGGGAATGTAGTGGATCTATAGGGACATCCTGCATCAAAAGGTTTAATTTAGAGAAATCCTCCATATTACAAAAGTCCCATCCATTAGTATTCTACATTATATTGGATAACAAAAGGGCAAAAACAATGCCACTGGCTCTTAAGTTTGGAAATTACTCTTCTCTAATATTATTGTATGAATATTTAACAAATTTATATCAACTTTCTTTGTCTGCTAATTTAATTGAGGCAATAACCTATTTAAAATAAACAGTAGATAGAGGAATTTGAAACAAACGCTTTAAGCATTTGTACGCTAACACTGCACAGTGTGATTCCCAGGTATATTAAGGCATTTTTGGATCTCTCCATACCATGTCTAAATGCTCATATGGACAGCACTCTATCCTGAATCACCAGAGACTGATATTACACATTTTCCAGGCTTCTACCATTATCATTCTGAAGCCACAAAGAGGTCTGAAAAATTGCCCTGGAGTGATCCTCCAATCTTCCCTGCCATCCTGTGGGAAGTCACCTGACTTCTGCTTTCCACCTCCCGACAAGTGAGAATGGTACCGTAGTTTGTGGAGGATTGCAGGTACATACCCTTGTCCTACCACTATATGATGCGGTGTTCTGGGTCCAATGTGTTGTGTCTTGGTGGCGCTCCCAGACATATATTAACAATCCAAAACTGCTAGGAAATGAAGCAGGCCATTTAGTACCAGAAAGAGAACAATATTACAGGAGACTTTGGTTTAGCCGGAGGTTGTATGTCCGGAAACCTTGATCTACCGGCAGAAATCAGGAGCCGTTCTGTTAGGTTGTTTTTCTTCTCGTGGCTTTTTTTTCCAACAGTCAGGCTTCGGAAAGTCTCTCTGAAGCTGTTGCTAAGCTACAGAGACGCTTCCAAGGTACGGGCCGACTGTTTGAAGCTGTTGCTAAGCAACAGTGTTTGTTGTCAGATACGGAGATGAAAATCTCCGTATGCTTCAACATTAACTTTGTATGTCCGGCAGTTCTGATAGATCGGCAACAGCTCCGTCCCGTCGGTGCCGGATATCACAAAGTCTCCTGTATTCTGATCAGTACTATAAAAGGGTTTCTCCCACTTGACCATGACAGTTCTGATGAAGGGTCCCACCCAAAATGTTAGTCTATCTTTCTCTTTCAGGTGATAACTACACTGATGTGCATATCATGTGCATGTTCCCTTTTATTTCAGATTTCTTTAACAGTCTGTTAGATACACTATTATAAGTGATACTGGGTGGCTACCAATGAATTTTAGCCAGTAACATAATGACAGGGTCAGATAACTAAATGTAAATGACTCCAGCTTTGTTCTCCTGGTTTATGATGTCATCTAAAACCCACTCAACTGTCTTATAATCCAGTGTAAGAAGTCACACAACACCAGGTTATTGTCCAACAGCTTTATTTGAAATCACAAGCTTTCGGAGCACTGCTCCTTCTTCAGGTGAAGTGGAGAAATGCATAAAGACACAGCTTATATAGTCAGAGAATCATGTCAGATGTTTACAGGTAACCTTTCCAACTGCCATTTATCACACCTTGGCAGAGAGATAATCACAGCAGTCGAAGGTGTGAATGGTGTCCAAACAGGTCAGTCAGGGAAACATTACATCAAAGAACAATGAGGTGGGGTCACAAGGGGTCAAATATTGCAGATGCTGGGGTCTGTATGAAAAACAAAAAACAGACAAAAAACATTTTTTTTGGCTGGAAATCACAGCAGGTCCGGCCGCATCTGTGTAGAGAGAACAAGCCAATGTCGACTCGAGTCTGGATGACCCTGCGTCAGGTGGGGTTACATGTAGCGTGACATGAGAAACTACGCCATGTTCTTCGCAGCCTTCAACATGTCATCGATGACGACGAACACCTCGCTAAGGCCATCCCCACGCCTCCACTACTCGCTTTCAAACAGCCGCCTAACCTCAAACAGACCATCGTTCGCAGCAAATTACCCAGCTTTCAGGAGAACAGCGACCACGACACCACACAACCCTGCCACAGCAACCTCTGCAAGACATGCCAGATCATCAACACAGATACCATCATCACACGTGAGGACACCACCCACCAGGTACATAGTACATACTCATGTGGCTCGGCCAACGTTGTCTACCTCATACGTTGCAGGAAAGGATGCCCCGGAGCATGGTACATCGGCGAGACCATGCAGACACTGCGACAACGGATGAACGGACACCGCGCAACAATCACCAGGCAGGAGTGTTCCCTCCCAGTCGGGGAACACTTCAGCAGTCAAGGACATTCAGCCTCCGATCTTCGGGTAAGCATTCTCCAAGGCGGCCTTCGAGACACACAACAACGCAAAATCGTCGAGCAGAAACTGATAGCCAAGTTCCGCACCCATGAGGACGGCCTCAACAGAGATCTTGGGTTCATGTCACGCTACATGTAACCCCACCTGACGCAGGGTCATCCAGACTCGAGTCGACATTGGCTTGTTCTCTCTACACAGATGCGGCCGGACCTGCTGTGATTTCCAGCCAAAAAAAATGTTTTTTGTCTGTTTTTTTGTTTTTCATACAGACCCCAGCATCTGCAATATTTGACCCCTTGTGACCCCACCTCATTGTTCTTTGATGTAATGTTTCCCTGACTGACCTGTTTGGACACCATTCACACTTTCGACTGCTGTGATTATCTCTCTGCCGAGGTGTGATAAATGGCAGTTGGAAAGGTTACCTGTAAACATCTGACATGATTCTCTGACTATATAAGCTGTGTCTTTATGCATTTCTCCACTTCACCTGAAGAAGGAGCAGCGCTCCGAAAGCTTGTGATTTCAAATAAAGCTGTTGGACTATAACCTGGTGTTGTGTGACTTCTTACATTTGTCCACCCCAGTCCAACTCCGGCATCTCCACACCATGACTTATAATCCAGTGACAGCCATCAGCAACCCTCGTATAATACCCCTCTCTGATGCACTAAATGCAAACATTAAATGATGAACTGAAATAAAAACCCAGTTTTGCTCAGTTATCTTTGATCACTTACTATGCAGGGCCCTTGCAGCACTGTTGTTTTTTATTTAATTCTGCACCTCAAGAGTTGCAGAGCTGCCATGCTTTATAATGACATATACGATAAGAAAAAGATTCAGTTCAGAAACAAACCGCTTTATCAGCAGTATCTGACGGACAAACACAGAACACTGAACCTGAGCGTTATCATCAAAAGGCTTTGGTTTGCAACTAAACGGTTTAAAATAGACCAACCATGAGATACCAAGCGATAGATTCTGAAACACATCTGCAATCATTTTTAGTTTCATAACAATGTGACAGAAATATTACATCCCAGCAAAAGAGAATGTGGACTGTTTTCTCAGTCAAAGACTATGTTGCTGTCAGCTGATGCAATTAGAACGCTGCTCTGATATCATAACCCTATTTTTAAAAAAACTTCCTGTGCAACTCAACATGAAGACTTGGAGGCTGCAATGATGGTGATTAGCGGAAGTGAGGAAACAATTGGTGCTGACAACAAAAGATGTGAAAACTATCAGCAAACTCAAAGCTTGGGTTTTGGATCATACATCCAGTTTTGGAGTGGGCTGTCTTTGAAGATTACAAAAATGCAAATTGGACACCAGCAACAAACACAACTTCAGATGACCCCTGAGCCATCCCTATCCTGTCCTACCTCTATCTAACCTGTCTCAATTCTATTTTTGACTTAACAAAAGATGGCAACCCTATTCAAACTCACCGAAGAAAAAAAGGCAAACAGTACATCTCATCTAAAGAATAAATGCTGTGAATGTGAAGTTCCAGTGCATTACAGGATTATCTGTATATCGTCCTAAGAAAGGAGAGGAAATGCTGACAGAATGCTATGAGCAACTGCTTTATGGATCACCTCCCTCAACTTCATGCATTATAGTTTTTTTTAAAAGCAGACTAGATATTTTTCGCCACACACGTGAATGCACAATTTGTCCGCATGGGTCGGCACCTCACGTATCAAATGTCCAGGACCTAGTACCTGTATAGCTGCATTCTCAATTTTATTTCTGTTCCTGCAATGTCCAAGGGGGAGAAATTCAGGATAGCCCCGTTTGGGGCGCTAAAACTTTAAAAAATGAGAAAATTAGCACCAGGCGCTAATGTTTCTAAACTTCTTAAAAATTCAATTTTGCGCTCCAGGAAGGAAGTGGAGCACTAAATCAAGCACTCCACTTCCTTCTTGGAGCGCAATCGGCAGCAGGCGGGGCGGAGACTTCAGCAGCGCTGCACACTGGGCCGAGCAGCACTGCCGCGTTCAAAGGCTCCTTCCCTTCCTTAAAGGGAAGGGCCATCACTGCAGGCTCTGCAATAGAAACAGTACCTACCTGGACCATCAAGGCGGCTGCGATCCCGCGCGATCAGCCCGGCACTCAAGCAGAGTGCGGGCTGAATGATCGCGGGCAGGAACTGGCAGAAAAAAGTGGAGCAAGAAAGGTAGGTATTTTTTTTACTTACCTCGGCCACCGCGCCTTTAATCATTACCCCCGAAGCGGCCGGCTGCCTGATGCACACCTCCTGCAGTTGTCGGTGTTTTCCACCGGCGCTGCTGCAGGGGGCGGAAGTCAATTTCAAGTCCGGGGAGCGATGCGCATGGCGATGATGTCACAATCTCCGGGCGAAGGAGATCGAGGCACAACGCCATAGCGCCGCCGCAAAACTCCCGCTGAATATGGTGGGAGTCAATGTCAGCGCCACGCCTGGTCACAAAGCCATTTGCACGAGGTGCAAAGGCACCCAATTTTGCCCCCAAAGTGATTTTTTTTTTATTCGTTCATGGGATGTAGGCATCACTGGCAAGGCCAGCATTTATTGCGCATCCCTAGTTGCCCTTGAGAAGGTGGTGGTGAGCCGCCTTCTTGAACTGCTACAGTCCATGTGGTGAAGGTACTCCCACAATGCTGTTCAGGAGGGAGTTCCTGGATTTTTACCCAGCGACGATGAAGGAACAGCGATATACTTCCAAGTTAGGATGGTGTGTGACTTGGAGGGGAACTTGGGAGGTCGTGGTGTTCCCATGCACCTGCTGCCATTGTCCTTCTAGGTGGTAGAGGTCGCGGGTTTATGAGGTGCTTCCGAAGAAGCCTTTCTGTGAGTTGCTGCAGTGCATCTTGTAGATGGTACACACTGCAGCCATGGTACGCCGGTGGTGGAGGGAGTAAATGTTTAAGGTGGTGGATGGGGTGCCAATCAAGCGGGCTGCTTTGTCCTGGATAGTGTGGAGATTCTTGAGTGTTGTTGGAGCTGCACTCATCCAGGCAAGTGGAGAGTATTCCATTGCACTCCTGACTTGTGCCTTGCAGATGGCGGAAAGGCTTTGGGGAGTCAGGACACTCGCCGCAGAATACCCAGCCTCTGACCTGCTCTTGTTGCCACAGTATTTATGTGGCTGGTCCAGTTAAGTTTCTGGTCAATGGTGACCCGCAGGATGTTGATGGTGGGAGATTCGGCGATGATAATGTCGTTGAATGTCAAGGGACGGTGTTTAGACGCTCGCTTGATGGAGATAATCATTGCCTGGCACAAATGTTACCTGCTACTTATCAGCCCAAGCCTGAATGTCGTCCAGGTCTTGCTGCATGCGGGCATGGACTGCTTCATTATCTGAGGTGCTGCGAATGGCACTGAACGCTGTGCAGTCATCAGCAAACATCCCCACTTCTGACCTTATGATGGAGGGAAGGTATTTAATATTTATTAAGATATTTAATTCTGCTGTTAATTCATAAACACAAAAATAGATTTCTACACATGGTGGGAGGGTAATATACACCCCTACATGTGGCCCTGTTAAATGAGAGGGGACAAATCATGGGCTAGGTTTTCACATGGTAAGCTGCATATGTTAGTGCAAATACAACAGAAAAATAGGGAGCTTGTGCGAACACTATTTTTGCTCCCTAAAGATACATTCTTCTGAAACAATGCACATGGGAGACACTATGAGCTTTTTCTATAACATGAAAATGCATTAGCAATGTACATTTTAATTCTGTGAAATAAAGGTTGTACTTCTAAAATAGAGCTGCACAGCCGTGTCAGAGAACGCGATTGCCATGGCGTCAGATCTCAAGTAAGCCAGAAGCGTTCCCACGTTCTATAAAAGGAGGTCAGCCAGGCACAACAGTCAGTCCTGCTCAGCCTCCCAGCAGGACTCTAGTACTAGTGTCACCAGCTGAGAAAGCCAGTTCGCTACTTATATTGGTTGAGTTTTTCTGTAGCAGCATATCACTGAAAATACACGGTGTCATTTGCATAGTAGCTAATATGCTGTAAAATGGTCAAATACGCTGGACTCACTTCTGAAGTAACAGCCAGCTCAGCTCCAGCTAAATAGATTTAATCTGATTTTAAACCCTCCCTAACACAACTGTATTCAGTACTGATGGACCTATCGGTGGGTAGAGTGACTCTCCCTGCTAGATAGCCTCTGCTGATTCAAATTCTAGGATATCTTCCCACGTTGCATCCAAGTCCCTTATTTAAATTTTTCGGCCATAGTAACTGCAGAGAGAATACGGGGCATCTGATTGGTATCTCGCCACCTCAACCCGACACTACTGTTCAGCTCAAGGTGTATCCCTTCTTGAATGGCTACAGCCAAGAGATGACAATGTGGCAGAATCCCAGAAAACAGAATGAGCACAGGATTTATACTCTGCAAGAAATGGTCTTGGAAGCAGGAAAATTAAGGAACTCTCATGTATCTTGCTAAGGATCCATAAAGCAACCATTTTGGCTTAGCATCTGAGGAAATCCAGCTGAGGAATACCCTCCAGGTTCATGAAAGAATGCAGGAACTTTTAGCAATACAAAAAGGCCATGAGGTACAATCTGTTATGCCAAACCCTTACACAGTACCATTACAATGTGACTTTATGATTCATTTTTGTTTGCCAAACGCAGTCTATATTTGGGTCCATACAGCAAATATATATATATTTTATAATTTCCAACATGATAAGACAAATTTTGTTTGCACAGCTGCAGTTGGTCTTACAATAGTTCAGATGGATTACAAATGACTCGGCAATTTTCAAAGTTTGATTGTGTTTTTAGCAGAAGCTAGTAATCTTTAGTAATTTCCAGCTGTACCTGATTTACAGACAAGGTCAAAGGAGGATGG
The DNA here is from genome assembly GCF_052327205.1 of Somniosus microcephalus. Taxonomy (NCBI): domain Eukaryota; kingdom Metazoa; phylum Chordata; class Chondrichthyes; order Squaliformes; family Somniosidae; genus Somniosus; species Somniosus microcephalus. The sequence continues at coordinate 56,214,993 of NC_140989.1, read as the reverse complement.
GCGTTAATTTAAAAATAGCTCTTGTGGCATAGTGGTTAGCACTGTTGCCTCACAGCGCCAGGGACCCGGGTTTGAATCCGGCCTCGGGTGACTGTCTGTGTGGAGTTTGCACATTCTCCCCGTGTTTGCGTGGGTTTTCTCCGGGTGCTCCGGTTTCCTCCCACAGTCCAAAGATGTGCAGGTTAGGTTGATTGGCTATGATAAATTGACCCTTAGTGTTAGGGGGATTAAATACGTGGGGTTACGGGGATAGGGTGGGATATGTGTTGGTGTAGGGGTTACGGGGATCGGGTGGGATATGTGTCGGTGCAGGCTCGATGGGCCGAAATGGCCTCTATCTGCAGTGTGTGATTTCTGTGAACATGGGAACAGGAAGAGGCCATTCAGCCCCTCGAGCCTGTTCTGCCATTCAATGAGATCATGGCTGATCTGTGACCTAGCTCCATATACCTGCCTTTGGCCCATATCCCTTAACACCTTTGGTTAACAAAAAGCTATCAATCTCCGATTTAAAATTAACAATTGATCTAGCAGCAATTGCCATTCGGGGAAGAGAGTTCCAAACTTCTACCACCCTTTGTGTGTAGAAGTGTTTCCTAATTTCACTCCTGAAAGGTCTGGCTCTAATTTTTAGACTATGCCCCCGGTCCGAGACTCCTCAATCAGCGGAAATAGCATCTCTCTATCTACCCTATCTGTTCCCCTTACTATCTTGAAAACTTCGATCAGATTACCCCTTAACCTTCCAAATTCTAGGGAATACAACCCTAATTTATATAATCTCTCCTTGTAACTTAACCCTCGAAGTCCAGGTATCATCCTGGTAAACCTATGGTGCACTCCCTCCAAGGCCAATATATCCTTCCTAAGGTGTGGTGCCCAAAATTGCTCACAGTACTCCAGGTTTGGTCTAACCAGGGTTTTGTACAGCTGCAGCATAACTTCTACCCCCTTATATTCTAGTCCTCTAGATATAAAAGCCAGCATTCCATTAGCCTTTCTGATTATTTTCTATACCTGTTCATGACATTTTAATGATCTATCTACCTGGGCCCCCAAGTCTTTTTGGACCTCCACTGTTTTTAGACTTTCACCATTTAGAAGGTACCCTGTTCTATCTTTATTAGGTCCAAAGTGGATGACCTCACATTTGCCTACATTGAAATCCATTTGTCACAGTTTTGCCCATTCACTTAATCTATCGATATCCCTTTATAATTTTATGCTTTCATCTACACTGCTTACAATGCCGCCTATCTTTGTGTCATTGGCAAATTTGGATATATGGCTTTCTATGCCATCATCTAAGTCATTAATAAATACTGTGAACAGTTGAGGCCCCAACACAGATCCCTGCGGGACACCACTAGTCACATCCTGCCAATTAGAGTACCTACCCATTGTCCCTACTCTCTGGGGCAGAAATTCGGTATCGCCCCATTTGGGGCGCAATTATCGGCCGGGTGCAAAGATTAGCACCTGGCGCTAATTATCGCCTCCGACAGCAAACTTGGCTTTTATCGCCCCTGGAGGTGATTGTAGCGCTAAATCAGGCGCTACACACCTCTCTTAAGGCGCTAAGGCCGAGGAGTGAGGCGCTATCTCAGAGGGCGGGCGCAGCGCAGGTGCTGCCAGCTAGCGATTGAACACAGACACACTGGCACCAGTCAGTTCTTAAAGGGGAGGGTTGATCTTGCTCTGCAGCCACACCCTGCTCAGTGGAGCCTTGAATCTCGGCCTGGGCAGACCTGTGGCTAAATCTAGCAGCCAGACACTATGGAAAGGGCCAGGGAGCGAGCACAGCGCTTCTGTGAGCGGGCTTTGGAGGCTCTGGTTCGCGGGGTGGAGCGCAGAAGATCCATTCTGTACCCAGAGAGTGGCAGGAGGCCTTTGCCAAACGAATACAGAAAAGTGTGGAGGGAGGTGGCTCAGAGAGTGTCCTCAAGCAGCATGGTGCCTAGGACCCAGGTGCAATGTAGGAAAAAGTTCAACGACCTCACTCGGGTCGTCAGGGTGAGTGCCTTTTTTCAAAACCTCTTCATCCCTCCATCTCCACCTCACTTTATGGCCAGAGGGTCTTGAAAGCCCCAATGCCCAACACTCATCCAACACCTATGGCCCTTTCATGAAACACACACGCACATTCCACACTTTGCATACAGTAAGGGCTATTCAACCATGGGAGGCATTTCAGGCAAGATCATGGTTGCATACAGTAAGGGCTATTCAACCATGGGAGGCATTTCAGGCAAGATCATGGCTGCATACAGTAAGGGCTATTCAACCATGGGAGGCATTTCAGGCAAGATCATGGCTGCATATTTACTCAGACGCTGTCCTTTTTCTTGCAGGCCAAGCTGTCTCATAATAGGAGACAGCAGCAACGGACCGGTGGAGGGCGGCCTCAGCTTCAAGCCCTCAGCAATCTTGAGCAGCGCGTCCACAGGATTGTGGCAAGCCGGGTGATTGGTCCCGTCACCACTGGAGACGCCGACCCCGTTCTGGACAACAATGGTAAGGTCATCACCTTTTTGTCCTCTCTCCTTCCACTTGTTCCTCACAACAGCAGCCTTTGACACTTTCAATCCAAATCACTAAATCGCTGCACTCATGCCTCCCTTGCTGCCACCCTGTCCTCACGCTAAAGCCACTCTTGTACCTCCCTGCTTTCAGATGGTGATTCACCAGGTGAGGAGACAGGCCCTCAAGCTGCCAGTGAGAGTGAAGCTGAAGGCGAGGAGGAAGAGGAAGCCGGACCATCAGCGCCACCCTCTACCGAGGCAGCCCATGCCCATACTGGGGACACGCCTTACCTGGAGGGGAGCAGGGGGGAATGGTCTGATGAGGGTGAAGCTCCAGGACCCAGCGGGCTGCAGCAACGCGAGGGGGGTAGGGAAGCTCGGGGGCCTTCTCCCCGGAGGGAGAGGATGGCCTCGAGTCCTGCTGCACTGGACGCAGACGAGGAGCAGGTCCTCGCTGAAATGAGCGCCCAGGCGGAGCAAAGGCACACTGAGCTCATGGCTGCAGTGGCAAGGATGCCCGAATCCATTGAATCACTGGCAAGGAGTATGGAGCACTTCGCTGTAGCACAGGCGGCTGCCACGCAAATGCTAAGTGCTGCAATGCAGTCAGTGGCTGGTCTCATGCAGACGCAGATTGAGGCCACGCGAGCACTGACTGCTGCCACCCTCGCTGGATCGGGCAGATTTCCCCAGGGCTCTCACTGCGCCGCAGCAGGCCAGCAATCTGTGCTCCATGGGAGTGCCAGTGTGTCGGTCGAGCAGGGAGTTACTGTCCTCTCTCAAGATGACAGCATTCCTGCTGCCGCCACTGGCACTTCTCCACTGCAGTTGCCACCACCTGTAGGACAGACTGCTGCTGCCCATGCAGAGTTGGAGCAGTCAGCAGCCGGGCCCTCCAGGCCCAGAGCTGGTCCAGGCCGTCCCTCAAGGGCATCTGCAGTCTCAGTTTCTGACACTCAGCAGCCTACCCCCAGCTTTGCTCCAGCCACTGGGGTCCCATTACGGAGGAGCTGCAAGGTGGGAAGGGGGCAATTTCGCAAGGGAAGCAGATCACCCTCGAAGGGCAAAAAGTAGGAGGTGTGGTAAAATGTATTTCATTGTCTTACTTAAGGCCGAGGTTCGTGGCCAAATTTTTGTTACTGTTTTGGACATTGTCTCCAGGTTTTGAGAGCCAGTTATGTGAATGACTGCTTTTTTATGTGTTTCTTTCTATTACTTTGTCATGTGGAAATGAGACACAGTTTGTGAAATAAAGAAGTGTATGTATTCAAAATGTGCATGTTTGGTCTTTGCACTCATTGTTGCCTTGACCGGCTTAGGGGTTGCGGGATGGTTTCATTCAGGCTGTTTGAATGGCAGAAGCCATTCCCTCAGAGGGGGCCTAGAAGCGACTTGCTATGAGCCTTTGACGGACGGCCCTTCCACTTTGTGCCTCCCTCCCGCCTTGGTGCTGCTGATGATCATCCTCCTCATCTTCCTCCTCCTCCCCTCCGCTGGTGCTCCAATGTCTGGTGGCATTGGCTGGGTCCTGAGGATTGCCAGGCTGTGCAGCATGCAGCACACAACAACGAAGTGGGAGACTCGCTCAGGCGAGTACTGCAGGGCTCCTCCAGAATGGTCCAGACAGCGGAACCGTTGCTTGAGTACGCCGATTGTGTGCTCAACGATGTTCCTGGTAGCTTGATGGCTCTCGTTTTATCGTAGCTCAGCAGGGGTGCTGGGCGAACGGAGCGGTGTCATCAGCCAGGTGCACAGAGGATATTCCTTGTCCCTGAGAAGCCAACCTCCTGGGTGATGCAGTGTCTGGAAAAGGTCTGCCACAGAAGTCTGGCACAGGATGAAGGCATCGTGGCTGCTGCCTGGAAAGTGGGCATTGACAGCGAGTATCAGCTGTCTGTGGTAACAGACCAACTGGACGTTTAAGGAATGGAAGCCCTTTCGGTTGCGGAAATCCTCGGCATTCTCTTGCGGCGTCCGCAAAGCCACATGCGTGCAGTCAATGGTGCCCTGCACCATGGGGAAACCTGCTATCATCGCAAAGCCCGTTGTGCGTTCTTGCTGCTTGTCCGGGGTCATGGGGAAAGAGATGTACTCTCGTCTCCTTTTAAAGAGGGCATTTGTTACCTAACGGATGCAGCAATGCACCGCGAACTGGGAGATAATGGCAATGCCCCCAGTAGCTGATTGAAATGAGCCGGTGGCATAAAAGTTGAGAGCCACTGTTATCTTCACTGCCACTGACAGAGGCGTCCTGCTCCTCAGTTGAGGCTGCAGATCTGGCTGAAGCAGGTGGCAGAGCTCAGTGACCACCTCCTTGCTGAATCGCAGCCTTCGCAATCACTGCTCCTCAGACAAATGAATGTAGGAGAACTGTTGGCGAAAAACCCTGGGAGCGTAAGGTCTCCTGTACCGAGGCCTGTTGGCCCTCCTCCGTCTGGCCATGATTGCCACTCTCTCTCTGTGTCTCTGTGCCCTCCGAATGTGATGGAGAAGGACGACGTTCCCATTCATTGCAGCCCCCATAGTATCTGGCCAATCAAAGTTATGAAGGTCAAAAAGCAAAGTACCTGCAAAGTTATGGTCAGAAGCCCAAACTACCTCAGATAGCGTTGACTCAATGCAGAAGTCCCTCTTTCTCTCTTTGTCTCTCTGCAAATCTCTCTCTCTCAGAACGAGTGGTGCAAAAATGGCTACCACACAAAAGCCAGGAAGAGGCCCCCTTTAAATAGCGCCCCCCCAGCCCCACAGCGACTGGGAAGCGTTCCAGTCAACCTGTCGTTGGTAGCGCCAGGCGGAAAGGGGGGGGCGCCACTGAATTTCCGGTCCAGGGCGCCCCAAGGGCGTTGCACTCTCGAATGACGTCAAGATCTGCGTGTGCAGGAGATCGGGCGGTATTGTTTAGCACCGCCGCAAAATGTCCGGTCAATTTCGCGAGAGGCGCAGATATCGCCGCGCCCGGGCACTAGTTGGTTTGCGCCCCACTTAGCGCCCTCTTAAGGCACTAACGGGTGGCGCTACCAACTGAATTTTTCCCCCTCTGTCTCCTGTCGCTCAGCCAATTTCCTAACCAGGTCAACAAGTTGCCCTCAATTCCATGGGCTTCTACCTTAGTTAACAGTCTCTTATGTGAGGCTTTATCAAGTGCCTTCTGGAAGTCCATATAAATAACATTCATAGACATTCTCCTGTCCACTGCTTTTGTCACCTCCTCAAAAAGTTCAATCAGGTTTGTCAGGCATGACCTACCTTTCACAAAACCATGCTGGCTCTCTCTGATCAACTGAAAATTTTCGACTCTAGGGGGAAAAAATTCAGTTGATTTGCACCTCCCATTAGCAGGGCGGGTATCACTACTGCTCTGTAGACTATGAGCTTAGTGCCGGGTTTGAGGTCCTGGCCTTCAAACACTCTCTTCCTCAGGCGACCGAAGGCTGCACTGGCACACTGAAGGCGGTGTTGGACTTCGTCTTTGACGTCTGCACTTGTTGACAGTAGGCTCCCGAGGTATGGAAAGTGGTCCACGTTATCCAAGGCCTTGTCGTGGATTTTGATAATCGGGGGGCAGCACTGTGTGGCGGGTGCAGGTTGGAAGAGGACCTTTGTCTTACAGATGTTTAGTGTAAGGCCCATGCTCTCGTACGCTTCGGTGAAGGTGTTGACGATGGTTTGGAGTTCGATCTCTGAGTGAGCGCAGACGCAAGCATCGTCTGCATACTGTAATTCGACGACAGAGGATGGGATGACCTTGGATCTGGACTGGAGGCGACGGAGGTTGAACAGTTTCCCGTTTGTTCTGTAAATTAGCTCCACTCCAGTGGGGAGCTTACTGAGAGTGAGATGGAGCAGTGCAGCAAGGAAGATCGAGAAGAGCGTTGGTGCGATGACACAGCCTTGCTTGACCCCGGTTCGTATGTGAATTGGGTCTGTGGTGGAACCGTTGGTCAGGATCACGGCTTGCATGTCATCGTGAAGCAGGCGGAGGATAGTGACAAACTCCTCGAAGGCCTTTGTGAGATCAAAGAAGGCCATGTACAGTGGTTGGTGCTGTTCCCTGCATTTCTCTTGTAATTGACGTGCGGTGAAAATCGTGTCCATTGTGCCTCTTAGTGGGCGGAATCCACATTGCGACTCTGGGAGGAACTCTTCGGCCACTGGGGGAAGGCGATTGAGGAGGATTCTTGCGATGACTTTCCCTGTGGCAGATAGCAGGGAAACTCCTCTGTAATTACAGCAGGCACCTCAAAGCACTGGAGAGGTACCATCAACACTGCCTCCGCAAGATCCTGCAAATCCATTGGCAGGATAGGCGCACCAACGTCAGTGTTCTTGCTCAGGCCAACATCCCCAGCATCAAAGCTTTGACCACGCTCAATTAGCTCCGATGGATGGGTCACATTGTCCGCATGCCCGATACGAGACTCCCAGGACAAGCGCTCTACTCGGCTCTCTGACATGCCGGGAGGGGAACGTCGTCCTTCTCCATCACATTCGGAGGGCACAGAGATGCAGAGAGAGAGTGGCAATCATGGCCAGACGGAGGAGGGCCAACAGGCCTCGGTACAGGAGACCTTACGCTCCCAGGGTTTTTCGCCAACAGTTCTCCTACATTAATTTGTCTGAGGGGCAGTGATTGCGAAGGCTGCGATTCAGCAAGGAGGTGGTCACTGAGCTCTGCCACCTGCTTTAGCCCCTCCCCAGGTGGGCAGGGGAGGTGCTTCAGGGACACCCTCAAAGCCTCCTTGAAAAGGTGTAACATCCCCATCGACACCTGAGAATCCCTGGCCCAAGACCGCACAAAGTGGAGGAGAAACGTCTGGGAAGGCGCCGAACACCTCGGGGTAGATTTTCCCGAACCTGTCGGGAAGAAGGTGGGACTTCCCCTTTTGGGTTTTTGACCCACCTACTTCGACGTCCGGCCAATCCGCGCGATTTTCCCTTGATTGACCTTGTTGAGCCCGCCCAGCGAGCTCAGCAGGCCAATTAAGGGCCACCCGGCAACAGGTGATGTCACAGACTGAAATTTCATCTGTCAAGAGTTCTTGACAGATGAAATATCAGTGTTTCACAGCTGTTTGAAGCTGTGAAACACTGACAGTTTGAGTTCTAACATGAGTCCTTCTGCACAGACTCAGTTAGAACTCTTACCAGCACTCAAAGCTGAAGGCTGTCACTTTTCACAGATCGCAGCCATTCAGCTTTCAGTTCCGGCTGAGTGATGCGTTCCCGACGGCTACAGGAAGAAAGGCTGTGAAGGTAAGTACAGGTAAGTAAAAGTTCTTTACACACTTTAGACACACCAAACACCTTTACACTCATGCACCCATCACTCACTTGAGCGCCAATATCGCGACCCCTCTAACTCCTTCAACCCGATGGCTCGCCTGCTCTAACCTGGCGTGGTTTGGAGCTGTTGGGAAACCCACACGAAACCCCTCAAAATAGGGATTAGGCTAAAAACTGCCTGTTAACTACCTGTTAACAGGCAGTTAATTGGCACTAATCCCTTCCCGCCTGGTTTCGGCGGGTCCCAGTGCGGGGCGGGTACCCGCCGCCCCTGAAACTTACGTGGGGCGGGGTTTTGGGCGGGATGGTGTTGGGACCCCCAAATTCGGGATTCCCCCCCCCCCCACACGCCTGAAACCCCGTCTGACGGCTCCACGAAAATCTAGCCCCTCGAGTCTCTTCGCCGGGAGCAAACGGAAGCAAAGCGCAGGCAGCGCAAGGAGCTCACATCGATCCAAGCACCCCACCCACCTGTCCCTTCAACCACCGTCTGCCCCACCTGTGACAGAGACTGTAGGTCCCGCATTGGACTCATCAGTCACCTGCGATCTCATTTTTAATGTGGAAGCAAGTCATCCTCGGTTCCGAGGGACTGCCTAAGAAGAAGAAAATTATGCTCCTGTGAAGTGACTTGGGATGATTTCCTGTGTTAAAAGTGCTATTTAAATGCAAGTTGTTGATGTTGTTGCTCTTTTTATTTCCCTCTCCTGCTGTAAAGAAATTACACCCAGCTCTTTCTGCTGTGATACCCTCCTACATCTATTCAAATGGAATCCTTTTTGTAGGTACACAACATGAATTTATTACTCCAAAAAATCAAACGCGATAATTTTGTTCCACATAAGGGCCTAGAAATTCAGTCGCGTTTGCGCCCACTTATTGGCTAAAGAGTGGTTTGCGCCGGAAGTTTTTTAGCGCCCGAAATTCAGTTGGTCCCTAACATCGGCGTTAGCCGGTAGCGCTGCGCCGGCACCGATGACGTCATCGGTGTGCGCAGCGCCCCGGCTCCAATGCGATTCCGTGCCGACTGCCAAATTCAGTTGCGGCCGCCTCGCCCGTGGCGGCCGCAAACAGCGTTTGAAAAACGGTGCCTTGCAGCTCCGAGAGGCCGGCGCATAAAGGTGGACGGGCGGTCGGCCGCTTTCCCGGCGGCCGCCTGGCCGCACCTCCCTCCCCGGACTCCTGCACCACCCCCCCGCGGCATTGGTGTCTGACTCCCGCGAGCCCGGCACTTCTCCGTGGTGCCGGGCTCATTTGCCGGGGGAATCCAGCGGCGATCTCACGGCTACAGGCAGCTCCTCCTTAAGAGAAGGAGGAGGCCTGCAGTACCCCAGCCTGCCGCACCGCATCGGGTGCCGCAGCGGCAGCTGGACGCCTGCAATTGACTTTCATCGCCCCAAGCGAGGCGGCCAAACCCTGCAATAGCGCCCGCCTCCGTCTTGGGGCGCCGCAACTGAATTTCAGGCGGGCGCTACGGGAATCCGGGCGAGCGCTAAATTTCGGGCGCTAAAGACCTGGCGGGGCCTTACTGAATTTCTAGGCCAAGGTTTCCAACCACCATAGGCAACAACACATCTTAGTCAAACTGTTGCGCTGTGAATGACACATTGGCTTTGTTTACACAAAGGTGTTAACTTTCAACTAATCTGCTGTTGTCTTCTTTAGCACTTTAATGTCAACGTGCTCAGCTTTTGCAATACAATTGTACAGGCGGATTTATTTAATAACCAGCTGCTAAAATTGTAAAGAATAAGGTGACACATCAGACAAAGAGATTAATTAAAACAGTACAGAAGGGTAGATTTTCCTCTTTGGGCCTCTGCTGGGCACCCTGACAGGTGCGGTGGACCTGAAGTGCACTGCACCCATATAGGGAGAGGTGTCCTCGAATTTCTTGTCCTGGGCTACTTACATTGCCCTGATGCACTGCCAGTGCCGGCGCAATCCCTGGCAGTGCCCGTCATACCCGCTCTGCTGCAGCCATCTGAGAAACTCTAGCAATATCAAAAAAAGGTTCTAAAGAGAACTTTAACATAATCTAGGCTGACACTTCAGTGCAGTACTGCGGGTGACATCTTTCAGATGAGACATTGCTGGTTGTGCGACCTTGCTGTGTGTAAATTGGCTGCCACATTTCCTACATTACAACAGTGCCTACACTTCAAACGTATGTAAAGTGCTTTGGGATGTCCTGAGGTTGTAAAAGGTGTCATTCTTTCTTAACTTAAATAAACACACTAAAAGAATCTGAGGTGGCATTCTTGGTCCAAAACTCAATTTATACCAGAGTGCAGAAATAAACCAGGTTACTTTGACCTTCGCCTGCTTAGTTGATACAGTTGTGGATAGGAAGCTACTGTTCTAAGCATTTCCTCTTTTGGAGGCGGCTAACCAAAATGATATTATTATTAAACTCACACCTATATAAATAAAACTACGCACACAAGCTGTTGCAACAGGTATCTTTGTCTACTACATGAAGCTCTTGACGGGGGTAATTCCCATCCATGGTTGCACTACCATCTGAAAGGTAGGTTGTGCTGGCCATGACTCTGAGATCTTGACCCCGATATTAATGTAAAGGCGAGTTCCAAGCGGGGAGAGTGGGGATTGCGTGGGCAAAACCTGGAAGTAAAGTCAGCGAGTGAGGCAATACATTTTGATTTCTGGGTTGATGTGCACCTGCATGAAGTCCAATGTTTAAAGGGCCAATGCAGAAATGGAATTTGGAGGAGTCAGAAGGTGTTTAGGATGGTTTCACAAAGAGCAAGGGCAGCACCCAGATTTAATGATGCTTCTCTGGAATTACTGCTGGGGGCAGTCAGGAGCAGGAGGGCATCCTTTTCCCAGCAATGGGAGGAAGAAACCTGCTGCTGTCACCAAGAAGGTGAGCAGCAGGAGCATTGTGTCCAGGTCATGGATGCAGTGCAGGAAGCGGTTTAATGACCTAAACCGGTCAGGAAAAGTGCGTACATTTGCTGATTCACCTACATCCTGTGGTGTAAACCCCTCCCCCGCCCCACCACCCCGTTTCACTCTGTCCTGCCAAGTGTACTCCATCACATCACTCCTCACACCCACTTATGTTTCAACAGCACCCATCCTTCACTTTCTGCGCATTTCCTCACCTTCCCATGTATTCATACATCACTGCCACTCACTCCAATCTTTAAGCAATGTGATGCATCTGTCTGATAGTCACTCTCACTGAATGCTCTGCATCCATCAGGTGAATACCTCACCATCACTCACTCACAGGCCTGTTTTTTCACTCCTTATAGGAGAAGAGAGCACAAGACACAAGGGAGAGGGCTGGAGATGGACCGTCACAAATTATGCAGCTCACAGATGCAGAGGAGGATGCCCTGGGGATAAGTGGCACATCTGCATCCCTCTCAATCAGAGGTGGATATAGTAACATAGAAAAATAGGAGCAGGAGTAGGCCATTCGGCCCTTTGAGCTTGCTCCGCCATTCAATATGATCATGGCTGATCGTCTATCTCAATACCATATTCCCGCTCTCTCCCCATACCCCTTGATGCCTTTTGTGTCTAGAAATCTATCTATCTCCTTCTTAAATATATTCAGTGACTTGGCCGCCACAGCCTTCTATGGTAGAGAATTCCACAGGTTCACCACCCTGAGTGAAGAAATTTCTCCTCATCTCAGTCCTAAATGTCCTACCCCGTATCCTAAAACTGTGACCCCTCGTTCTAGGCCCCCCAACCAGGGGAAACATCCTCCCTGCATCCAGTCTGTCGAGCCCTGTCAGAATTTTATACGTTTCAATGAGATCCCCTCTCATTCTTCTAAACTCTAGTGAGTACAGGCCTAGTCGACCCAATCTCTCCTCATACGACAGTCCTGCCATCCCAGGAATCAGTCTAGTGAACCTTCGCTGCACTCCCTCTATGGCAAGTATATATTTTCTTAGGTAAGGAGACCAAAACTGCACACAGTACTCCAGGTGTGGTCTCACCAAGGCCCTATACAACTGTAGTAAGACATCCTTGCTCCTGTATTCAAATCCTCTTGCAATGAAGGCCAACATACCATTTGCCTTCCTAACTGCTTGCTGCACCTGCATGTTTGCTTTCAGTGACTGGTGTACAATGACACCCAGGTCCCTTTGTACATTAGCGTTTCCCAATCTATCACCATTTAAATAATACTCTACCTTTCTGTTTTTCCTACCGAAGTGGATAACTTCACATTTATCCACGTTATACTGTATCTGCCATGTATTTGCCCACTCACACAACGGCCTAGAAATTCAGTTGCGTTCGCCAGCCGTTAGCGCCATAAGAGGGGTAGATTTCGGCGCTAGGCACTTAGCGCCCGGGCGCAGACCGATCTGCGCCTACGCCCAACTTCAGTTGACATTTAGCGCCGGCGCAAAGTGTTTGCGCGTGCTCAGCTGCGCGCGCAGCTTATGACGTCATTTCGTCGTGCACCGCCGTTTGTGCGCCCCAAACCGGAACTTCAGTGGCGCCCGCCCAATGTGGGCGTGGCGCTGTTAAGAACTGTGAAGTGGAACGCAGCAGAGGCCCTGCGGGCCTCGGGGAGCGCTAATTAAAGGGCACTTAGACTGAACTATAAAGGCCAGCCATTTTGCTGCAATGACTTTAGTGCTACGGATTTCTGGACAGAGACCAAGGAAGAGACCTTACTGAATTGGGCCAACATAGGAGAGGTATTTTTGGCTTCTGGCCAGAGCTTGCAAATTTGTCTCATTGTGATTTCACTGTTTGCAAGTATATTATGGGGGCTGCATGGGGTTCCAACCCTCAGTTCCAGCATTATGTGCGAAGGGCTCGCAGACACTGTGTGAGAGGGGCAGCCATGCCTAGACGCAGAGGGGCCATCAGGCGTCGGCAACATAGGCCTTACCCACTCAGGGAATACCGCCAGCAGGTGTCCTATCTCACCATGACTGCCGCGCAGTGTGTTAAGAGGCTGCGCTTCAGAAGGGAGGTGGTTGCAGAGATCTGCCAGCTGCTTCACAGAGATCTGCGTCCACAGCTGATGTGCAGGACGTCTCTGTCGGTGGAAGTGAAGGTCACGGTGGCTCTGAACTTTTATGCAAGCGGCTCCTTCCAAGCCGCTGCTGGGGACATAGCGAACATCTCCCAGTTCGCCGTGCATCGCTGCATCCGGCAGGTCACCGATGCCCTTTTCGCAAGGAGACACCAATTCATCTTCTTCCCCATGACCCTAGAGAGGCAGGAGCAGCGTGCAGTCGGATTTGCGAGGATCGCCGACTTCCCCATGGTGCAGGGTGCCATTGACTGCACGCATGTGGCTATGCGGGCACCTATCGACAATGCCGAGGATTACCGCAACCGGAAGGGCTACCATTCCCTCGATGTACAGCTGGTGTGTGACCACAGGCAGCGCATCCTAGCTGTCAATGCCCGCTTTCCAGGAAGCAGCCACGATGCATTTATCCTGCGCCAGACTACTGTGGCTGACATGTTCCAGGCACAGCCTCCCCCAAGAGGATGGCTTATCGGGGACAAAGGCTATCCTTTGTGTACATGGCTCATGACCCCGCTCCGCGCGCCCAGGACCCCTGCTGAGGAGGCATACAACGAAAGCCATCAAGCCACAAGGAACATCATAGAGCAAACGATTGGCGTCCTCAAGCAACGGTTCCGCTGCCTGGATCGTTCCGGCGGATCTCTACAGTATTCGCCGGATAGAGTCTCCCAGTTCGTCGTCGTTTGCTGCATGCTGCACAACCTGGCTATCCGCAGGACTCAGGCACTGCCACCTCACGTTGGACCACCACCTCAGGAGGACGAGCAGGAGGACCATGAGGAGGAGGAGGAGGAGGAGGAGGAGTACCAGCCCAGGAGGGAGCCACAAGGTCCAAGGGCCGTCCGTCGGCGGCTTATTGAACGACACTTCTAGGCCCCCTGTCAGGGAATGGCTTGTGGCAATGAACGCACCTGAATGCAGCCGCTCCGCAAGCCCTCAGCCGGTTAACGCAACAACCACTTGAAACATCACACATGGACAAGCTGAATAAATAAAAAGCTTTATTGAACAAACTCAGGGCCCTTCCCACATGAAACCCAAAAACAGACAAGACCCCCAAAAAACAGTCAAAAACATATCTCACTCCCACAACCTGGGGAGAAATAACAAAACTTGTCCATCCAAATGGCCTTCATCCTCGGCCTTACCAAGACAAACCCCCCCATAGAGAACACAAACACCCCCATATAAAAAAACATTTGCCTTCATCTTCGGCCTTACCAAAATAAACCCCCCCATAGAGAACACAAACACCCCCATATAAAAAAACATTTGCCTTCATCTTCGGCCTTACCAAAATAAACCCCCCCCCATAGAGAACACAAACACCCCCATATAAAAAAACATTTGGCAACACACTCTACTTTGTGTGCCGAGAGGGCGAGTCCTTGTCCAGGCTTTTCCGGCCCCTGCCCGACCTGCTGCTCCGCCTCAACCTGGGCCCTGTGGGTGTTGCAAGGCTGGGGGAAGGCTCCTGAGGGGCACAATGCGTAACGGCAGATGCCCTTGGGGGTCGGCCTAGACGAGCTCCGGCCCTGGAGGGGCCGGCTGCTGACTGCTGCAGCTGTGGCTGGGCAGCATCAGTCTCTCCAGCAGCTCGTCGCAGCTTTGCTGGGGGAGTGGCAGTGGCAGCTGCAGCAATGGGGGCAAGCTGGCTGATGCCAGGCGCTCGCTGGTCGCCAGAGACACTGGCAGTCGGCCGGGCTGGCACTGCAGCAAGCGCAGCAATCTGGTGAAGCCCAGACCGCTGTGCTGCAGCAGCGCGGCGGGTGCCCTGGCGATGCGTGCATGACACAGCGAGTGTGGCAGCAGTGAGTGCCCGTACTGCCCTGGTCTGTGCCCGCATCAGACCAGCCAGTGACTGCACGGCACCACTCATCAACTCTGCACTTGCTGCCTGTGCTGCCCTGAAATCGGCCCGACTCGCGTCCTGTGATGCCCTGAATTCTTCGTGACCCCTGGCCTGTGCTGCCCCGAATTGTTCGTGACCCCTGGCCTGTGCTGCCGCGAGTTCTTCTAAACCCCTGGCCTGTGAGGCCCCGAAATCGGCCACACTATGAGCCAGGGACTCAATGGCCTCAGGCAACCGTCCCACAACCCCCATGAACTCGGTGTGCCGACGATCCGGGTCCGCGGACATTTGATCAAGGAGGCGCACCTCCTGGGCGAGGACCGTCTCCGGACTGGAGGCCGGACTCTCCCTCTGGGGAGAAGGCCGCCGAGCTGCCCGACCCTTCCCGCGTGGCTGGACGCCACTGGGCCCAGCAACTGCGCTCCCCTGCAACACTTCCCCCCTCTGGGGAGAAGGCAACCGTGCTGCCCGACCCTTCCCGCGTGGCTGGACGCCACTGGGCACAGGAGCTACACCCCCCTGCAACACTTCCCCCTGGCTCTCCTCCAGGCAAGACGTGTCCCCTCCATTGCCATCCCCTGGCGCGGATGAGGGTTCCCCCGATGTGCCGCCTTCCTCTTGCTCCTCGTCGTCCTCCTCTTCCGAGGGACTGACACTCGCAGCCTCAGGGACCTCCTCCTCACCAGCTGAAAGCAGGAAGGCACAAGAGTAGCTTTAGAGTGAGGACAGGGCGTCAGCGAGGGAGGCATGAGTGGTGGCATTATGCGCATTGGTCGGACAGTGGCAAAGGATGTAGATCTGAAGCGCAAGGGGAACGAGAGAGGTCCAAACGCTCATGTCCTTACCATTGGGGCCCAGCACAGGGTCGGCATCTCCAATTGCAACGGGGCCAATCACCCGGGCACCCATGAGTCGACCCACGCGCGCCTCCAGGTCACTGAGCTCCTGGAACTGGGCACGGCCTCCCCCGGTGACAGTCCGGCTCTTCAGATTCTGGGCCAGCTTGGCCTGCAAGAGAAAGGACGGCCTCTAAGTACAGTGTGGTGCCCTGTTGTTGTGTGCACTGCCTCCCATGGTCGAATAGCTTGGCCAGTGTGGTGCCCTGTTGTTGTGTGCACTGCCTCCCATGGTCGAATAGCTTGGCCAGTGTGGTGCCCTGTTGTTGTGTGCACTGCCTCCCATGGTCGAATAGCTTGGCCAGCGTGGTGCCCTGTTGTTGTGTGCACTGCCTCCCATGGTCGAATAGCTTGGCCAGTGTGTAAAGTGCAGAAAGTGCTATTGGTGTTCATGCCAGTGCCATAGCTGCTGGAGGAGGGCTGGCCATTAGGCCTTTGAGGTCCCTTTGCCCATAATGTGAGGTGCACATGCAAGGATGAGGAGGACAATGGAAAGGGTACTCACCCTGACCAACCGAGTGAGGTCGTTAAACTTTTTCTGGCATTGGTCACCAGTCCTGGGGACATCGCTGTTGGCTGTGACCCTCTGGGCGATTTCCCTCCAGGCTCTCCTGTACAGCCTCTTGGGAGCCTTCTTGCCACTGTCCGGGCACAAGATATCTCTTCTCTTCTCCAAAGCCCTAACCAGCACCTTCAAATCATGGGCAGAGAAGCGCTGCGCTCGCTCACGGGCCCTCTGCATCGTTGCTGGCGCTATTTCTCTCCAGCAGCAGTGTTTAGGCCTAGCTGGAGGGCTGCAGTATCCAGGGCGTGGCAGCAGACCAAGTCGACCCTTCCCCCTTTAAGAGCTGGCCGGCGCCAGGGTGTCTGCTGTCAATCAAAACATGACCGCACCTGCGCTGCGCCCGGCCTCGGCGGTATCAGTCTGCACCGCCGGCTTAGCGCCTAAAGATAGGGGTGCAACGCCAGTTTTAGCGCTCGAGCAAACTCCTTGGCCAAAGCTACTGAATATCGGCGAAGTGGCCTCCACTTTCCGGCGGGCGCAAACTTTAGCGCCCGCCCGACTTTACCGCCCCAAAAGCGGCTATACTGAATTTCTAGGCCAACTTGTCTAAATCGCCTTGAAGCCTCTTTGCATCCTCCTCACAACTCACAAACCCACCCAGTTTTGTGTCGTCAGCAAACTTGGAAATATTGGTTCCCTCATCCAAATCATTGATATATATTATGAATAGCTGGGGCCCAAGCACTGATCCCTGCGATACCCCACTAGTCATCGCCTGCCACCCCGAAAAAGACCCATTTATTCCTACTCTCTGTTTCCTGTCTGTTAACCAATTTTCAATCCCATAGGATTACCCCCAATCCCATGTGCTTTAATTTTGCACACTAGCCTCTTATGTGGGACTTTATCAAAGGCCTTCTGAAAATCCAAATACACCACATCCACTGGTTCTCCCTTATCTATTCTACCAGTTACATCCTCAAAAAACTCCAGTAGTTTTGTCAAACACGATTTCCCTTTCATAAATCCATGTTGACTTTGTCTAATCCCGTTGATATTTTCTAAGTGTCCTGTTATCACATCCTTTATAATAGACTCTAGCATTTTCCCTACTACTGATGTTAGGCTAACCGGTCTGTAGTTCCCTGTTTTCTCTCTCCCTCCTTTTTTAAACAGTGGGGTTACATTTGCCACCCTCCAATCTGTAGGAACTGTTCCATAATCTATAGAATTTTGGAAGATGACAATCAATGTATCCACTATTTCCATGGCTACCTCTTTTAGTAGTATAGGATGCAGATTATCAGACCCTGGGGATTTATCAGCTTTCAGTCCCATTAATTTCTCCAGCATTATTTTTTTACTAATACTAATTTCCTTTAATTCCTCCTCCTCACTAGACCCTTGGTTCCCTAGCATTTCTGGGAGGTTATTTGTGTCCTCTTCCATGAAGACAGAACCAAAGTATTTGTTTAATTGCTCTGCCATTTCCTTGTTCCCCATTATAAATTCTCCCGTTTCTGACTGTAAGGACAGACTGGGAACTCGCAGATGGCTGGTGACGGAATGAAAAATATCTCTGACACTTGCCAACTTTATTTCATCAATGACTGAACTATGAGAAGACTGAGTATGGTGATTTTCAAGACTGTTACTTTGCCAGGACTAATTCATATCCCTGTCTTTTGTCTTCCAGGCCTTCACGCTTAGCCAAAATGACGATTCTACAGAGGACCTAATTCCTTCTGAGGGTGCACTGTCACAGGACGTACAGCCAGCATAGATACTCGCACTTCAATGGATCCAGTTAGAGAGTTAGTTGGGTTTTCACCTGATGATTCACAATTCACATGCGAGCACAAGCACACACTGGTGGCAGGGACAGCTGTGGAGAGTCCGTGTTGGGGGGCACGATCTTCTCCAAGCTATGCTCAGCTGGACACATATACTGAACCCCGGGGGCTATCGTTGAGAAGGAGAATAATATAGATGCTTCAACAACTTAGCCAGGTACTGACAGACGTGCCAAGCACACACTCCACAATAGCGGAGAGGATGAAGGAGTCCAACTTGAACACCACTGCATTGGTGGCACAGGGAATTGCGAGAATTTCTGCCATGGAGAGAGTGGCATCCCTGGCAGCAATGTATGTGGCTGGTCTGCAATGAGTGCTCCATCTTCATATTCCTCCTCCTCCTTATCCCAAGATGCCTCAGGAGCACCTTTATCCTCCTCCACCTATAATCCTCTCAGGATGCAGCACACCACTATGATTCTAGACGTTCTGGCTGGCGAGAATGAAGGGCACCTCCAGACCTATATAGGTACCTAAAGCTCATCTTCAACATGCCGATGGCTTGCTTTATGACACATCTGGTGGTCATGTGGCTCTTGTTGTAGTGCTCCTGCGCCTCATTGGTGGAGTTCCTTACAGGTATCACGAGCTAAGTTTTAAGGGGGCATTCCCTTGCCTCCTAAGTCTGCCTCCTGGAACAAAAAGATCTGGAATGTTGGACTGCCGCAGTATGAAAGCACCATGACAGCTCCCAGGGAATCTCTTGTGGTTACACACCAGTTGCTCACTGATGGAAAAATATCCTTTGTGGTTGATTAAAAACTCCTGCTTGCTGTGATGGTGCTTGGATTGCCACGTGTGTGCAGTCATGGCACCCTGTACCTGTGGGAAGCCAGCCAGAGAGATGGATGCGAGTGCCCGCTCATTCTGGCTATTGCTATCACAATGGAAGTTGACATAAGTCGACTGGCAAACAACCCATCCATGACCTGCTGTATTCATTTATGAGCAATCGACTGAGAGATCCTAGAGATCTCTCCGGTGGCGCACTGGCAGGAGCCAGAGGCAAAGAAATTGAGGACAGTGGTGAGTTTGACAGCGACAGGCAATGTGTGGCCACAAGGTGCAGCACAGAGCAGCTCTTCTTAAAAGAGGCTGCAGATCTCTGCGACCATCTGCCATGCCAATCTGAGCCGGTGGAAGCACTGTTCTTCAGATGGGTCTAGGAAGCTGAAACTCTGTCGATAGAGCCTCTCACGTGGGTAGTACCTCCTGCGACCTCAGCCCCTCTGTTGATCTTCTCTCTGCTGTCCTGCACCTCTTCACTGTGCACCTCTCTCCTGTGCACCTCTCCCCTGTATACCTCTCCTCTGTGCACCTCTGCTCTGTGCACCTCTCTCCTGTGCACCTCTCCCCTGTATGCCTCTCCTCTGTGCACCTCTGCTCTGTGCACCTCTCTCCTGTGCACCTCTCCCCTGTGCACCTCTCCTCTGTGCACCTCTCTCCTGTGCACCTCTCTCCTGTGCACCTCTTCACTGTGCACCTCTACTCTGTGCAGCTCTCCCCTGTGCACCTCTCCCTTGTGCAACTCTCACCTGTGCACCTCTCCCCTGTGCACCTCTCCCCTGTGCACCTCTTCACTGTGCACCTCTGCTCTGTGCACCTCTCCCCTGTGCACCTCTCCTCTGTGCACCTCTGCTCTGTGCAGCCCTTCTCTGTGCACCTCTCCCCTGTGCACCCCTTCTCTGTGCCCCTCTCCCCTGTGCACCTCTACTCTGTGCACCTCTCCCCTGTGCACCTCTCCCCTGTGCACCTCTGCTCTGTGCACCCCTTCTCTGTGCACCTCTCCCCTGTGCACCTCTCCCGTATACCTCTTCTCTGTTCACCTCTCCCCTGTGCACCTCTTCTCTGTGTACCTCTCTCCTGTGCACCTCTCCCCTGTGCACCTCTCCTCGTGCACCTCTCTCCTGTGCACCTCTCCCCTGTGCACCTCTCCCCTGTGCACCTCTCCCCTGTGCACCTCTCCTCGTGCACCTCTCTCCTGTGCACCTCTCCCCTGTGCACCTCTCTCCTGTGCACCTCTCCTCTGTGCACCTCTCCCCTGTGCACCTCTTCTTTGTGCACCTCTCCCCTGTGCACCTCTCCCCTGTGCACCTCTCCACTGTGCACCTCTCCCCTGTGCACCTCTCCCCTGTGCACTTCTCTCCTCTTCACCTCTTCTCTGTGCACCTCTCCACTGTGCACCTCTCCCCTGTGTATATCTCTCCTGTGCACCTCTCTCCTGTACACCTCTCCACTGTGCACCTCTCCCCTGTGCACTTCTCTCTTGTGCACCTCTCTCCTCTGTACCTCTCCCTTGTGGACATCTCTCCTGTGCACTTCTTCTCTGTGCACCTCTCTCCTGTGCACCTCTTTCCTGTCACCTCTCTCCTGTGCACCTCTCCCCTGTGCACTTCTCTCCTCTGCACCTCTTCTCTGTGCACCTCTCCACTGTGCACCTCTCCCCTGTGTATATCTCTCCTGTGCACCTCTCTCCTGTACACCTCTCCACTGTGCACCTCTCCCCTGTGCACTTCTCTCTTGTGCACCTCTCTCCTGTGCACCTCTCCACTGTGCACCTCTCCCCTGTGCACTTCTCTCTTGTGCACCTCTCTCCTCTGTACCTCTCCCTTGTGGACATCTCTCCTGTGCACTTCTTCTCTGTGCACCTCTCTCTTGTGCACCTCTTTCCTGTGCACCTCTCTCCTGTGCACCTCTTTCCTGTGCACCTCTCTCCTGTGCACCTCTCTCCTGTGCACCTCTTTCCTGTGCACCTCTCTCCTGTGCACCTCTTTCCTGTGTACCTCTCTCCTGTGCATCGCTCTCTTGTGCACCTCTCTCCTCTGTACGTCTCCCTTGTTGACATCTCTCCTGTACACCTCTCTCCTGTGCACCTCTCTCCTGTACACCTCTCTCCTGTGCACATGCTGATCCCATCATGGCACGTCATCGCTACCATGGATGGTGACTGTCTTCCCCTTCTAATGAAGTGTCAAAAACATCCATGGCCTTTTCCATCCTGCTGGTGTCTGTTTGATAGGCTCCAAACTGCTCCAAAACCTCTATGCTGGCAAGAACTCTCTGCAAAACTAACTTACAAAGTTGCTGTAAGCACTGAGCCTTAATTGAGATCAGGCAACCTGAAGTTTAAAGACTCCCATGAACTGCACCTGAAACTCACCTCCTTTTCACCGGAGAGGTTCTTGAGCCCCAGAAAACCTGTGCTGGAGGCGTTAAATGCAAAAGAATGTTAAAATCATTGGAAAGCTCCCTCATTTCCTCATGTGATTCTGCTGTTAAATGCTGTGTTAAGTGCTGACCCGCCTGTGCTAATGATCGCGACGACTCCGACAAGCAGGTTACTCGCACACAGCCAAACGCGCCTCAGTTAAACACGGAAGTGGGTGCGTTTGAGCTGAGTTGCGGTCGTGCTTCATTTTGCTTCTATTTTTACTACCCACCCGGCCCCAAACCACTCGTTCTTAGGTGTTAAAATTCCCACCTCCCCCCATGCGTCTAGAAAAAGAGCAGTCGAAACAGAACATAAGATTCCGCACCAGAAACACCACTTGATGTGACACTTCAGAATGGTGATTTCCAGTCTTATCCACGGCTATAACTTAAAGTACAGTTTTGTTAAATAGTGGAAGGCACAAACATGAGCACATCGGACTCGATTATGTCAATGGGGAGCTTTTGGAGGCGGGGCTCCCACTTTTTGGGTTGTAGTCCCGCCTCCATTGACTTGTGGCCAACCCATGCTATTTTCCCTTGATTGAACTTGTTAAGCCCGCCCAGCGGGTTCAACAGGCCAATTAAGGGACACCCGGTTACTGGTGACGTCAGCGATTGACATTTCATCTGTCAAGAGCTTTTGACAGATGAAAAATCAGTGTTTGACGGCTCTGTGAAGCGGTTAAACACGGACAATCTGTCTTCTAACTTGAGTCCTTCTACTCAGACTCAGTTAGAGAGATCTCCAGACCAGAAAGCAGAGGCTGCAGCTTTTGACAGTTCCCAGCGGCCATTCTGCTTTCTGTGCCAGTGAGCTGAGGGACTCCTGAGAACTGAAGGAAAGAAGCCTGCAGGAGAAAGTAAAGGTAAGTAAAACTTATTAAAAACTTTACACTTACCTCACACACTTACCTCTGCACACATGCACCCATCACTCACCTGCACAACGGCCATCTTGACCCCTCCAACCCCTGCAGACCGACGGCCCACCTCGCTAACTTGGCGTGGTTCGGAGCCGTCGGACAGCCCACACTTCAGGGCTAAAAATAGGGATTAGGCAAAAAACTGGCTGTTAACTACCTGTTAACAGGCAGTTAATTGGCACTAATCCCCTTCTCGCCTCGGGGAGGCGGCTCCCAGCAGAGGTCGGGTACCCGCCTCCTGGGACATTGGCACGGAGGCGGTTTGGGGCAGGATGGGTTCCTGCCCCCCGATTCTGCAATTTTCCCACCACTCCCGTCTCCAAACCCGCCTCCTCGGGGCTTGGAAAATCGAGCCCATCATCTTCAAACAACAGCAGTCACATTAAACTGTGCTTTAACAGTCTGATACTGCAGGATAGTTTTTCTTTACAGAGCAATGCTGAGGAATTGCAAATTAGTTTTACTGAACACTCCTATGTTGAAAACATAAACAATGTAAAAGAGAGGAAATATGCTTGGCCTCTTGAACCTCTACCCATGCATTTATAAAAGGTTCTCTCTTGATGCGGTCCCTGCAAATTTCAACGGGTGCTCTGCTGTTTTCTACTGTAATCAAAAATAGGAAAAAATAAAGCAAGCCGAACACCAGTTCACACAGCCCCAGCGAGCTTTTACAAAGCTGAGACTCACCCGGTCAGGTGGACAGGCCTATCGTTTTGCCAACAAAAACATGTTCCTACATCTCTGTTGAAAAGGACCAAAACAATGAAAGATTATTTCAGCTGCTGGGTGTTCAGGAAGTGTAACAAGAAACATTCTAAGTGCAGCAGAAGATGAAATAAAATCCTTGGTTCCAATTCCCTAGCTGTTTCTTATCCGCTTCTTCATCCCAGTGCGAAAGAAAAGACGGTGGAATATCAATTCATCTGCAATTCTACTGACCCTCTAAGTTAATATGTAGAAAGAAGAAATGTTCCCACTAGGGTCATCAATGTAAGGCGAACCACTCAAAATATGTACAACATAGATGGGGATTTAAGGCAAGTGTGCTGTTGTTAATAAACTGCACTTACCATTAATTAGTGGTGGTGACTAAGCTATAATAAAAACAGATACTGCTGGAAATTCACAAGCCCATTGCATCTGAAAGAGGAACGACAGGTGATGCTTCTGATGAAAGTTCTCCACTTGAAATGTTAACCTGTTTTTGTTGTCTCAGATGCTGACGGACCTGCCGTGTACCTCTAGCATTTTCTGCTTTTATTTCAGATTTGCAGCTTTTCCTTTTATCTTAACTATATAAGCTATATTTCATTTAGAAAAAGATATGTATGTTTTGTTGCATTATAATCTCTCTTTCTCGTATTATAACTGCTGAATCTCACCCGATGGCTCTTTTGGCTCACAGAGAGCAAGACATGTGCCCTTCAGTTGCAGATGAGGTTTCTTAATAGATGTGATTAATGAGATAATGCTCACAGATGCATGCAATGGTAAAGCAGTGGCGAGTGAATTATTTCAACAATAAGTAAAAGATAGATTCAACATCCGGTTTGAAAACACCATGACTACACAACTGAACCAAATTGCGAATATGAAGCTCTTTCTTGAAGGTAAATTCAAAGCAATTGATAAAGACCATTAATTCACTAATGCACTCGTCAAATAGGACCACCTTATCTCAACTGACACAGCCACACAGCCATGAGTTTAGATCAACACAAAGGTTACTGATTAATTTCCTTTTCTCTTTATATCTTGATAGACAATTTCTTTCTCTTTGACATTTAGGTTTCCTAACTCTGTTCAAAATTACATGCAATCTTTTAATCTGTGTACCATATGTTGTTTCCTTTAATAGCTATCCGTTCCTGCATTTAAATTTTTTTTTTACTGTAATTTATGATTGCAAAAACAAGTCAACTTGTTGCTTGGATCTGACAGCTGCTGTCACTTTGCACACAACAGCCTCTGTGCTGCTAAAGATGGCTAGAAGTAATTAAACTGCACTTTGTTTTCCAGAAACTCAACCTGGATTCTCATGTTTCTTATCAGCAATGAGAAAAGGCAGTTACTAATTGAGTTGATTTTCACTGATGTAATAAATTACCACAAAAAGGGTGCTTCACAAAAATAAATATGAGAACAGATTTCAATCAGAAGTGCAGGAAAAGCACAACGACAACAAACTGTCAGCAGCAAAACAGACATCTAAAATTCACAAATTATTACTTTACAAATGAAGGATGACTACTGGCGGTGCAGCTGGTTAGTGCACTGTTCTTTCTCCATATGACCTGGTTTTGAATGCAGCCCACGCTGGTGGGATGAGCATTTTCTCTCTCTGCTGGTTGTAAGCATCCTACATGAAATGTGTCCTGCAATCTCAACCTACATCCGAGTGGCATGAATAAACAATATAAAACTGTCCATAATTCAAGTCTAATTGGCACTAAATAGTCAGTCTTCAACAACAACAGCAACTTGCATTTACTACGCTGAGGGCTCTGGAAGACAAAAGACAGTAAAACTTCCCAAAGCACTTCACAGGAGCGTTAATAGACTAAATTTGACACCGAGCCACATAAAGAGATACTAAGACAGGTGACCAAAAGCTTGGTCAAAGAGGTAGGTTTTAAGGAGCGACTTAAAGGAGGAGAGGTAAATTTCTGCGGGGTTCTCTGAGGAGAGATTGGCAGAACCCCCAGAGAAATGGCGTGAACGGCTTAAAACAGTCATTTAACCTACTTTGCGGGGGCTTCTGCTGATCTTCCACCAAAGTTACATGGGGGAGGATCAGGAGAAATCTGTGGAAATTCAGGGCCTCGATCTTTATAACGTGTATTTTCCTTCACTACCTTGCATAGCACGCTGTTGGAGCAGTGTAGAAGGAGCCTGTAACTAACCTTACATCTGACCTGGCAATGGCTGATGCCAACACTGAGTGTTCCCGTGCACCAACATTAATGTTTCTCATGTTGAAGAACAACAATTACTTTCAGTGCAAGGTAAAATTTCTGAAAGTAACTGTGTGTTAGAGAGGTCAATTAATTGTTTACCTTTAGCAAAATAACAAATTTTCTAGGGAAAATATAGTTTTTCCTACAGCATCAGTAAAATATAAGCCACTGGGAGGTTCTAACTGTTTTGCCCCCATAAACTTCAAGCAGTATGGATTTCATTCTCCTATAATAAATGATATGTAATAAATAAAAATGCAACAATTCAGCTATTTCCCTCAGAACATCATACCAAGTCAATTTACTGATTCTTTGCACTATGTTGTCTGCAAAAGCAAAATACTGTGGATGCTGGAAATCTGAAATAAAAACAGAAAATGCTGGAAATACTCAGCAGGTCAGGCAGCATCTGTGCAGAGAGAAATAGTTAACATTTCAGGTCAATGACCTTTTGTCAAAACTGGAAGTGTAGTCCAGGTAGCTGTGGGAGTCAGTGGGTTTATACACTTCCTCCCACCCTGCTTCCTGTAAGAACTTTATTCCATTCTCCCAGTTTCTCCATCTCCATCGCATCTGTTCTGACGATACCACCTTCCATACTAGTGCTTCCGATATGTCTTCCTTTTTCCTCAACCAAGGATTCACTCAGAGGGTGGTGAACCTGTGGAATTCTCTACCACAGAAGGCTGCGGAGGCCAAGTCACTGAATATATTTAAGAAGGAGCTAGATAGATTTCTAGACACAAAAGGCATCAAGGGGTATGGGGAGAGAGCAGGAATATGGTATTGAGATAGAGGATCAGCCATGATCATATTGAATGGCGGAGCAGGCTCGAAGGGCCTAATGGCCTACTCCTGCTCCTATTTTTCTATGTTTCTATATTTCTACCGTGTTTGACATGGCCCTCGACCATGTCCATTCCATTTCCTGCATTTCTGCTCTCATCCCTTCCCCTCCCTCCCAGAACCATGATAGGATTCCCCTTGTCCTCACCTTTCAGCCCACTAGCCTCCACATTCAACGGTTCAACCTCTGCCATTTCCACCACGGCACCTTGCCGTGCAAGCGCAGGAGATGCAACACCTGCCCTTTTACCTCCCCCCTTCCCACCATCCAGGGCCTCAAAAACTCCTTCCAGGTGAAACAGCGATTTACTTGTACTTCTTGCAATTTAGCTGTATTCGCTGCTCACGATGCGGCCTCCTCTACATTGGGGAGACCAAACACAGATTGGGTGACCGCTTTGCAGAACACCTCCATTCATTCCACAAGTGTGACCCCGAGCTTCCGGTCGCCTGTCACTTTAATTCTTCGCTCCACTCCCACTCTGACCTCTCTATCCTCGGCCTCTTACTCTGTTCCAACGAAGCTCAGCGTAAGCTCGAGGGACAGCAACTGATCTTTCAATTAGGTACTTTACAGCCTTCTGGACTCAACATCGAGTTCAACAATTTCAGATCATAACCTCTGCCCCTATTTTTTCAGATGACAGCTGTTGATGAATCTGCCATTCCCATTTAAACCTCTTTTTGACCCATCTTATGTTTGTTTACTTGTTCCATTACCATCTCCTTTTGCTTTGTAGAATCATACCTTTCATCATTTAATCACTCCTGTCTTCCACCCTATCACAGACCTTCCCTTTTGTTCTTTCCTCCCCTCCCCCCTTTCCGCATGCCTGCACTTGCGTAAAACCTGCTAACTTTTTCCAGTTCTGATGAAAGGTCATTGACCTGAAACGTTAACTCTGTTTCTCTCTCCACAGATGTTGGCTGACATGCTGAGTATTTCCAGCATTTCCTGTTTTTATGTAGTCTACAATGCTGACAGAGACTACGGCCAGAATTTTGCCTACCTCGGCGGGTCCGGTGTGGGCAGTGGCTATGGCGGGTCGAAACCCCGCTGCTGGCTCCATCCCGCTGCTGAAAGCGAACTTACATTAATAGGGCCTATTACATAGGATATACGGCACAGAAACAGGCCATTCGATCCAACCAGTCCATGCCAGCGTTTATGCTCCACACGAGCCTCCTCCCATCTTTCCTCATCTAAATCTATCAGCATAACCCTCTGTTCCCTTTTCCCTCATATGCTTATCTAGCCTCTCCTTAAATGCATCTATACTATTCGCTTCAACCAGTTCCACATTCTCACCACACTCTGGGTAAAGAAGTTTCTTCTGAATTCCCTATGGATTTTTTGGTGACTATCTAGTTATGGCCTCTAGTTATGCTCTTCCCCACAAGTGGAAACATTTTCTCTGTATCCACTCTATCAAAACCTTTCATAATTTTAAAGACCTCTATTAGGTCACCCCTTAGCCTTTTTTCAAGAGAAAAGAGACCCAGCCTGTTCATCCATTCCTGATATGTATACCCTCGCATTTCTGGTATCATCCTTGTAAATCTTCTCTGCACCCTCTCCAGTGCCTCTATATCCTTTTTATATGGCAACCAGAACTGTATGTAGTGCTCTAAGTGTGGTCTAACCAAGGTTCGATACAGGTTTAGCATAACTTCCCTACTTTTCAATTCTATCCCTCTAGAAATAAACCCTAGTGCTTGGTTTGCTTTTTTTTATGGCCTTGCTAACCTGTGTTGCAACTTTTAGTGATTTGTGCATTTGTACTCCGAGATCCCTTTGTTCCTCTACCCCACCTAGACTCGCACCCTCCAAGTAATAAGTGACCTCCCTATTCTTGCTACCAAAATATAATACCTCACATTTATCTGTATTGAACTTCATTTGCCAATTATATGCCCATTCTGCAAGTTTATTAATATTCTCGTGTAATTTGTAGCAGTCCTCCTCAGTATTGACTATTCCCCCTAATTTGGTGTCATCTGCAAATTTAGAAATTGTGTTTTTGATTCCAAAGTCTAAATCGTTAATGTAAATTGTGAACAGCAGTGGTCCCAGCAGTGATCCTTGTGGAACACCACTACCCACCTTCTGCCACTGTGAATAGCTACCCTTTACTCCTACTCTCTGCTTTCTGTCCTGAAGCCAGCTAGCTATCCATTCTGTTACTTGTCCCCTGACTCTGCATTCTCTGACCTTGTTCATTAGTCTATTATGGGGTACCTTATTGAAGACCTTTTGAAAATCCAGATAAATTACATATACTGCATTACCATGGTCTACTATCTCAGTTACCTCTTCAAAAAATTCAATAAGCTTGGTCAAGCAAGACTTTCCCTTTTGAAATCCATGCTGACTATTCATTGTTATATTTTTGGTTTCTAGATGTTCTTCTATTTTCTCCTTTAGTAGGGATTTCATTATTTTTCCTACCACTGATGTTAAGCTGACTGGTCTATAATTCCCTGGACATGTTCTATCCCACTTCTTAAATATCTGTATTACGTTAGCTATCCGCCAGTCCTCTGTCACTACACCTTTTTCTAGTGAATTATTAAATATGTGTAATAATGCCTCTGCTATCTCTTCCCTGGATTCTTTTAAAATGCGTGGATGCAATCCATCTGGACCAGGGGTTTTATCCTCTTTGAGTTTGATTAGTTTATTTAATATATCCCCTTTTTTATTTTAAATGCACTTATCTCATCATTCAATGTCATGTCCACCTGTTCTATTAAGCCTGCCCAGTGCCTTATCCGGCCCAATTCAATGGAGCGGGTCTGGTGGTGTCATTCATGATGCGTCTTTAAAGGGACCATGGCCACATTAGATTTGACATTTAATCTAACATAGTGCTGTCAGTGCACTACAGCATTGGAGTGCTGCAAACACTGACAACGACTGCACAGAGACAGTGGGCTGCACCCAGGTTCTCCGATGACTTCCTCCATATGCTTATGGAGGGAGTCAGAGCACGCAGGGAGGCCCTCTTCCCTTCCGATGGGCGGAAGAGACCTCCCCAGGAGATCAAAACAGACTGGTTGCAGATTGCAGAGGAGGTCACATGTGTTCAAGGGGACCTGGGTGCAGTGGCGCTAAAGTTTCAATGATCCCATTAGATCAGGAACCATTAGTACAAATCCACACTCAATTTCATTCTGCTGTGCCTCTCATCACATCTCCATCACTCTGCCTTCCCTACCTTACTCCTGCACATCCTTACTCACACCAACTTACCTTGCACCTCTCTCTATCTACATTATCACATCCTCATCTCACTAGCCACCCCTCACACTCAAACTCATCCTCGTGCAATCATACCAACTAACACACAAGAGTTGTCACTTGGGTGTTTTATCCAATGTTTATGTAAAGTTTCTGTTGATGTGGTGTCAAACATAAAAATCTTTATTTTCAACACTTTCCGGTCTTGGAAAGATTTGTGTGCACTTTGGAAGTGGCTTAGTGAGTTGCAGTGAATGGTGAGACATAATGGTACCCCCTGCAATGGTGATGAGTGTGAAAGGAATGGCTTGGGCATCGTAGGGATGCTTTATGGTGTTGGTGTGGGGTGGTGCCAACCTGGCACATCATGTGGCAGTCATATGGGTGTACAGCGTAAAGTAAACTAAATCTGGCCATGATGAGGCCATCAGTTTCTGCCTGAGGAGAGTGATCATCTGTCAGGTGGGAGCTTTTACTGTACATTTGATCCTGTCAAGTGCTGATGTCCTCTGTCCTGTGCAGCATCAGGTGATTGCAGAGAAGGTTGGTGTTGTTGTTGGTGCTGCTGCTGGTGTGCCTGGTGCTGCTGGTGTTGGGGCTCATTGTCGTCCGATTCTGAGGACCAAGGTGAGAGAGTATAAACGGCACCCATGTTGATGGAATAGATGGCAGGTGAAGTACAGATGATGGTGAGAGAGTTCTTCCAATGAGGTGATTCTGGGTGGAGACTTTGCTGGAAACACTTGCAGCCTGCGAATCTGTGCTGGAAATGGACTGAGCAACAGCTTCTGCCTGAGGAAAGTGATCATCTGTCAGGTGGGAGCTTTTACTGTACATTTGATCCTGTCAAGTAATCAGCTGGAGCAATGGCCACGGAACTCCCATCTCAGGTCGACAGGTGTGCTTCCTGAGCAGCGTGGTTACCGTGGCCATGCAGTTAAATTTAAAAAGTAAGTTAAAAAAGCCTGTTAAGGGTCTGACAACTAACTGTTAAACATCTCAATTGGGTCGCCCGCCACTGCTGGTCGGGTTGGCTCCGCAATGACAGATGCGCCTGGGGGAAAGGCGCGTGGGGGCGGAATGACAGTAGGTTCCCGACCTGCTGTCAAAAATAACAACTTTCCCACCCGACCCACCACTGATTGCGCCTGCTACCACCCCAGAAAATTCCGGCCTACGTTTTCACAAGAAGCTCAGAGTTACATTTCATTGTCCTAATCGTAACGCTGCAGTAAGCTATTTACACGAAAGGGGTTTTAAGTTTAAATTGCTAAATTATTTTCTTTTCAAGGTATGCTTGACAATCCCTTTTTGTAATGGTGGTATGGTGGTGAGGCACACTGCATTAACACACTGTGCTAACGATGGGTAGGACAAGAGCTAACGATGATTTTCTGTACAGTGAGTTTCCAGTCTTAGCAGGGAAGGGAGCCAAGGCACATCGCACAGACAGGTAACCTTTATTTCCAGTTTCTTTAGAAGATTTTCAATAAGTTTCTGAGGCGTGTATGAATGAGCCAGATTGCCTTTTCCTCTCATTTCCTCTCGAAGAAATGGAGAAAATGGTCAAGATCTTGGCCAAATGCAGACAATTATTCCAAGGGTAGGGTTGATATAAATGGTGAGCTGTCAGATTGGTTAAAAACAGAAGTAGGACAAGGCTTCATTTTGTCGCCAATACTCTTTAATGCCACGTTAGGCGCAGTTATCAATATCCTTCTAAAATAAGAGGCTGCTTTTAATAAACAACTTTAGATTTGCCGATGATGTTAACATTATTGCCCAAAATACGGATGACCTTCCAGAGCTAACAGCTATAATTTTTGAAGCAAGCAAGTAGTTTAGCTTAAATATAAATAAAGGATGAAAGTTTTGTTTGTGTACAGATGATTGGACAATTCTAAGATTGCCATCAAAAGAAAATAAATTGAGCAAGTGGACAAATTTGTATATCTATCAAAAACAATTACAGAATAAGGGAAGTGTAGAGATAAAATCAAAATCAGCCGTAGCAGTTGCCAATTTTTGCAAGTTGAAGATGATATGGAAAGTGAGGAAGATCTCTGCAATCCAAATGAGATGAAACTTACAGTATGGCAGAGCAATGGTGCCTTGGGGCAGAAGATGAATAAAGATTATTAGTGGCAGAAATGGCTTGCCCGATACGTATTCTAGGTATCTCTTGGCTTCAGAAAAACAGAAATGGCAAAAGATGAAAAAAACTTGGTCTGAGCAAAATTTTATTAAGTCGAGTGGCCGAAATGCAGGTGGTTCAGACATGTGAACAGAATGAATGATTACAGATTATTGAAGATTTTTATGCGGAATTTTACGGACTCCATCCCTCTCCCTGGCAACTGTCTGAGGCTGAACCAGACTTGTTTCAACCTTGGTGTCATATTTGACCCTGAAATGAGCTTCCGACCACATATCCGTGCCATAACAAAGACTGTCTATTTCCACCTCCGGAACATTGCCCGACTCCGTCCCTGCCTCAGCTCATCTGCTGCTGAAATCCTCATCCATGCCTTTGTTACCTCTAGACTTGACTATGCCAATGCACTCCTGGCCGGCATCCCACATTCTTCCCTCCATAAACTTAAGGTCATCCAAAACTCTGCAGCTCGTATCCTAACTCGCACCAAGTCCTGTTCACCCATCACCCCTCTGCTCACTGACCTACATTGGCTCCCGGTTAAGCAACGCCTCGATTTTAAATCCTTGTTTTCAAATCCTTCCATGGCCTTGCCCCCATGGCCTTGCCCCTCCCTATCTCTGTAATCTCCTCCAGCCCAACAACCTTCCGAGATAGCTGTGCTCCTTTAATTCTGGTCTCTTGACCCGATTTTAATCACTCAACCATTGGTGGTCGTGCCTTCAGTTGCCAAGGCCCTAAGCTCTGGAATTTCCTCCCTAAACCTCTCCGCCTCACTACATCTCTTTCCTCCTTTAAGATGTTCCTTAAAACCTACCACTTTGACCAAGCTTTTGGTCATCTGCCCTAATAGCTCCTTATGTGGCTCGGTGTCAAATGTTGTTTTATGATGTTCCTGTGAAGGGCCGTGGGACATTTTACTACATTAATGGTGCTATATAAATACAAGTTGTTGCTGCAAGGAACAAGACTGAAATGAAGACCATGAAATGGTGGTTGAGCCATATTAAAGATGATACTGAGGACAACCAATTTAGTTGTATGGAAGCAGTACAGCATACAATCGTAAAGGGTCGCTTTATTCATTCATGGCCGATTCGCTGATCTGATAATAAATGTCATGTGGGCTGATTATCAGCTCATTTTTGAAAGCTGATGGAAATTTTTAACTTAAACGAGGTCAGTGTTAGTGTTAGCCTTCTACTGTGCATCATCCTCTGATGGCCCCAGCTGAGACTGGGAATTCACCATGGAATGGAAATGGAAAGGAAAATCGGGGCGGGGTGTATCACAGGCGTCCAATCCACTACCGCCCATTTCATGGCCCCACCAAAGTTGAAAATTCTGCCCACAGCCACATCACTGGATGGCAGGAACTGACTGTTCAAAGTAGTAAACATTTGAAACCTTTTTTTGGCTGCTCTTCACCATGTTAAAAAATGATGGTAAGTCCAAGTACTTTTGATATTTCGGCATTCGTCCACTCGTGATTACACAGGAACAAGTTAATGGAGTTTTTATTTTGCTGTTGGATTCCATGCATTTCATGTGACATTAATCAAAGATGTCATAGAAGTTTTTAAGATATCGATGGGAATTGATAAACTTGGTGTAGAGGAATTTCGTGCATTCCCGGGATAGGAAAACCAGGGACATGGTTATAAGCATGAGAAGCTACAAGCTAAATATAACTGAAAAATGAGATAACATGGGGATGCAACTCAACTTCGGCAGGGGAATACTGACCTCACTGGAAAGGAAAATCGGACAGGGTGTACAATGGGCGGCCGATTTGTGACCGCCAATTTTGCACCCCTACCAGTTAAATTTCACCCCACCCCCCTCCGCAACCCATATATCAAAACACTGTGCAAAAATCTCCTGCTTTGTAGGAAAGAAATTATAGGGTAAGCTGGAAAGGACTGAGTGACTTTTACACATCCATCTTTATGCTTTATGGTTTTAAATGGAAAGTGATATTTCAGAAATGTTCATTTTCTTGAATTTCACAACAAAAGTTTTTAAGGATCATGCAGGAAGGGCATGTATACTGTTTACAATGAAATATTTTTCATTTTAGAAATCATTTATCACCGCACACAGCAGATAATAAAAGCTACATAAAAACTAATTATCTAAAATCGTTGGTAGGTAAAAAGAAATGCTGAAGTTTTATCAGCTTTCCATTCACTAAACACTTTTATTTGAAATAGTTATCCAGCTTGGAGAGGAATTATGAAGTTGTATATTCTTATCAAGGGGGTTAAATTGGATAGCCCCCAAAAATGGGCATGGGGACCATGATGAGTGATTAACCTGCGCCAGTTTGATGTAGTGCAGGCAGCATGGCATCTTCGTGCTGCCTGCTCAGTATCATGATTTTTGTGTGCAGCCAGTGCTAAAGTCGCTGTTAATTGGCTACACACAGCTAGCCTACATTGCTTAAAGTTAGCCTGCACCTCTTAAAGGAGGTGCATTGTGGCTGGAGCGGGAGCTGAGAGTCCTTTGTGAGCAGAATCTGACCATAGAAACATAGAAGATAGGAGCAGGAATAGGCCATTCGGCCCTTCGAGCCTGCTCCGCCATTCAATGAGATCATGGCTGATCATCCAAACTCAGTACCCTGTCCCTGCCTTCTCCCCATATCCCTTGATCCCTTAATCCTTAAGAAATATATCTAACTCCTTCTTGAATATATTTAATGAATTGGCCTCAACTGCCTTCTGTGGTAGAGAATTCCACAGGTTCACCACTCTCTGGGTGAAGAAATTCCTCCTCATGGAAGGACCAGGGAGAGAGCGGGCACCCAGGTTTTTCAATGTTGCACTGGAGATCTTGGTGGAGGAGGTTGAAAGGAGGAGAAACATCCTGTATTCGCAGCGGGCCAGGAGGCTCTCCAGACACATGGTGAGAAGGCAGTGGGAACAGATAGCTGCAGAGGTCGATACCAGGAGTGCAGCCTCTGGATGCTGTGTCGCAAGAAGTTTAATGACCTCACACAAGTGGTCAAGGTCAATGAATGCATCTTCAAATGCCATATCCCACCAACTGCACCATTAGCCTCAGCCACTGCTCCAATCACCACACCCCCATCACTCACCTACCAGCACTCTCTATCAATCAGGATTTATACCTGACATGCATATGCTCACCTCACCCTCACATACTTAGCACTGTTGCAAACCTCACAGCCAAATCTCACAGCTTGCACACACTGCCAGTTATTCAACCATGACATGCACATCACCCAAACATATTGCACAGCATTCATTGACAAACTTCCTTGTCTCTTGCAGGAGAAGGTGGCTCACAACCGGAGGCAGCAGAAACTAACCGGAGGGGGAGAGGCACACCTCCATGCATTAACCCCCATGGGAGAGACGCTGCTTACCATTATCAAAAGGGCCATTGCTGAATCCACTGAAGATGACAGTATCCTTATACCTAGCCCTCCTTCTCACATTCCACTTCTCCCTCATCCCACAATCTCTTCCGACTTACAAGCTGCAGATGATGTAAGCATGTACCTCTTACTTTCCCCCCCTCTCCTCACCACAACCTTACCCTTGTGCCTTTTTTCTTTCAGATTCCCAAGAAGTGCAACTTGGCCAGGCAGCGGAGGAAGACCAAGAAGAGAGTGATGATGAAGACACACCCTCACTTGATTTCACAGCTCAGATACTGACACTGCGTAACTTAGAGGATAGCATAGAGGCAGAATCGGCACATGGTGAGACACCGGGCACAAGTGCGCTGCAGCCAGGTCAGGGGGCAAGGATAGTGCAGGTGCCAGCTCGCCGGAGGGCAAGATCGCACACGAGTTCTGCTGCAGAGGACTCAGATGAGGACTTCAATGAACCAGGATACAGAAGAAGGCTGATGGTGTACACAATGCTTGGTGCATTGGGAAGCCTGACAGAAGGCCTGCTTTTAATGTCAAGGAGCATGGAGGCATCCCGCACCAACTTGGCACAGGGCTTTTCACACAGCTTGGAGCCCATCCTTTCCAGTATGGAACTGGTGACCAACTCCATTAAAACACTTGTGGACCCAATCATGATGCAGCGTCTGATGGCCGATGTCTCAGCTTCCATTGCAGCACAAGCAGCTTCCACCAAAAGTCTGAGTACTGCAGTGGAAGCCCAGACTGAAGTCATGCAAGGTCAGTTTTCTACCATGCAAGCTCAGATTGCAGCTATCATGGCTGTAGATACCAGTGGTCCAAGGGGCTTGCAGGGTGTCACAGTAGTTCAGCAATCTGTCCTGCAAAACATTACTAGGATTGCTGAGGCGCCGCCCCAGGGGAGTGGCAGTGGCTCCATGGAGCACGAGCCTGCTGTCCTCTCTCAGGGTGACAGCATTCATGTCCCACCTTTGCCACTCCGCCATTGCCCTTGCCGTTGCCTGTCAGCCAGCCATCCCAGACTGCTGCCATCCATGCCGAGATAGTGCAGTCTGAAGCCGAGCCTTCTAGGCCCAGAGCTGCTCGAGGTCATCATCTGCAGTCTCCTCCACTGAAAGTCAACAGCCTTCCACCAACCATGCTGCAGCCACTGGGGTAGCACTGCGTAGGAGCACTATGACAGGCAAATAATAACAACAACGACAACTTGTATTCTATTGCGTCTTTAACGTAGTAAAATGTCCCAAGGCATTTCACAGGAGTATTATAAGACAAAAAAATTGAAACCGAGCCACATTAGGAGAAATTAGGGCAAATGACCAAAAGCTTGGTCAAAGAGGTAGGTTTTAAGGAGCGTCTTATAGGAGGAAAGCGAGGTGGAGAGGCGGCGAAGTTTAGGCAGGGAATTCCAGAGCTTAGGGCTCGGCCATCAATGGTTGTGCGATTATAATCAGGGATGCTCAAGAGGGCAGAATTAGAGGAGGGCAGATATCTCGGGGGTTGTGTGGCTGGAGGAGATTACAGAGATAGGGAGGGGCGAGGCCATGGAGGGATTTGAAAACAATGATGAGAATTTTGAAATCGAGGCGTTGCTTAACTGGGAGCCAATGTAGGTCAGCCAGCACAGGAGTGATGGATGAACGGGACTTGGTGCGAGTTAGGACACAGGCAGCCGAGTTTTGGATGACTTCAAGTTTACGTATGGTAGAATGTGGGAGGCCAGCCAGGAGTGCGTTCGAATAGTCAAGTCTAGAGTTAACAAAGACATGGATGAGGGTTTCAGCAGCGGATGAGCTGAGGCAAGGGCAGAGGCGGGCGATGTTACTGAGGTGGATATAGGCGGTCTTTGTTATGTTGTGGATATGTGGTCCGAAGCTCACTTCAGAGTCAAATATGGCACCAAGGTTGCGAACAGTGTGGTTCAGCCTCAGACAGATGTTAGGGAGAGGGATGGAGTCAGTGGCTAGGGAACGGAGTTCGTGTTGGGGACCGAAAACAATGGCTTTGGTCTTCCCAATATTTAATTGGAGAAAATTTCTGCTCATCCAGAACTGGAGGTCGGACAAGCAGTGTAACAATTTAGAGACCGTGGAGGGGTCGAATGAAGTGGTGGTGAGGTAGAGCTGGTTGTCGTCAGCGTACACGTGGAAACTGACAGTGTTTTCAGATGATGTCACCAAGGGCCAGCATGTAGATGAGAAATAAGAGGGGGCCAAGGATAGATCCTTGGGGGACACCAGAGGTAACGATGCGGGAGCGGAAAGAGAAGCCTTTGCAGGTGATTCTCTGGCTACGATTGGGATTTCATAAGTGCAGTTGTAAGAGAGTTGGGAGACAGTTTTTTCCAGTGGCAGACACTGAAGTAGGGTTGGGCGGGGGGCGGCGGGGTGGAAGGGGGATGTGGGTGGAGAGCGATACATGGAAGTGGTCAGAGATGGCCTTTTCTGCAATTGACACAATGGGAGTAGCGAGGCCATGAGAAATGGCAAGGTCGAGGAGGTGGCCGTGAATATGGGTTGGGGAGTTTACATGGAGGGAGAGATTAAGGGAGGATAGGAGGCTAGTGAACTCAGAGGAGAGAGAGCATGATGAATTGAGATGGAGGTTGAAATCACCGAGGATGAGAAGTCGCTCGTTGCAGAGGCTGAGGGAGGAGAGCAGTGAAGATATCTTAGTAATAAAATTTTTGTGGTACTTGGGTGGGCGGTAGAGAACGAGAATTTTAAATGAGAGGTGAGAGGGGTTGACTAAGGTGAGATGCTCAAAGGAGGAAAAAGTGCCGGAGGAGTAGAGAGACCGACCAAGGTGTGATTTGGTGATGAAAGCCACACCACCACCACGGCGGTCTGGGCGGGGCAAGTGGTGGCATGTATAGCCAATCGGGGAGGCTTCATTTAAGGATCAGGTGTCATCACCCCTCAACCAAGTCTCCGCCAGGGCCATGATGTCGATGCATCATCATCGATAAGCTCATGGATGGCAAGGGTCTTGTTTGCAAGTGAATGGACATTCTGGAGGGAGATGCGGAGAGGGTCAATGATGGCTGGCCCACTGCCAGTGTTAGCAAAGGCACATGGAAGACAGGCACTAAGAAAATGCGCATGGGTGATTAGTTTAAGTTTGTCTGCAATATGGCATGATTTCATTTATAAATTTGGTTTGGAATGTTTATTTTGTGTTGGCTTTTATTTTGGCATTGTGGCCAAGAGGACACTGTGATGGTCAGTGACAGAGGGAAGGTAAGGGGTGTGGGACTGTTGGTGAATGAGGAATTGAGGTTGAGATTACTGGTACAGGAAACTTTGTGATATCCGGCACCGACGGGACCGAGCTGTTGCCGTCCCATCAAAACTGCCGGACAAACCAGCGCTAATGTTGAAACATACGGAGCTTTTGAGCTCCGTATCTGGCAACAAACCCAAGCAACAGCTTCTAAACAGTCGGCCGTACCTTGCAAGCATCTCTGTAGCTGAGCAACAGCTTCAGCGAGACCTTGCAGAGCCTGACTGCTGAAAAAAAAACGAGAAGAAAAAAAACCAAACGAAACGGCTCCTGATTTTTGCCGGTGGATCGAGCATTCCGGACAGTTAACCTCCAGATAAACCAAAGTTTCCTGTATCGCACTTGAATTATTTCTTCACGTACAGCCCGGGCAGAAAGGGGTTGTCCGGGTTGCATCCTCCCTTCCTCTTCAAGCTCCTGCTCCTCAGCTTCTTGCCTGGCTGTTCGCTCATGATGGCAAGGTTGTGCAGCATGCAGCATACCATCAAAAATCTTGAGACCCGCTCAGCCAAATACTGCAGGGCTCCTCCACAGCGGACCAAGCAGTGGAATCGTTGCTTCACCATGCCAATGGTCTGCTTCATCACATTTATTGTGGCAGCATGGCTCTCTTTGTATGCATGCTGTGCATGCATGAGCCATGTCGTCAGCCCTTGTCGCCCAGCAGCCACCCTTTGGTTTGTTGTGGTAGCTGAAATACAGCTGGCACAGCGGATAACCGCAGAATGAAGGAATTATGAGTGCTACCAGGATAGTGCTACCTGCATGATGCGCTGTCTATGGTCACACACCAGCTGGATATTGTGGGAGTGGAATCCCTTTCAGTTCCGGTACATGGCAGAGTTGACATGCGGTGCCCGCAAAGCAATGTGCGTGTTGCCAATAGCACCCTGCACCATGGGGAAGCCTGCAAACCCTTGTGCTCACTCTGCCTGCGTGTGTCTGGCAAGAAGGAATGGAATGAAGTTATCTCTTTTTGATTAGAGAGCCTCAGTGGCCTCCCTTATGCAGCAGTGGACTGCAATTTGTGAGATGTTGCTAATATTTCCAGCAGCAGCCTGGAAAGAGCCAGATGCATAAACGTTCATAGCCATGGTCACCTTCACAGCCACTGGCAATGCGGTCATTGCCCTGATCTGAGGTTGGAGTTGTGGCTGCAGCAGTTTGTAGATTTCAATAACGACATCCTTTATCAAGTGCAGACGTCTCAAATATTAGTTGTTGCTGAGGTTTAGGTAGGACAATTGCTCCCTGAACACCCGAGAGCCCTTCTCCCCCTCCTCCCTCGTCTAGCAGCTTGTCCTGCTCTGCGTGGCCTCTGCTCATTCTCCCAGTCATGCTCTATTCCAATAGGAAGGTCTACTAGTGCACCCAGGTCTGGAAGCAACTGGCTTGTGCGGAAGCCTTGAAGTCAACAAAAGTACTTCAGCACCTGTCACACCACTCCCTGTAGACTTTTGAAACTTGAAACAACTATGGAAAGCACCAAAAACGTGTAGAATTGTGGCAACAGCCAGAAGAAATCAACCAGCAACTTATCTGTAAGTAGTTGTGGTGGTGGGGGTACTTCATGCTGCTTAACGCATGTTCAGCTGTGCGAGCTTAAGAGAGGGAGTCGGCTGCAGCGTTGTGTTCCAAAATGGCAACGCTGGCATCAAATCAGCATTGCATGCTGATTGACGTCATGATTTGCCTGCTTTGCATACGTCCGTCAGACGTTAACCGCTCACGCCTTCACCAAGATGGCATCTGACACGCTTCGCACCAAATGGTTGCACACGCACCGCGGATGCCATTTTTGATTCCTAACAACACTCATAGCGCACAAAGAACGGGCCCAATTTCGCGCTCTAATTGTTTTACATGCGCTGAAGCCATGCAGAACCCCCATGTACAAAACATCTCATTCGATTCTACTAATCTTGACCTAAACATAACATTTTCTCCTTACTAACCAGCTTTTTGGTTCCAATTTTCTCTCTTTTCCTTGCTCATGCTGAGGCACAGTTCTACAGGTGCAAGGAGTCCCAGTATCTCAACTGAGTTAGCTGAAACAAAAATTTTCGCAGAGTATTTAATCCTGAGGGCCTCACACCCAAGCCCCATCTTGCTCTCACTTGGCACGCACAAATCTTCACATCCCAGTAGAGGTCACTGGACAGCAATCAGGGACAAGAACGATGGCCGATTCTTCACCTCCCTAACCGAGCTTTTATGGCTCAACTCACTGAAATCTGCTGCCAAGTCTTACCTTTAGACAGCGGCACATTTCACCTAATCAATTTTGTACAACTATATATATTTTTATGCACTATTTTAGGTTCTTTTTCTTATACCATAAGTTTAAAATGGATACATGATCAATAGGGCAGTGCTACAAGGATTTCAGTTCCAAACTTATAGAAATCCTGAAGCAAACAGCATAACATTTCTTGGCAGACTAGCTGCACATTTATCGGGATTTGACAGTTCGGGTACATAACTGCTTGCCCATGTTGTTGCTCTGCGGTCACAATTCAACCAGGGCCGCAGGTCAGAAGCAAATCAAAACTGTGGTTATATAACCTGTATTTTGTTTTTTAAAAACTTGTTTATCTGTAGCTGACCATAGCAAATTATCATCATATGTTTGTTAATCCTCCCCATTTTGAATTGCAGCTGATTTGAGATATTTTCTTTGCAATGCAAGCATGTCTATAAGAAGTACAAACATGTTCCAAAATGGTTGCATAACGTTATTTACATTTCAGAGCTGTAATTACCATGATAAGATTTGGCAAGGTTTCCCAACCAGAGATAAAGGAAGGAAGGCTGTGAAGTGGCTTGCCTTATTAACAGTAGGACCTGCAAACTGTTTGCCTTTTATACACCATAACAATTTTTTTTGTTACCTGATATGTTTTCAACCCAGTGCTAGAGAATTGGATGTGTGAGCTTAATGCTCTGCATTGCTGGGTCTTGATTTTTTTTTATGGTTGATGTATCAAATGCTAAATGTCACTGTAGCATTGAGTGAAAAAAGAAAGCATTGTGGTTTTCTATTTCAACTGGAAAATGTGAGCATTCTGCCTCTGGGCTCTGGTTGTTTCATTCAGTGAATTAGTCCCCCAGTGCTACAAATTTAACAAGTATTTTAACTGAGGTGACCCTTCTATCTACAAGCCACCATTGTATTATGTGTTGGCAATCTAATGGGCTACTGGTAGATACTAGATAATTTACTTTTACTGGGGAATCTATAGTTGCTTTAGCCCCTGAAATCACACCTTGGGGCACTAATGCACAAATATTTAATGCATTCATTTGAAGTTCCTCTCGCTACTATTTTAATAGCGGTGTTAGTGTTTAAACTAAATGGATTAACCCTACCTCAAGAATAGTGAAGGGAGGAATTTCAGATAAATGTATTAAGCATTTGGGATACAGTATATGAGTAATTTGAGACATGACATGTGGTAAGTGCAGCCTGCTTGGGAGGAACAGGTGACTTTGGACCTATGCTTCACAAAGCTGTCCACCACTGGGGTTTTCCTCACCTCATGTCTCTGTCTGATGTAGACTGACTGATAGAGATTGATTGCTAACTTTAGTCAACAACTCCATTATTGTTGTATCATGCAACTACCAGGATGGTAGAAATCAAACTAGATGGACGTTGGTCTTTTTCCGTCTAGTAATTCCTATGTCCCTATGAATTCCTATGCTAGTATCCATGGCATAATTTCAGGGCTTTGAGCTAACCCGCCCAGAGAGTAAAATCAGGCGGGGTGTAAAACCGGGTTCTGACCCGAACCTGCTCCATTCCCGTTGGGTGGGTTAGGTTAGAATCGGGGTTTTAGTGTTTCTTCTCAACTAAAAATAATTATGTTGATTAATATGCTTTATTTTTTCAATCAGCTAATAGTTTCATGAAAACAAAATGTGCATCTGAGGTCTGGGTAGCACAGTAGGATAGGTAGCACGCTGTCCTTTCACCTTTGGGTCCTGGGTCTGAATCCACATTAGACTGATGAGATATATGGCGCTCTTTCTGTTGGTTGTAAGTGTTCCATTTGCACTGAGTTTCAAGCATACTACTCACAATTAGCAGCCTTGTAAGTATGGCTGGTATGAAAAAATTCACCCTGGCACTGTGGGGTAGAGATGCTGCGTTGAGATTGCTATTCATGCACACACCTGGGCAAAATAGAAGGAACGGTATTTTTCCTGTGCTGTACCTGACCTTGGAGATCCTGTGGTTCACTGGTGCCAGAAGTTGAAAAATGTTCCCGTTCCCCATACTACTGTTTCTTATTTTAAGGAACACAAATATTCACATTCCCTTTTTATTGCTGCTTTTTCTTTCATCCTCCACCACTTTCTTAGGCCTGTCCATGTCACATGCCTGACCTGTACCTCAACTCCATTTGCCCACCTTTCTTCCATATCCCTTGATACCCTTACCTAACAAAAATCATTTGCTAAATGCAAAGGTAACCTATTGCCAGTCTCTGGTCTCCACAAGTGCCCCTCCTTGTTACAGAGCAGTATAATAGCGGCCTGGTTAATTTGCTTTCAAATGTTTACTCTCCTCTCACTTGGCAGCCTAAGCAAGATGGGAAACTAGTGTATTGTAGACCACCTTCAACTGAAAAGCTGGGATATGGGAGACTTGGATATGAACCTGTATGTCATACCCTGTCATATTGCATTTTTCTGGGCCAGGATGGTGCTAACATTTTCTTCTTACTGGCTCCAGACATGCAGCATGATACATTCCTGACCGA
Organism: Somniosus microcephalus; assembly: GCF_052327205.1. Lineage (NCBI taxonomy): Eukaryota > Metazoa > Chordata > Chondrichthyes > Squaliformes > Somniosidae > Somniosus > Somniosus microcephalus. Next base: position 56,172,249 of record NC_140989.1, on the reverse strand, counting down.
GACCTCAGTGATCCTACCTTTAAGAGGCGGTCTCACATTGTTTTTACAGTATGATATGCCTGCCTTTCATTTACCCTTTTGTTCTGTGTCAGCTTGACCCAGTTGGTATCACTGTTACCTCTGAGTAAGGAAGTTGTGACCTTAAGTTCCATTACATAGAAACATAGAAGATAGGAGCAGGAGTAGGCCATTCGGCCCTTCGAGCCTGCTCTGCCATTCAATGAGATCGTGGCTGATCATCCAAATTCAGTACAAACTCAAGCACATAATCCAGGCTGACACTCCCGCGCAATTCTTTCATTTTTTTTTGCAACAACCTGCATATTCCTGGTAATTCTCTGATACATACAAATTATAATCAGGCTTGCTACTTGCATTACCAAACAGCGGTCAAGTTTTGAAGAAGAACCTTCTGAAAGTGAGCTGAAGAGCAGGAATATAAAAAGTTCATTCGAACACGACAGCAAACATATGCTGACTATACTTCATACTCCATCAGCATGGAAACTTAGCCTCTATTTCACTGCCAAAGGATGTAAAGTAGTATAACCAAGACTGTATTGTTATACTGATGAGCTATCCATCTTCTGGTTCATTGGCATAGCAACATTCCTTGGTGACGGCAATGCAGCACTTCCTCAGAACTGCACGGGAGTGTCAATTTGAACCTGTCCTACTGCCATGGTTCAAAAAGTGCTCTGGATTTACCGTCCTATACTTCCACAAGGTCCCCTCTTAATCACTTCCTTTCAAAGATGAAAAGCTTGAATTTCTCCAGTCTTTTTTGTAACTCAATCATCTTACACTGAGGAAAGGTCTTGTGACACTTCCCTGCACTGCCTTCATGGCTTGAATGTCACTGTGACAAACACGGAGACAATGCTCAAGGTGTAGTCTGAAGAGAGCATTGTATGGTTTTAGCATGAACTCTCCAACTTGTACTCTACAGCTTTGGCTATATAATTCAGCACTCTATTTGCCTTGTTGGTTTATGTTCTGTAGTCACTCGATATGTTAAATGCTGAAATGGATACTACTCAGTGCAGTAAACACTGACTCAACTAAAGCATCCAAAGCGAAGCTGGATTGATTACTAAGCCGCAGAAAGTACGAGAATCTGAGTTTATTAGGACAACGTTAAAACAAATGGTCAAATCAGGGCCTGAGTCAGGACTTGGGTAATGGAGTGAGCTGGATAGGCTGAATGGATTTTTCTCCTTTTCATATTCTTATGCTCTTACATCACTGTTTTCATAACATAAGCACTGAGGTGAACTTTTTCATAGTCTAGTTGAATAAGGTGCACATGAGCAACATTACCTTCAGATTTTCCCTCCCTGCTTTACAGAAAGTGCTCTCCTTCCCAAGTCAGATCTGGAGGAGATAGGAAACTCACCATGCAGGAAGTACATAAAAAGAAAGACTTGCATTTATATAGCGCCTTTCACAACCTCAGGACGTTCCAAAGCGCTTTACAGCCAATTAAATACTTTGGAAGTGCAGTCAGTATATTGTAATGTAGGAAACATAGTTCAAATCATAGTGCTAGCACTCCCCAGTACAACACTGACCTACTGTGTTTCTGGGCTGCCCTGATAATCCCTCTTAATTATATGTTGAAGAGTGGCTTGCAGCCCACGGGAAGTGATACGGCGGATGTGTGTGTGTATCAGTTAGTAAATATTAATGAAATGTAGGCATTAAATAATACTCTATCTAGTGTAAGGCCACAGGGAATTCACATAGTAGCTATGCTGCATAGAACATTTTTTTGGTAGAACGTGATTAAATCAATCAGAAATTACACTAGGGAAACTGATCACGAACAGTGAACCAATCAGAAAGTTCCTGCTTGAGACTTTAGAATGATAGATAGATCAATGGATTAAGAGCGAGTAATCAATAAATAAATAGATTTATCTCCTCTCTCAAAGAAATCTTCTACATCTTAGTCGCCAAACAACATTTTCCTGCCAAATGGGTTGACAGGCAACCTGGTGTCAGGACTCTGCCAGAGATATTTTGGAAACCGCGTTAGGTATTCAAGAGTACCCTTTCCTCATTATAGAGAAGTTACATTGTTTCCTGTAAACAGAGCTGCCAAGATGAGGGATGAACTTCTTCTCCGTGGAATTGTGTGCATAAACCTGTGTCCTGCCTGCCAGTGCACCATCCAGCCTCACTACTGGCAGTGCCATCTTTAATGTGAACTGTCACCCACTGTCCCCCTTTAGTTAACACAAGGATTTTCACTTTCTCATCAGTTCTCTGACACAAGTGAATGAGCAATGTGAGAAAAATCTCACAGAGCTGCAGTTGTAGTTCAAAAAGATATATTGCAAAATAACTCAAATCTTGAATATTTCTTAAAGGAAAAAGGCACCCCACCCAGATGTGAAATCGTTTGACTGTCACTTTCAGGGTCATGAAGTGGAAAGTGTTGATAGATGGATTCCACTATATAGATATATAAAAAATATACACACATATGTATGCACCCACATAGCTATATATAACTGCACCAGCAATGCAGACAACTCAGGTAGTTATTTTCGAAGGCGTCTGTAATTGTTATCAGCAATGTTAGAAAGTTCAGTCCTAGGTCATGTCCCCTGGATGCCTCAGTGTTATTTTAAACTTGGAGTACAAAACTTATCAGACTCATTTGTGACAGAACATGTTGCTGGGAAAGTTTTTTTTCTTTTTTGATGTTTATACATAACTTTTCCACGTACAGAATGATAAGATCTGAGAAAAAATATCTTTTCACAATACAGGTCTCCCGAATGGAACACAGGAATGAAATTCTCCACCCATTGTGCTAGGACACTGCGAACAAAATGTTTGGAAAAAGAAGGAACATCATTAGTGTTCACTTGTAATCAGAGTCCATATCAGGGGATGTAAACAATGCTGAAAGATTTGGGGGAAAAAATGCTTGCTTTAAAATAATAATTATTTTCTGCAGCATACAATTACATTGCTGCCATCCTCTTATCTATTACTTATCATTTGGCTGTGTTACTGGAGTTACCCAGTACCACAAATGTTCATTTTCACTCGGGGAAGTCTCACCATGTTCAACTGCTTCCACCAAATATGAACAACATATTGCTTCAATTATGAAGAACTGCAGGCTAAAGCCATGCACATCATTTGGAGCACTAATGAAATGGGACTGCAACATTTAATAGATCCCAAATGGGGTAAAGTGTCATTAGTGAGGCACAGATTATTTAATAATGAATGACCACCTGTACTCTACTGGCAGTCAATCAAAAGGAACAGGCACAGGCCAGTATAATTAGTCCCTTATGATTCAGTCTTAGCTTCTGTTACTATTTGATGTTCTACATTGTTTTATGGTCATTTGCAGATTTCAAAAATCACCTGTAAGGGGACTGAAATCCACAACTGCTGAAGGTGAGGATGATTTGTTGACACCTCGGCACTTGTTTTATTAAGGGTTCCTCAAACAGGCTTGACTGTCCTCAGTCTAGTTTGAATATTCAGTGTTCACTTCCCCCAGTGGCTCAGTGGTAAATGAATAGTTTCAGTGTAGTGCTCTGTTACACAGAACAGGGTCCCTTGGTTTTTATTCTGGTATATGCTGAGTTAGCTGATCATTTTAATGTTAATCCCATTCCATGATTTCTGCACGTGTGATGGAAGAATCAGTTCTCTTTGATCTGCTGCTGGCACAATGTGCTTTAAATACCATACACTGAGTGCATCCACTGGAACATAGAACAGGGAAGTGTGCTGAGAAGGGCAAGAGTGGAACATCTATTCTAAGAGGAGACGTGATGAACAGCAGTTCAGTATGAGATGACTGGATGACTCAAGAGTAATGGAGTCATGAAAATACTTGAATTTCTATAGTGTCTTTCAAAATGCTTTATCAATTACTTTTGGAATGCATTTGTTATGTTGGTAAAAGCACCCACAACATCCCTCTATGAAATGAATGGGCAGTTCACCTGTTTTTAGGTGGTGGTGGTTGAAAGAAGATTGTTGGCTGGGATACCTGTAGAACTTCCTGTTATGGTTACAGTACCTCCAAACATGGGTGGAGATATTTATATCTCACTGCTGGACACAATACACTGGGGATCATTTTGACTTTGGGGGATAGGGGAAAATGGGGGATATCAATTCAGCTGCCCGTTATACATCTCTCCTGATTTTCATTATTTTCATGGAAATGAAAATGGGGAGAGAATTAATATTGCCTGTTTTACACTGTCACCCAAAGTCAAAATTACCCCTTTCTGTCTGGAACACTTGCATCAGGTTTCAATTGGGAAAAAAATACATAACATGATTTTCTTTCTCAATTTTCCCCACTCTCCTGATGTCAATGATTTGGTTTTACTGGCCTCTGGCACTTTGTTCAAATGGTTATTTATCACATGTCAGCCTGGTCATTGAGTTTCGACAGGCTTTTCAACTGTGGCAATTAACACAGACAAGCCTGTCTCTGTCCTTCCCCAACAGCCATGCACATGGACTCTTCACCAGGATAGTCATCAGAAGGCTAATTTCTCCCATTCCTGGACAAGGACACTGAGGCAATTGTAGCACCCCGACTGTAAAACTGACCAGACAGAGACAGTGAATCAAACCTGCACCTTCCTGGTCTATATGGCTCAGTACCACACCATGCGATGACCAACCAGCCTGAAATATACGTTTTTACTTCCACTGGAGACTGCTAGTTCCTCATACAGCTGTGAGAAAATCTGTGAAACTTCAGTGATGTGCTATATTCACTGGCGAGATACATGATTAAGGAAACCAACTGAAGGAAATGCCAGAGCACGTGAGACGCCCACATGAGAAATGAAGGAGACTAGACTTGTTTAAAGAGGCTTAAAAATAAAAGTGGACCGTTGCTTCTTGCAAAAGTTCCTCATAGCTGCAGTCTCACGCACTGGCAACCCTTGTCACACTTTCACACATGCAATCAAAAATCTCACGACCAATCTCTGGAATGAAAAATGCGTTTCAAAAAATGCCCAGTAGGAGACAGATAAGAAACACCCATGTTGTACACGGTTACACCCATGTTGTACACTGTTGATAGAGACTGACTGTTGTTTAAGATTTTTTTTAAATGTGGTTTTACAGAAACTGTTTTTGAGGAGAGTGGTGAGAGATGTCAAATTTTTTATTTTGTTAAAATAATTTTATCGACGCAAACTTTTTAAAAGTCAGTCTGTTACAAAGAAATTAATTGATATCTTTGTTTAAATAATGACTGTTGGTGGGGTTGTGGGGGGGGGGGGCGGTGTGCGGGGGGGGGGGGGGGGGAGAAAGAAGGGGAGCCTGACTTGAAGCAGTTACTGAGAATTAATTGAAGCTAAAAATGAGATATGTGCAATGTTCTTACTTACTGAAGAACTTTTATCATAACTGTCATTGCATTCTGTTGCTCTGTCACATAACAGAACAAATGCTAACAACTTCTCACAGGGGAGATTAATGGAAAATTGCAGACTCCATGACCTGTGACAAACTTTACAGCATCTTAACCACTGCATATTGAAATAACAGTGGCGCTGGGGTGAGTTAGAGGCTGTAACAATCTTGGCAACCAGAGGATATTCACAAGTCACTTGAGCTTTGCTCCTGTGGTTTATTACATCATCTAACCAACTATATTGTGTTACAGCCCTGCAATACAACCCAACCCAATAGTTATTGTGTATTTAATCCAGGTTACAGAATAGGTTTGTGTTCAAAACTAACATAGAAGCAATGTATCTAAGATTAAGAGCAGTACAGATACCTATTAAAATGTGAAGTAAGATGTTAAAGCTAAAATACAAGGCTGCAACTACACAACCAGCTAAATTTCTGGTTTAACTTCTCCAAAATCATCATAGCACAAGTAAAAGAAAACTGATGAGCCGGCACTTAATAAAACTGTTTTTATAGTAAGATGATTGGTCATAGAGCCACATTTAAAGAGCTCTATACAGAGAAGCTGGTGGAAATCATCAAAAACAAATCAAAATGCCAGGTGAATGAAGGCAACAGCGGACACGCATCTGTCACTGTAAATTCAAAACGTGTCAGTTCAAAGATGTTTTATTTAGGTGCAAATCAGGATTTTGTTAATTCACTCTTTGTGTGCTAGAGTTTAGATTAGACACAATCGGGTGGCTTTTCTGATTGAGGGAATCAAATCAGAAAAATGAGTGGTAAAATGGGTTATGATAGATTTCTACCTATATACTGTAGCATGCCATTCAACTCTCAGGCCAGGCTTCTTCACTGGCACCACAAACTCCTGTTAATTTTCTGTTATTTATACTAAAATTATCCCCGAATGATTTTATTCATAGGTCCACACAATTTCCGATAATTACACCGGTATAGTAGTCAGTCATATGCCCACCCATAGAAAAAAGGGTGTTCAGGGCAATTAGGGTGCACATTTAAAGAGCCCGAAAGTAAGGTTTGCAGCAGCAATTAGAGGTTATGTCTGAACCATTTACTTTTTTTAATATTCATTCCTGGCAAGGCCAGCATTCATTGCCCATCCCTAATTGCCCTTGAGAAGGTGGTGGTGAGCCGCCTTCTTAAACCGCTGCAGTCCGTGTGTTGAAGGTACTCCCACAGTGCTGTTAGGAAGGGAGTTCCAGGATTTTGACCCAGCAACAATGAAGGAACGGCGATATATTTCCAAGTCAGGATGCTGTGTGACTAGGAGGAGAAATTGAAGGTGATGGTGTTCCCATGCGTCTGCTGCCCGTGTCCTTCTAGGTGGTAGAGGTCGCGGGTTCAGGAGGTACTGCCAAAGAAGCCTTGGTGAGTTGCTGCAGTGCATCTTGTAGATGGTACACACTGTAGCCACAGTATGCCGGTGGTGGAGGGAGTGAGTGTTTAAGGTGGTGGATAGGGTGACAATCAAAAGGACTGCTTTGTCCTGGATGGCGTTGAGCTTCTTGAGTGTTGTTGGGGCTGCACTCATCCAGGTAAGTGGAGAGTATTCCATCACATTCTAACTTGTGCCTTGTAGATGGTGGAAAGGCTTTGGGGAGTCAGCAGAATACCTAGCCTCTGACCAGCTCTTGTTGCCACAGTATTTATGTGGCTGGTCAAGTTAGTTGCTGGTCAATGGTGACCCCCAGGATATTGATTTCAATTTCAATTTCAATTTTATTGGTCACATAACTAAATACAAGAAGTGTAATCTAGTCAGTGAAATGTTTTTTTCTTGACGAGCCGAGAGCACCAAGCAGCAAGAACACTGAGCTGCCTGGTACGCACGGAGCTCGCAAGGATGGTGGGGGATCAGTGATGGTAATGCCGTTGAATGTCATGGGGCGGTGGTTAGACTCTCGCTTGTTGGAGATAGTGATTGCCTGGCACTTGTGTGACGCGAATGTTACTTGCCACTTATTAGCCCAAGCCTGAATGTCGTCCAGGTCTTGCTGCATGCGGGCATGGACTGCTTCATTATCTGAGGAGTTGCAAATGGAACTGAACACTGTGCAGTCATCAGCGAACATCCCCACTTCTGACCTTACGATAGAGGGAAGGTCATTGATGAAGCAGCTGAAGATAGTTGGGCCTAGGAAACTGCCCTGAGGAACTCCTGCAGCGATGTCTTGGGGCTGAGATGATTGGCCTCCAACAACCTTCATTTACCTTTGTGCTAGGTATGACTCCGGTCAGTGGAGAATTTTCCCTCTGATTCCCATTAATTTCAATTTCACTATGGCTCCTTGATGCCACACTCGGTCAAAGCTGCCTTGATGTCAAGGGCAGTCACTCTCATCTCACCTCTGGAATTCAGCTCTTCTGTCCATGTTTGGACCAAGGCTGTAATGAGGTCTGGAGCCGAGTGGTCCTGGCGGAACCCAAACTGTGCATCGGTGAGCAGGTTATTAGCGAGTAAGTGTCGCTTGATAGCACTGTCGATGACACCTTCCATCACTCTGCTGATGATTGAGAGTAGACTGATGGAGCGATAATTGGCCGGATTGGATTTGTCCTGCCTTTTGTAAACAGGACATACCTGAGCAATTTTCCACTTGCTCTCTTTTTGTTTCTTTTTTTATTTCCAATTAGCTCATAGTTGCCAACCATTTGCTGAATAAGAGATATGTGTTTTATACTACTTACATAGTGCCCCTAATGCTCACTGATCACTGGACATTTTAACTTGCCTTACAATGCCTTGCATCTCATTTCTTCTGCAGAAACCCTCATTGCATTTAAAAAGTACTTGGATGTGCATTTGAAGTGCCATAACCTATAAGGCTATGGACTAAGAGCTGGAAAGTGGGATTAGGCCGGATAGCTCTTTTGCGGCCGGCACAGACATGATGGACCGAATGGCCTTCTTCTGTGCCATAAAGTTCTATGATTCTATCTGCAATGTTTCAGCATATATGCAAAAGTGATAGGGTGCAAGGCATCGTGGTCTGGGTTTATTGGTCTCAAAACGTTTGGCAGCTTTGCTTAGTTTAACAACCCCATATTCTGCCCAACCTTTCTTCTTTGCTCGTTCTTCTGATCCATATATACATCATTCACAGAGGTCAGTACAAGAGCAGGGAAAGGGACTTTTATAATTACTTGCAAGTTTGATAAATGGTAGCTTTTTGTTTTCAAGTCGACTAAATTAAATTTTCATTCACTGGAAACTGTAGCAAAGTTCAGAGGGTGGAACTAGTTCTGTCACTTGAAGTGTTCCTTGTGATATTAGCAAGCACCACAGTGCCTATTATTATGTCCGTGTATGATTGAGACACGGACAGCAGGAGTTGAACAAAACAAGTCTTTACTGAAAGGAGTCAATCGGGAAACTGAAACTACAGAGGCTCATTAGCGCCTTTTATACAGGGGTGGTCACTGCCGGTACTGCAGTCTGAGACCAGTTATTCTCTTAAAGGTACAAACACAACAATTCCTCCCCTTTTAGATAAACAGTACATAACATTCAATTAACAACTAAATGATAACTAATTACAATCACAATTATGGTTGCTAGATACATTGGTTGAGTTTAAGCAATTATAAGTTCAGTCTTTGAGGAGGCTTCCTGATTCTGTCTGGATAACGTCTCTTTGGGGTATCAGGTTCTTCTGGCAAGGTTGAGTCGGAATCAATGTCGTTGTTTGGTTCATCTGCTTCCAATATCACCGATTCTGCGGTAGCTGCAATTGGTACGTCGATTTCATTGCCAGGTGTATCAGATCGTGGTGTGGAGTTGACGTTTTCCGGTGACTCTAGAATCTGGTCAGCATGGCGTCTTACAATGCTCTCTCCAACGTCCACGGTATACATGAGAGGTCCTTGCCGTGTACAAATCGTTCCTGGCTGCCATTTCTCAGTGCGGTAGTCCCGGGCCAAAACTGGTTGACCTATCTTAAAACTCCTGGTCGGCCTTTCATTCATATTCTGAAACTGCCTGTTCTCCACATCTCTTCGGACGTTTGGCTTAACCAAATCCAAGCGGCATCGTAGTTTTCGATTGAAGAACATCATGGCTGGAGTTTGGTTGGTAACCGCATGTGTCGCATTCCGGTAGGCAAACAAGAAGTTGTCCACCTTGTGTTGTAGGGGTATATCTTCATTACACATTGCCTTGATAGCCTTCTTGAATGTTTGAACAAACCTCTCGGCCAATCCATTAGTGGCTGGATGATATGGGGCAGATGTGTAATGCTTAACACCATTGTTCTTTAAGAACCTCCGGAACTCTTCAGACACAAACTGTGGTCCACTGTCAGAGCAAATCTGTTCAGGCAGCCCATTCCTGGCGAATATGGTTCGTAAAATGGTGATAGTTTTCTCTGTGGTGGTTGAGGACATTTTTATTACCTCTGGCCACTTTGAGTGTGCTTCCACCGCAATTAAAAACATCGAGTCCATGAAGGGACCAGCAAAATCAATGTGCACCCTTTGCCATGGAGATGAGGGCCACTCCCATGGATGTAGAGGAGCTTGTGGTGGGGCGTTTTGGACCTTCTGGCATCCTGCACAGCTCTTGGTCATCTCTTCGATTTCTCTATCGATTTCCGGCCACCACACAAACGCTCTGGCTAAGTTCTTCATTTTTACCTCACCCAGATGACCCTCATGAAGCTCATTGAGCACTCTATCCGTCAACTTAGGTGGAATTACTACTCTGGATCCACACATCAAGGTTCCTCTGCACACTGACAGCTGTTCTCTTCTCAGCGAGAATGCTGGCAGCAGTGGTTCGCCATGTGCTGGCCATCCCTTCACCGTTAAATCATAGACCCGGGATAGTGTCGGGTCATTTCGTGTTTCCTTTTCTATGTTTGCATTCGTCACAGGGAGACATTCGACTATGGTCGAGTGGAACATCTCCATTGGATCCACTGCAAGGTCTTCTTCTTCCACCGTCGGCAACGGTAGGCGCGACAATCCATCAGCATTCCCATGCTGTTTAGTTTCTTTGTACTCGATGTCATATTGGTGTGCCCCTAAGAAAAGGGACCACCTCTGCAGCCGTTGCGCTGTCATTATCGGTACGCCCTTCTGAGGGTTGAAAATGGAGACAAGAGGTTGATGATCGGTTATTAGAGTAAATTTTTGACCGTACAGGTAGTGATTGAACTTCTTCACCCCCCACACTAGGCTGAGGGCCTCTCTGTCAATCTGGGCGTAGTTACGCTCGGCAGAAGTTAACGAGCGTGACGCAAAAGCTATCGGCCTCTCTAAACCATCAAGGAATTTATGTGACAGTACCACCCCAATGCCGTAGGGGGACGCATCACACGCCAGTCTGATCGGCAGTGCTGGGTTGTAGTGAGCCAATACTTCTCTTGAAGTGATTAAGTCCTTACTCTTCTGAAAGGCCCGCTTACAGTCATTGCTCCATTTCCATGATACTCCCGTTCGTAGTAGGGCGTTCAGTGGGTGCAGAATTGTGGACAAATTCGGCAAAAACTCATGGTAGTAATTCACCAATCCGAGGAATGACCTCAGTTGCGACACATTTTCAGGCGCTGGGGCCTTAACAGCCGCTTCAATTTTGTCAGGGGACTTATGTAACCCCTCTTCATCAATCACGTGGCCACAATACGATATCTGTTTCTTTAAAAACTCGCACTTGGGGCGGTTGGCTCGTAGCCCATGTTCCCGTAGTCTAGTGAGCACCTGTTCTAGGTTGTTAAGGTGTTCACTGTCATCTTCACCTGTCACAAGGATGTCGTCCAAGTAACACTGAGTCCCCGGAATCCCTCGCAGGACTTGTTCCATCGCTCTTTGCCATATCGCCGGAGCCGATGCTACTCCGAATACCAATCGATGATACTGGTAAAGACCTTTGTGAGTGTTTATCGTGAGATACTTCCGAGAGGATTCTTCAACCTCCATCTGCAAATATGCTTGTGCAAGGTCAATTTTTGTAAAACGCTTCCCTCCAGATAGTGAGGCGAAGATGTCTTCTATCCTTGGAAGAGGATATTGTACTGTGTGAAGGACTGGGTTCACCGTCACCTTGAAGTCCCCACAGATGCGAACCTTCCTTGGCTCCTCAGACTTATTGCTTAATGTTTTCTTCATGACAGGAACGATGGGTGTCGCCCACTCGCTCCAGTCGACCATAGACAACACGCCTGCCTTCTCCAGATTCTCCAGCTCTGCCTCGACGGCTGGGCGAATTGCATATGGTACCGGTCTTGCTTTGAAAAACTTGGGAATTGCATTCTCTTCTATTTTTATCGAGGCGGTTACGCCTTTAAGAGTGCCCAGTTCTTGTTGAAATACCTCTTTGGCGTTAGCTAAGATTGTTGACAATCGTCCAGGAGTGACGTCTTCGTCTTTTTTACCATCCACCGTCATTGCATGAATGGAGTGCCAATCTAAGCTTATCTTCCTGATCCATTCACGTCCCAATAACGGTGGTCCACCATTTTACAGTATGTAGAGATACAATTTTCATATTTTCTTGCCGTTGTATTCGACAGGCACCCTTATTTTTCCTCTGGGGTATACCTTTTGCCCCGTATACGTCGTCAAGACGATGGATGTCTCTCTCAAGGGTATGTGTGAGAATAGCCGCTCGTAGTCTCGTCGATTCATGACGGTTAGCGCTGATCCTGTATCCAATTCCATTTTAACTTGGGACCCTGCTATCGTGAGGGTGACCCAAATGGTTCGGTGATCCTCTTTTGCGATTACATTGTGAAGTTTGAGACAGCTTAGCCTCCTGTTCCCGGATTCACTATCGCTCATCTGGTCTTCGGAACTACTGTCCGTCATCTTTTGTACTTTCTTGTACGGTTCCTTAGTAGCCTTTTTGTTGTCGCTGGTCTTCTTCCCAGACCTGCAAACTCGTGCAATGTGCCCCATCTTTCCGCATTGCCTGCATATTTGTCCTTGGACCAGCAGTCCTTCTGGTCATGGTTAGTTCTGCCGCAGCGATAACATTTTGCAAATCCCCGTGTCATTTCGTGGGTGCCGTATTCCTGTGGCTTTTGTTGTATTTCCGCAGCTCCCCTGGCTGCTGCTTCGTACGATACTGCCACGCTGAAAGCCTTATCTAGCGTCAGCTCTTTCTCTGAGAGTAACTTCTTCTGTGTTCCTTCACTCAGGAGTCCACAGACAAATTTGTCCCGTAGGGTATCTGCCAGTCCTGCTCCAGTTCCGTAAGGTACTCAGCATTGCTCTCATCTTTATGCTGAGTTCTCCTGTGGAATTTAAATCTTTCTGCTATCAGCAGCGGTGCAGGGTTTAGGTGTTCCTGTAGGACAGCAACAATTTCGTTAAAACTCTTCGCCTTCGGTTTGGCTGGAGTAATCAGGTCCCGCAATAGGCCGTACGTTCTAGCGCCCATTAAGTTTAGCAATACCGATGCCTTTTTCTCATCGGCTATTTCGTTTGCCTCGCAATATACCTCGACTCTTTCCACATACGTGGTCCAGTCCTCTATTGTATTATCAAAGGCAGTGATACAGCCAGCCTTCGGCATCTTGAAAATCTAAAATGGCGCCTCCCGCGCTTTGCCTTCTTCTCCGATTTAACAAAATGGCGCCTCCCCGCTTTGCCTTCTTCCCCGCTGTTGCTAGCGCTGCTTTCCGCGGTTTCCGTTGTAACCTGCAGCTCCTCGCGGTTTCCTGCGCGTTTAATATTTCTTTTTTTATTATTTTCCCATCGTGGAACAACCCTGTGGGACTCTTGTCTCCCTCTTCTCGGGTCTGTACGCAGCCCGGCTTCGTAGCACCGGCCGCGCCCTGTGTGCTCCACCCTCTCTCTCTCTCCTCTTCCCGACAACGCTGCTCGGCCCCGTTGCAAGCCACCCGCTCGAGTTCGCGACCGCCGCAGCCCAGGAAGGATCAGTGTACTACCTGCCACCAGCCCGATTAGCTGAAGCACTGTCGACAGGAACCAGGCCCCGCTTTCGACAGCTTCTCCAGCAATCTTCAACTCCGCTAACTCAGGGGCGGATGCCCACGGTCGATGCCCGTTTCTACTGCTTCTTTCTTCCTTCTGGCCTCGACCTCTGCTCACTTCGCTTCAGGAATGGATCCCAGGAGGTGGTGCAGACTGTAGGTAAGTTCGTATCTGCTCGTCGCCAGTATTATGTCCATGTATGATTGAGACACGGACAGCAGGAGTTGAACAAAACAAGTCTTTACTGAAAGGAGTCAATCGGGAAACTGAAACTACAGAGGCTTGCTCGCGCCTTTTATACAGGGGTGGTCACTGCCGGTACTGCAGTCTGAGACCAGTTATTCTCTTAAAGGTACATACACAACACCTATAGACCCAATATTTAAGAGATTCCTGGTTTCTTTATATTTGAAACATTAAATTTGCCCAGGAGTACATAGGCTGATGAAAAACACATGTCAAACTGTATTTGCAGTTAAACTGTTAATTCTATGGCTGCCCAAGCTACACTTGAAATTTCTTTGCTCCCTTTGGAAGTCAGGTAGCAACTTTTACATTGGAAAATCTAATTACTTAACTAAAAGCAAAATACATTCAAAGAACTTGCACACAATCACAATGAGAAACTGTTGCAACTGTCCAATACAACGTACTGTTAAGCATTAATGCATGGCTAAATGATGTAAAAAAAAACACTTTAAGAGGAATGTTGAATCAGAGAGGGTCACTTTATGTTCCATGCAAGTGATGCAGTCATATTTTCTCAATAAGAGTTAACTGTGATATTTGTTTATAAAATAGCACAATTATATTACCTAACATCATTTTACCACTGATGGTGCCCTCTTAATGAAATTGTATTAATGGGGCCAGTTTTCAGCAGGGTCATTTCAGGCTATTGCTGTAGACATATGCAATATAAATTTGACTGCAGTGTGTTACTGTATAAAGCAGGTGCCAAATGTGCTGCTTGCCAGGGCTAATGAATTCGTCTCATTCTCCATGGACCATGGGAGCCAACCTGAATGAGCTGTGGGTGTTGCAGCCATTGAAGGATTCCCACAAGTGCAAGGTGCCATCAACTGTACACCTGTGGCCATCAAGACTCCTGCCAACAGGTCCAGTACCTTCATGAATCATACAAGGTTTCATTCCCTTAACGTAGTGAAATGACCACCCGCAGTGGTTCATGCAGGTGTGTACCTGCTTTCCATGATGCCTACATCCTGCAGCACTCCAGCGTTCACCCTCTCTTTGATGAGGAGCAACAAGTCACAGGATGGCTCCTAGGAAAGGAGGGAAAACTCCTCCAGACTTTGGCTGATGACTCAATAAATGCCAGTGGAGATCAGATACAAAACAGTCATGACTCCAACAGAGCCGTCATTGAGCAGTCAATAGAGGTCCTTAAACAATGATTCCGCTGCCTGGACCTGTTTGGGGGGAGGGCGTTTCCTGAAGTACAGCCCTGAGAGTGTTGTGGATTATGGTAGTATGCTGCCTCCTGCATAACTCTGCCATGCAACAAGGAAGCCACTGTTGCTGACAGATGAAGAGGAGGAAACAGGTGAACTGGAGGATGCAGTTGCAGTAGGAGATCTGCTGCAGCCAGAGTTGTATGCCAGCAACTCACTGAACATGGCTTCTCCTAAACTGCTCCACCATACCCTCCCCATTTCCTATCCAGAATACCATCTGAACCAGTCCATCCTGTAATGATCAGTAACCTGTCATTCTGGAATGGTACACTAGGTAGTGCTGTATGTATATAAGAGTGGGCTGCCCACAATGCACTAGGCTACCCACAAGGCAGCAGTCAAGATGGAGGCCTCTACAGATACTGTACCTAGTCCACATGTGCTCAATAAAGTGTCTAGCAAAAGCTAGCTGTTCTTAATAAAAATGACTAGTTATTAATGAACATAACATGGTACCAGGATTGGTAAGATCTGCTGAATATTGTGCAACGCGACATGGAGAATTTGAAGCCACCAGAGCGTTTGAAACTCACAGGAAATGTCGACTACAATTGGCAGACTTTTAAACAACAATTCGAACTCTACATTGCTGCCATCGGGTACAGTACAAAGCCAGACGCAAGGAAAATAGCGTTGCTGCTCACGGTTGCAGGTCCACAGGCGATAGAGGTATTTAATACATTTGTATTTAATCCAGAGGAGAACAGAGAAAAATTAGACGCTGTGCTAAAGAAGTTTGATACACATTGTTCTCCCAAAAAGAATGAAACCTATGAGAGGTACATCTTCCGTTCTCGGACACAGCAGCAAAATGAGACTTTTGATAGCTTTTTGACTGATCTGAAACTGAAAGCACAGACATGTAATTTCTCTGAGCTGAAAGCATCCATGATTCGTGACCAGATTGATACTGATTTTGTTTAATCTCAAAGAAAGGGGGATGTAATGATCAGTAACCTGTCATTCTGGAATGGTACACTAGGTGGTGCTGTATGTATATAAGAGTGGGCTACCCACGATGCACTAGGCTACCCACAAGGCAGCAGTCAAGATGGAGGCCTCTACAGATACTGTACCTAGTCCACATGTGCTCAATAAAGTGTCTAGCAAAAGCTAGCTGTTCTTAATAAAAACGACTAGTTATTAATGAACATAACACAGCCAACCTCCAGTAAAGAGCTTCCATCCCTCTGACCATCATTCATACACCTACCTAGCTTTGCCATGTTCACAGCTCCTATAGAAACACTCTGCAGACCAGATCATAAAAACTAAGGGGGAGAAATTCATTATGGCCCCGTTTGGGGCGCTAACTTTTAAAAGTTGAAAAAATTAGCGCCAGGCGCTAATATCTTTCAGCTTTTAAAAAATTCAGTTTTGTGCAGCAGGAAGGAAGTGGAGCGCTAAATCAAACACTTCACTTCCTTCCTGGAGCACAACAGGCAGCAGGCAGGGCGGTAGGTGAGCAGCGCTGCACAATGGGCCGTGCAGCACTGCCGCGTTGGAAGGCTCCTTCCCTCCCTTAAAGGGAAGGGCCCATCGCTGCAGGCTCTGCAAGGGGAAAACTAACCTGGTCCCTGATGGCAGCCACGATCCGGCCCGATCAGCCCGATGCACTGCAGCAGAGTGCCGGACTGATCGAGCGCTGGGGAAAGAAGGGAAAAAAACAGAAAACGAGCATTTCAGTATTTTGTTTCCTACCTCGGCCACCTTGCCTTTAAGTATTGCCCCCGAAGCGCCCGGCCTCCCGATGAATGCCTTTTGCAGCTGCCGGTGTTGTCGCCCAGCGATGCTGCAGGGGGCGAAACTGAAGTTCGGGTCCGCGGCGCTACCAGGACGAAGCGCACGGCGATGACATCACGATCTCCAGGCGAAGGTGATCGGGGCGCAACGCCATACCGCTGCCGCAAACCTCCCGCCGAATTTAGCGGGAGGCGATATTCTCGTCGCGCCCGGGCAGTAAGTGGTTAGCGCCTCGTTATCGCCCCCCGGAGGCACTAACCATTCGAATTTCTAGCCCTATGGGTCCTACACTTTAATCATGTTCACAAATGCCAAAATAAATAATAAACATCCAGGTTATTAGTCATACAGTGCCTTTTTACATCTCTTTTCTCATATCCTGCTACTTTTGTGAGGTTCTCCCCCAGTAGCTTGAGCACGGAAGGTGAAAGGCTGCTGAGAATGTGAGATACAAGATCCACTTGAGTGAGACATAGGAGGGTTACTGCTACCCTTAGAACAGTACAGCTGCATGGATCAGTACTTTTAGAATTTGGAAAAAGAACTGTGTGTCTAGAAAACAGAGCACTTGACGTAGTTACGTTGTTGAGTGGACATTTAAGGGGGTTTTGCCTTAAAATTGCTTTAAAGCGAACATTAATGTAGAATGATGCCACCTTCCACACCAGTGCTTCCGACATGTCTTCCTTTTTCTTCAACCGAGGATTCCCCTCTACCGTGGTTGACACGGCCCTTGACCGGGTCCGTTCTATCTCCCGCACTTCTGCCCTCACCCCTGCCCCTCCCTCCTGGAACCACAATAGGGTTCCCCTTGTCCTCACCTTTCACCCCACCAGCCTCCACATTCAACGGATCATCCTCCGCCATTTCCGCCACCTCCAACGTGATCCCACCACCAAACGCATCTTCCCCTCCCCTTTCAGCATTCCGTAGGGACCGCACCCTCCGAGACACCCTAGTCCACTCCTCTATCACCCCCAGAACCCCTTCCCCTTCGCCCGGCACCTTCCCGTGCAAGCGCAGGAGATGCAACACCTGCCCATATACCTCCCCCCTTCCCACTGTCCCGGGCCACAAACACCCCTTCCAGGTGAAACAGTGATTTAGTTGTACTTCTTGCAATCTAGTATACTGTATTCGCTGCTCATGATGTGGTCTCCTCTACATTGGGGAGACCAAACGCAGATTGGGTGACCACTTTGCGGAACACCTCCGTTCAGTCCGTAAGGGTGGCCCCGAGCTTCCAGTCGCCTGTCACTTCAATTCACCGTTCCATTCCCACTCGGACCTCACCATCTGCAGCCTCTTGCATTGTTCCACGGAAGCTCAACGTAAACTCGAGGAACAGCACCTCATCTTCCGATTAGGCACTTTACAGCCTTCCGGACTAAATATCGAGTTCAACAATTTCAGATCATAACCTCGGCCCCTATTATATTTTTATATTTTTTATCCACACTTTTGGTTTGTGCCTTTTCCTTTTGTTTCGCTCTCTCCCACATGGCAGCTGTCTTTCACTCTGCCAGCGCATTTCACACTTCATCTAGAGCCATGGTTTGTTTCTTTACCTGTCCTATTACTATCTTGTCTCACCTTGAACATTTCATTTCCTGCCTTTTTTTTTATCAGTTCTGTAGAAGGGTTTCGACCCGAAACGTCGACTCTGCTTCTCTCTCCACGGATGTTGCCTGGCCTGCTGAGTTTTTCCAGCATTTTCTGTTATTATTTTGGATTTCCAGCATCCGCAGTATTTGGCTATCGTATTACTGTAGAATATGCGCTTTCAATATAATGATTGGTATTCCAAAAAAAAAATTAAAAATAAATCTCCAAATGGATCAGAGATTTTCTGAAGTTCCATATCAGAGCTCCAGATGACAGCTGGGAGATTTTCCAGGAACCTCAGTGGATGGCTCTAGTGAGATTGCTTTAGGTCAGTACTGTGTGGGAGGAGTTGAAACTGGTCGAATTCAGTAACAATGTGCTATACAGTGCAGTGGGAGATTGAGAGCAGATTAAAAATCAGATTATCTCCTATCGGGTACGGGTTTTTATGTTTTTCACTGATCAATTTTCTCCCCCTCCCACGGCTCCTAAAGACATAGGGCTAAAAATTGAGTAGCGCCCCAAATGGGGTGCTAACTCGCCGGGGCGCTAAAAGTAGCACCCCGGAAAAATTAGCGCCCCCACACCGGAAATTGAGTGGTTGCGCCCCAAGAGGGAAGCAGGGCGCTACTGGAAGCACCCCGCATCCCTCTTGGGGCGCTGTGAGTCAATATTGCGCTGTGGCGCTGCGGCACGTTGCGCCGCGGTATTGCAGGCCTTCCTCCCCTTCTTAAAGGGGAGGGGCCTTGTGCAGCGCGGCCTGTGGCCCAGCTGGGCCCCCGGGGATCGGGAGTGCAGGCAACCAGCACTCCGCGGGGGGGTAGGGCGTTTCAGGAGGTCTGGAACAGGAGCGCAGGCAGGTGCTGGCAGGCGGCCAGCAACAAAAATGGCCGCCCCGCACCTCACCTTTAAATTGCGCCTCCCCGGCCGCAGGTATGCCCCCCCTGACCCCGTCGGACATAGCATCCGGCGGTAAGTCGGGGGCGCTCCTGAAGATCATGGCCGGGGCGTGAGCGGGGCGCTGCGCACGCCAATGACGTCATCGCCAGTGGTGCAGCGCCGCAGGGCGCTACCGGTTAGCACCACCACTAACCTCCTGCTGAATTTTGCGGGAGGTGTGGGCAGTGCCATGCCCGGGCGCTAGTTGGTTTGCGTCCCGTTAGCGCCCTCTTAAGGCACTAATGGGTGGCACAACCAAATGAATTTTTCCCCCATGAACTCCTTTTTGGAGTTTGGTTCCACAGGTGCCCTCCAGTACTTCGCCCAAGTGCTCACTATTCATGTGTGAGTCTTGACAGTAAATCATGGCAGGCTAGTAGACTACATGGGCATCACAACCAAGCCCAACTCTTTCCTCACCCAATGCCCACACGTATAGGGGTCAGTGGCTATATAGTGATCACGAGCAAAAATCCTGGAATGACTTCTCCCTCCTTAACCCAGGATAAGGAAAACTGGGGGCAACTGGAAGTTCCCTACTGCTACCTTGGTTGAGATCAGCACAGATCCCTGGGATAAAACCCAGGATCTTCCTGATCTGAATGGCTCATGTACCCACAGGAGCGTAGTGATGGCTCAGCCATCGAATTATTCTTATGATTTTATCGGACAATACCTATCTTTACATTGAAATTACTGCTCACACAATCATATTGCACTGAGTTTTTCAGAATACAGGTGTATTTCCATTTGTACATACTCTGGTGGATGAAGTTTTGGTCCAGAAACACATACCTTTGTCTGGAAGCAGCAGAAGAGTTGGGTCAGGTAGGGGTGCTTTCTTGCTAATGCCAGTATCCTCTTCTCGGTCATTGTGCAGTCCACGTCATCATCTTGGAGAATGACATCTTTCTTTAGCACCTTCACAGCGTAGACTTCATCTGTACCTTTTAACTCAGCCAACATGACCTACAATTTATAAATGAAAACAATAATATTTGTACTCTATTACAAGCACTAGATCCAGGGATGTACCGTCCAAGAGTCCATTCACATCCCCGTGAATAAGTTTCACAAATACAATATTGGATTGAAGAAGCAAGTAGATGCAGTCATGATGTTATGGCCTAGATGCCTTTAGCATGTTTCACAAACCTTGGGGTAATCGAAGTCAGTGGATAGTAAAATTGGGCGGGGTGTAAAACAGGTAACCGATCCAATTCTGTCAGTTTCTCGCTGGGCTATGTTAAAATTTCACCCTAGTGTAAACAGGACTCTGAGGGGTGGAAATTAATTTTGCTCGGTTTTCCGGCAGCGCGCACCAGAAGCCGTAGGCCTGAGGCTCATCTGAAATCGGGCCTCGCCAGCAAATTGCCAGTGAGCTGCGAATGCCAACTGAACGCCCAGAGGACGAAGTTGGACTGGCTGCCTCCCTGGTACAGGCCCTCAGGTAGGTCCTCGGGGGGGGGGGGGCGGCGGGGGATGTGATTGGGAGGGTGGGGGCCGATCGAGAGGGGGGATAAAGAAATCGGGAGGGAGCCTAGCAATGGTTGCATCTGCTCGTCCAGGCTCTACATTCAGATAGAGTTCACGGTGAGCTCTGACAAAGTGTCAACACCTGAAATGCTAACTTGTCTGTTCTCTCCACAGTTGTTGACTGATCTGCTGAGTGTTTCCAGCATTTTCTGTTTTTAATAAGAGAAGTTAATGGCTGTAGAACAGAATCATAGAATGGTTCCAGCATAGAAGGAGGCCATTTGGCCCGTCGAGCCCGTGCCAGCTCTCTGCAAGAGCACTTCAGCTAGTCCCACTCTCCCGCCCTTTCTCCGTGGCCCTGAAATTTTTTTTTCTTCAGGTACTTATCCAATTCCATTTTGAAAGCCACGATTGAGTCTGCCTCCACCACCCTTTCAGGCAGAGCATTTCAGATCCTAACCACTCGCTGCGTAAAAAAGTTTTTCCTCATGTCGCCTTTGGTTCTTCTGCCAATCACCTGAAATTTGTACACCACACTTTTTGTTTGTGCCTTCTGTTCTTCTCTCCCACATGGCAGCTGTCTTTCATTCTGCCAGCGCAATTTACACTTCATCTAGAGCCATCCTCGGACCTGGGAGCAGCGAGGCCGAGTATAAAACCGGCAGTGAGGTAAGGCCCGACCAGATCGGGCCTGGGAGCAGCGAGGCCGAGTATAAAACCGGCAGTGAGGTAAGGCCCGACCAGATCGGACCTGGGAGCAGCGGGGCCGAGTATAAAACCGGCAGTGAGGTAAGGCCCGACCAGATCGGACCTGGGAGCAGCGAGGCCGAGTATAAAACCGGCAGTGAGGTAAGGCCCGACCAGATCGGACCTGGGAGCAGCGAGGCCGAGTATAAAACCGGCAGTGAGGTAAGGCCCGACCAGATCGGACCTGGCAGCAGCGAGGCCGAGTATAAAACCGTCAGTGAGGTAAGGCCCGACCAGATCGGACCTGGGAGCAGCGAGGCCGAGTATAAAACCGGCAGTGAGGTAAGGCCCGACCAGATCGGACCTGGGAGCAGCGAGGCCGAGTATAAAACCGGCAGTGAGGTAAGGCCCGACCAGATCGGACCTGGGAGCAGCGAGGCCGAGTATAAAACCGGCAGTGAGGTAAGGCCCGACCAGATCGGACCACGGAGCAGCGAGGCCGAGTATAAAACCGGCAATGAGGTAAGGCCCGACCAGATCGGACCTGGGAGCAGCGAGGCCGAGTATAAAACCGGCAGTGAGGTAAGGCCCGACCAGATCGGACCTGGGAGCAGCGAGGCCGAGTATAAAACCGGCAGTGGGGTAAGGCCCGACCAGATCGGACATGGGAGCAGCGAGGCCGAGTATAAAACCGGCAGTGAGGTAAGGCTTACCAACTCAGCAGCAGGGAGAGAGGTAAAAAGTAATCAGAGTGTGACTATGTGGGAATTCAGGGACGCTGCCTGTGTCCCTGACGACCATGTGTGCCAGAAATGTATCCAGCTGCAGCTACTAGTAGACCGCATTGCGGCGCTGGAGCTGCGGATGGATGAGTTTTGGAGCATTCACGATGCTGAGAGGGTCGTGAGTAACACGTTTAGTGAGTTGGTCACACCGCAGGTAAGGGCTGCACAGGCAGAAGGGAAATGGGTGACCATCAGGCGGAGCAGTAGAAGCAGGCAGGTAGTGCAGGGGTCCCCTGTGGACATCCCCCTCTCAAACAGGTATACCGATTTGGATACTGTTGAGAGGGATGACTTACCAGAGGAAGGCAGCAGCAGCCAACTTCCTGGTACCAGGGGTGCTTCTGCTGCTCAGGAAGGGAGGAAAAAGAGTGGGAGAGCAATAGTGGTAGGGGATTCTATCGTAAGGGGAACAGATAGGCGTTTCTGTGGCCGTAGACGTGACTTCAGGATGGTTTGTTGCCTCCCTGGTGCCAGGGTCAAGGTTGTCACTGAACGGCTGCAGGGCATTCTGAAGGGGGAGGGTGAAGTCAGAGGTCGTGGTTCACATTGGGACCAATGACATGGGTAGAAAGAGGGATGAGGTCCTGCAGCAAGAATTTAGGGAGCTAGGTAGCAGATTAAAGAGCAGGACCTCAAAGGTTGTAATCTCTGGATTACTCCCGGTGCCACGTGCTAGTGAGTATAGGAATAGGAGGATAGAGCAGATGAATGCGTGGCTAAAGAGTTGGTGCAGGAGGGAGGGCTTTAGTTTCCTGGATCACTGGGCCTGCTTCTGGGGAAGGTGGGACTTGTACAAGTCGGACGGGTTGCACCTGAACCAGAACGGCACAAATATCCTTGCGGGGAGGTTTGCTAGCACTGTTCAGGGGGGGTTGAAACTAACTTGGCAGGGGGATGGGATACAGAGTGGAGCTATAATAGGGGGTGATGTACAGCCAAATATAGAGGAAAAAATAAGTCAGACTGGAAGGCAGAGCAAATATGTAACGGCACAAGGGAGTAGGGCAAGGCTAAATGGCATTTATTTTAATGCAAGGAGTCTTATGAATAAGGTGGATGAACTGAAGTTGTTGATGAACACATGGGAGTATGATATTGTTGCTATCACGGAGACATGGTTGAGGGAGGGGCAAGACTGGCAGCTCAATATTCCGGGGTATAGAATTTTCAGGCGAGACAGAGGGGGGGGTAAAAGAGGAGGGGGTGTCGCAATATTAATTAAGGAGACAATTACTGCTGTAAGGAGGGATGATATCTTAACAGGTTCCTCTAATGAGGCCATATGGGTTGCAGTTAAAAACAAAAAGGGGGCTAGCATTTTGCTGGGAGTGTACTATAGGCCCCCAAACAGCCAGGGGGAGATAGAGGAACAGATATGTAGGCAAATCTCAGAGAAGTGTGCAAATAATAGGGTAATTATAGTGGGGGATTTCAACTTCCCCAATATTAACTGGGATAGTCAGGGTGTGAAAGGCTTAGAGGGTGCAGAATTCTTAAAGTGCATCCAGGAGAGCTTTTTGAGCCAGCATGTAGAAAGTCCTACAAGAGAGGGGGCGGTACTGGACCTAATTCTAGGGAATGTGGCCGGGCAAGTGGTAGAAGTGTTAGTAGGTGAGCACTTTGGTGACAGTGACCATAATTCGGTGAGATTTAAGGTAGTCCTGGAAAAGGACAAGGATGGACCGGAAATAAAGGTTCTAAATTGGGGGAAGGCCAATTTTAATATGATAAGGCAGGATCTGGCCAATGTGGACTAGGATCAGCTACTTGAAGGAAAATCCACATCGGAGCAATGGGAGTCTTTCAGAAAGGAAATTGAGAGAGTACAATGGCAACATGTTCCCGTAAAGGTCAAGGGTGGGACCAACAAGCCCAGGGAACCTTGGATGTCAAGGGATATACGAGAATGGATTAGGAAACAAAGGGGGGCTTTTGGCAGATACAAAGGACTAAAGACAGAGGAAGCCCTAGAGGAGTATAAAAAGTGCAGGGGGATGCTTAAAAAAGAAATTAGGAGAGCGAGGAGGGGCCATGAAATAACACTGGCGAGCAAAATAAAGGAAAATCCTAAGGTGTTTTATAAGTATATTAAGGGCAAGAGGATAACTAGGGAAAGAGTAGGGCCCATTAGGGACCAAAGTGGCAAACTGTGTGTCGAGCCAGAGGATGTAGGTGGGGTTTTAAATGAATTTTTTGCATCTGTGTTCACTGTGGAGAAGGACGATGTGGACATAGAAATCGGGCAGGGGGACTGTGATATACTTGAACATATTAGCATCGAGAGGGAGGAGGTACTAGCGGTTTTAGCAGGCTTAAAAGTGGATAAATCCCCAGGCCCGGACAAGATGTATCCCAGGCTACTATGTGAGGCAAAGGAGGAGATTGCAGGGGCTCTGACACAAATTTTCAGAACCTCTCTGGCCACAGGGGATGTGCCAGAGGACTGGAGAACAGCTAACGTAGTACCATTATTCAAGAAGGGTAGTAGGGATAAACCAGGGAATTACAGGCCAGTGAGCCTAACATCAGTGGTAGGGAAATTATTGGAAAAAATTCTGAGGGACAGAATTGGTCTCCACTTGGAGAGGCAGGGATTAATTAGGGATAGCCAGCATGGCTTTGTCAAGGGAAGCTCATGTCTGACCAATTTGATTGAATTCTTCGAGGGGGTGACGAGGTGTGTGGATGAGGGTAGTGTAGTGGATGTGGTTTACATGGATTTCAGTAAGGCGTTTGATAAAGTCAATGAGGGGCATAGATAGGGTGGATAGAAAGGAACTTTTCCCCTTAGTAGAGGGGTCAATAACAAGGGGGCATAGATTCAAGGTAAGGGGCAGGAGGTTTAGAGGGGATTTGAGGAAAAACCTTTTCACCCAGAGCGTGGTTGGAATCTGGAACTCACTGCCTGAAAGGGTGGTAGAGGCAGGAACCCTCACAACATTCAAGAAGCATTTGGATGAGCACTTGAAATGCCATAGCATACAAGGCAACGGACCAAGTGCTGGAAAATGGGATTAGATTAGACAGGGCTTGATGGCCGGCACGGACGTGATGGGCCGAAGGGCCTCTTTCTGTGCTGTATAACTCTATGACTCTATTAACCTGTCCCATTACCATCTCCTTTTGCCTTGAATATCTCTTAACTTCTCCTGCCTTCTATCCTATCACAAACCTTCCCTTTTGTTCTTTCATCCCCTCCCCCATTTCCCAGCCCCTACACTTGCTTAAAAATCTGTTCCATTTCCTGTTTTTTCCTGTTCTGACAAAAGGTCATCGACCTGAAACGTTAACTCTGTTTCTCTCTTCACAGATGCTGCCTGGCCTGCTGAGTATCTCCAGCATTTTCTGTTTTTATTTCAGATTTCCAGCATCTGCAGTATTTTCTTTTCGTTTCACCTTAAATCTGTGTCCTCTGGTTCTTGACCCTTCCACCAATGGGAACAGTTTCTCTCTATCTGCTCTGTCTAGACCCCTCATGATTTTGAACTCCTCTATCAAATCTCCTCTCAACCTTCTCTGCTCTAAGGAGAACAACCCCA
Source organism: Somniosus microcephalus (assembly GCF_052327205.1). NCBI lineage: Eukaryota > Metazoa > Chordata > Chondrichthyes > Squaliformes > Somniosidae > Somniosus > Somniosus microcephalus. The sequence goes on along the minus strand of NC_140989.1, from coordinate 56,146,614 downwards.
GCTTCTCCAGTCTATCCACGTAACTGAAGTCCCTCATCCCTGGAACCATTCTTGTAAATCTTTTCTACATCCTCTCTAAGGCCTTCACATCCTTCCTAAAGTGCAGTGCCCAGAATTGGACACAATACTCCAGTGTTTTATAAAGGTTCATCATAACTTCCTTGCTTTTTGACTCTATACCTCTATTTATGAAGCCCAGTATCCCATATGCTTTTTTACCCGCGTTCTCAACCTGCCCGGCCACCTTCAATTATTTGTGCACATATACCCCCAGGTCTCTCTGTTCCTGTACCCCCTTTAGAATTGCACCCTTTAGTTTATATTGCCTTGCCTCGTTCTTCCTACCAAAATGTATCACTTTGCACTTTACTGTCTTACGGAGGATATAATACTTGTTTCATATTTTAATTACGAAGTAACACAAGTCTGAATTACTGATTCAGAATTCTATGTTCTTAAATTGTATGTCAAAATAAATATTATGGGTTGCAGTATGTCTCTAATCTCACAACCAAAAAGCAACTACTCATGTTCCCAATGGGACAGGTGCCTAAAGCATTCCCCTCTGGCTGTGATGATTCTACCTCTTGTACACAGAAAAGAATGGATAAAGCACAGGAGTAATAACACATTACTGATTGCAGTAAAACCTATATTTGCTACTGTTCGTATTAGTATTATACCTTCATTTACTGTTGCACTGAATGTTGAAACTAAGTTTCGAATCCCAGCTGGGCACCCAGAAGGACCTGCCCTCCCATACTGACACAGTGTGAACTCTCTCTCCCACACTGACAGTGTGATCTCTCTCTCTCCCATACTGACAGTGTGATCTCTCTCTCCCACACTGACAGTGTGATCTCTCTCTCTCCCATACTGACAGTGTGATCTCTCTCTCTCCCATACTGACAAGAGTGTGATCTCTCTCTCCCATACTGACAGTGTGATCTCTCTCTCCCACACTGACAGTGTGATCTCTCTCTCTCCCATACTGACAGTGTGATCTCTCTCTCCCACACTGACAGTGTGATCTCTCTCTCTCCCATACTGACAGTGTGATCTCTCTCTCCCACACTGACAGTGTGATCTCTCTCTCTCCCATACTGACAAGAGTGTGACCTCTCTCTCTCTCTCTCATACTGACACAATGGATGTGATTTTCACTCAGAAGTCGGGAAGGAGGCGGGACTACAACTTTCAGGGTTTTAGTCCCGCTTCCATCGAGATGCGGCCAATCCATGCGATTTTAACTTGATTGACCTTGTTGAGCCCGCCCAGCGGGCTCAGCAGGCCAATTAAGGGCCACCCGGCAACAGGTGACGTCACAGACTGAAATTTCATCTGTCAAGACGTTTTGACAGTTGAAATATCAGTGTTTAACAGCTGTTTGAAGCTGTCAAACACTGACAGTCTTACTTCTAACCTGAGTCCTTCTCCACAGACTCAGTTAGAAATCTCACCGGCACAGAAAGCTGCAGGCTGTCACTTTTGACAGATCGCAGTCATTCTGCTTTCTGTGCCGGTTAGATGATGGACTCCTGAAACCTAGAGGAAGGAAGGCTAAAAATGTAAGTACTGGTAATTTAAACTTCTTTACACACTTTAGACACACCAAACACACTTACCTTTGCACTCATGCACCCATCACTCACCTGAACACCGACATCTCCACCCCTCCAAGTCCTTCAACCTGACAGCCCGACTCATCTAACTTGGCGTGGTTTGGAGCTGTCAGGAATCCCACACTTCACGCTTTAAAATAGGGATTAGGCTAAAAACTGCCTGCTAACTACCTGTTAACAGGCAGTTAATTGGCACTAATACGTTCCCGCCTCGGGGAGGCGGGTCCCAGTGCGGGGCGGGTACCCGCCTCCTTTGAAACTTACATGGAGGCGGGTTTGGGACGGGGTGGTGTCGGGACCCCAGAATTCGGGACTTTAACCCCCTGCACGCCTCCAATCCCGACTCCACGGGTCAGTTAAAATCGAGGCCAATGTGATCTCTCTCTTTCATACTGACAGAGTGTGATCTCCTCTCCCGTACTTCCTGAGCCACAAGCAAATTGGCATAGGATCAATAAGATCAGAGATTTGAATGCATGGCTCAAACACTGGTGTGGGAGAAATGGGTTTCGATTCATGGGGCACTGGCACCAGTACCCTGTACTGGGGAAAGAGGGAGCTGTTCTGTTGGGACAGGCTTCACTTGAACCATGTTGGGGCCAGTGTCCTGGCGAATCAAATAACTAGGGCGGTAGATAGGGCTTTAAACTAAATAGTGGGGGGTGGGGAGAATTCAGGTGAAGGGGAATTTAGAAAGTCAAAGAGAAATGAGAAGGCAATAGTGCAGGGTAACGATAGGGGTAATGATAACCAGAGTGTGACAGGAAGAGACAGAGCGTACGAACATAAGCGTGCACCAGCAAATAGAGTCAGAGTAGGGAAAATTGGTAAAAAGACGAAATTAAAGGCTCTTTATCTGAATGCACGCAGCATTCATAACAAGATAGATGAGTTGATGGCACAAATAGAAATAAATGGGTATGATCTGATAGATATTACAGAGACGTGGTTGCAAGGTGACCAAGGCTGGGAACTGAATATTCAGGCGTATTTGACATTTCGGAAGGATAGGCAGAAAGGAAAAGGAGGTGGGGTAGCTCTGTTAATAAAGGATGATATCAGTGCAGTGGTGCAAAATGATATTGGCTCAGTAGATCAAGATGTAGAATCAGTTTGAGTGGAGATAAGAAATAGTAAGGGAAAGAAGTCACTGGTGGAAGTAGTCTATAGGCCCCCTAACAGTAGCTACACTGTAGGACAGAGTATAAATCAAGAAATAATAGGGGCTTATAAGAAAGGTACTGCGATAATCATGGGCGATTTTAATCACAGAAATCACAGAAACCCCACAGTGCAGATAGAGGCCATTTTGGCCCATCGAGCCTGCACCGACACATATCCCACCCGATCCCCGTAACCCCTACACCAACACATATCCCCACCCTATCCCCGTAACCCCACGTATTTAATCCCCCTAACACTAAGGGTCAATTTTATCATAGCCAATCAACCTAACCTGCACATCTTTGGACTGTGGGAGGAAACCGGAGCACCCGGAGTAAACCCACGCAAACACGGGGAGAATGTGCAAACTCCACACAGACAGTCGCCCGAGGCCGGATTCGAACCCGGGTCCCTGGCGCTGTGAGGCAACAGTGCTAACCACTATGCCACCGTGCTGCCATCTTCATATAGATTGGACAAATCAAGTTGGCAAGGGTAGTCTTGAGGACAAGTTCATAGAATGTATTCGGGATGGTTTCTTAGAATAATACGTTGTGGAACCAACCAGGGAGAAGGCTATTTTAGGTCTGGTAATGTGTAATGAGACAGGATTCATTAATGATCTCATAGTAAAGGATCCTCTAGGGAAGAGTGATCATAGCATGATGAATTTCAAATTCAGTTTGACGGTGAGAAACTTGGGTCTGAAACTAGTGTCCTAAACTTAAATAAAGGCAATTACAAAGGTATGAAGACAGAGTTGGCTAAAGTGGACTGGGAAAATAGATTAAAGGGTAAGACGGTAGATAAGCAGTGGCAGGCATTTAAGGAGATATTTCATAAATTTCAGCAAAGATTTATTCCAGTGAGAAAGAAAGACTCTACAAGAAGGATGAACTGTGGCTAACTAAGGAAGTTAAGGATGGTATCAAATTGAAAGAAAAGGCATACAATGTTGCGAAGATTAGTGGTAGGCCAGAGGATTGGGAAATTTTTAGAAACCAGCAAAGGTTGACAAAAAAAAAAATAAAGAGGGAGAAGATAGATTATGAAAGTAAACTAGCAAAAAATATAAAAACAGACAGTAAGAGCTTTTACAGGTATATAAAAAGGAAGTGAGTAGCTAAAGTAAACATTGGTTCCTTAGAGGATGAGACAAGGAAATGGCAGAGACTTTGAACAAATATATTATATCGGTCTTCATGGTAGAATACACTAAAAGCATCCCAATAATAATTGATAATCAAGGGGCTATAGGGAGGGAGGAACTTAAAACAATGACTATCGCTAGAGAAAAAGTACTAGGCAATCTAATGGGGCTAAAGGCTGACAAGTCCCCTGAACCTGATGGCTGCAGAGATAGTGGATGCGTTGGTTTTAATCTACTAAAAGTCCCTGGATTCTGGAGAGGTCCCAGCGGATTGGAAAATCGCAAATGTAACGCCCCTATTCAAGAAAGGAGGGAGGCAAAAAGCAGGAAACTATAGACCAGTTAGCCTAACATCTGTCATTGGAAAAATGCTGGAATCCATTATTAAGGAAGTAATAGTAGGACATTTAGAAAATCATAATACAATCAAGCAGAGTCAACATGGTTTGAGGAAAGGGAAATCGTGTTTGACAAACTTACTAGAGTTCTTTGAGGATGTAACGAGCAGGATGGATAAAGGAGAACCAGTAGATGTGGTGTATTTGGATTTCCAGAAGGCATTCGATAAGGTGCCACATAAAAGGTTACGACACAAGATAAGAGCTCACAGAGTTGGGGGTAATATATTAGCACGGACAGAGGATTGGCTAACTAACAGAAAACAAAGAATCAGGATAAATAGGTCATTTTCAGGTTGGCAAACTTAACCAGTGGGGTGCCGCAGGGATCAGGGCTGGGGCCTCAACTATTTACAATCTATATTAATGACTTTGATGAAGGGACCGAGTGTACTGTAGTCAAATTTGCTGATGATACAAAGATAGGTGGGAAAGCAAGTTGTGAGGAGGACACAAAGAGTCTGTAAAGGGATATAGATAGGTTAAGTGAGTGGGCAAAAATTTGGCAGATGGAGTATAATGTGGGAAAATGTGAGGTTATCCACTTTGGTAGGAAAAATAAAAAAGCAAATTATTATTTAAATGGCGAGAGACTACAAAATGCTGCGGTACAGAGGGATCTGGGGGTCCTCGTACATGAAACACAAAAAGTTAGCATGCCGGTACAGCACGTAATTAGGAAGGCAAATGGAATGTTGGTCTTTATTGCAAGGGGGATGGAGTATAAAAGTAGGGAAGTCTTGCTACAACTGTACAGGGCGCTGGTGAGACCACACCTGGAATACTGCGTGCAGTTTTGGTCTCCTTATTTAAGGAGGGATATACTTGCATTGGAGGCAGTTCAGAAAAGGTTCACTAGGTTAATTCCTGAGATGAAGGGGTTGTCTTATGAAGAAAGGTTGAGCAGGTTGGAGTTTAGAAGAATGAGAGGTGATCTTATTGAAATTTATAAGATTCTGAGGGGGCTTGACAGGGTAGATGCAGGGAGGATGTTTCCCCTTGTGGGGGAATATAGAACTAGGGGGCATAGTTTCAGGATAAGGGGTCGCCCATTTAAAACAGAGATGAGGAGGAATTTCTTCTCTCAGAGGGTCGGGAATCTTTGGAATTCTCTACCCCAGAGAGCTGTGGAGGCGGAGTCATTGAATATATTCAAGGCGGAGTTAGACATATTTTGAGCTACAGGGGAGTCAAGGGTTATGGGGAGCGGGCGGGAAAGTGGCATTGAGGCTAAGGTCAGATCAGCCATGATCTTATTGAATGGCGGAGCAGGCTCGAGGGGCCGAATGGCCGACTCCTGATTCTATTTCTTATGTTCTTATAACTCACCACAGTGGTTTACTTCTGTTTCAGACTCTAGCCATGGTTGACTCAACACCCTGCTGGCTTGTAAGACAATGTATGATATATCCTAATAAGTAGCAGAATAACAGAACCGAGACTTTAGCAAACAGCAGCATTTCCACCACAGTTCTTACCCTGTCAGTAATGTTACTGTAGGTTTTGTTTTATTTTGTAATGGAGCAGTGTAACTGTACCCCCATCTCTGCTAAAGACACTGCTTTGTGCTGGGCTATGAAGGCAACCATTCTTCCTGCACGACCTATAACAGCAGTTTATATTATGTAAGGGCTACTAATGACACTAATATATATTCCATACCATATTTTTGATATTTTGCTGGGATTTTGCATCGCGCAAAATAGATGCTTTGTTTGCCTACATAATAATAGTCGCTGCAGTTGAAAGCAACTCATTGTTCTAGTTAATTGCCCTTGGTGTTACCCACAGTCAGTTAATGAATATTTTTTTTATATACTAGATGATAGCGGAATTGGAAATGGTCAAGAAACTCGGGCGGGGTATAAAATGAGCCAATGATTCGCTATCACCTGTTTCTCGCTCACCGATGAAAGTTAAAATTACCCCTTCTATGGCTAGAGCCTGTGATGCGTTGTGAAAGTTGACATAGCAAAATTGAATGGGAAATACTGACATAGTCATTTATAATGGCATGACCAAAAATTGTGACAACAGAAAGTAAGGTTTGTGGACAGGAACTGTGCCCTTTACACAAGGGGGGAAAAATTCAGTATCGCCCTGTTTGGGGCGCGATTATCGGCCGGGCGCAAAGATTAGCACCTAGCGCTAATTATCACCTCCGACTGCAAACTTGGCTTTTATCGCCCCCGGAGGTGATTGGAGCGCTAAATCAGGTGCTTCACACCTGTCTTAAAGCGCAAAGACCGAGGAACGAGGCGCTACCTCTTGGCGCTGGCGCAGCTCATGTGATGTCAGTCAGCAATGGAACACAGACACAATGGCGCCGGCCAGTTCTTAAAGGGGAGGGTTCATCCTGCTCTTCATCCACATCCTGCTCATTGCAGCCTTGAATCTCAGCCTGGAGAGACCTGTACATCAAATCTTCTGGAAAGAACAATGGAGAGACCCAGGGAAAGAGCTCAGAGTGCAGCCTCCACAGTCTCTTCTAAATCGATACAAGGACGGGCAAATCAAAATGAACCTGCAAAGTGCTGCTCAGTACCCAAAACTCCTTCACACAGCGCTGAATCTCTCCAGAAGTTTCTCTCTCTCTCTTTCAGAATGCGTGGTGCAAAAATGTCACCTACAAAAAAAGGCAGGAAGCGGTCGCCTTTAAGTAGCGCTCCCCCAGTCCCTTCCTGACTGCAAAATGCTCCCCTCAACCTGTCTTTGCTAGCAGCAGGCGGTAAGGCAGGGGGCGCCACTCAATATCCGGTCCAGGGCGCTACTGGGGCGTTGCACACTCGACTGACGTCACGATCTGCCGGTGTAGGAGATCGTGGAGGTAGTGTTTAGCGCTGCCGCAAAATGTCTAGTTAATTTCGTGAGCGGCACAAACATCGGCGCGCATGGGCGCTAGTTGCTTTGCGCCTCATTAGCGCCCTCTTAAGGTGCTAACGGGAGGCGCAAACCAACTGAATTTTTCCCCCAAGATTTTTAATATATAGCTGTGACTTATTCTGGCATATGGTTTCAGCAACCTCTGCAGTATTTTGCCTTGTCGCCACTCTTCTTGTATGACTCTAGACGATCAGTCTTAATGGTGTTCACCAGACATCTATGGGTTTTTCCGGAAGGTTCACTAATCAGGAGTAGGAATTCTGTTAAATTCGCTCTCCATAGCCCAAGGACAATGAGGTGAATTGTAATGACCCAACTATAGAATAGAATCAGAGAATTGTTACAGCACAGAAGGAGGCCATTCGGCCCGTCGAGCTCAAATTACTGTCCTGGAGTTGAAACTGATTATAATTCATCATAGACCTGGGCTCTTCCAGGTCTGTATGGCTCAGTATCACATTATGCATTGCCATGTGAGGGCCTCTCTTTAAGGTCAGTGATAAAAAGTGTCATATTTCCAAATGTAAATAGGCCTGTCATATATATAGATTCTGCTGTTTTCACCTCAAGAACAAATAAGGGCAAGAGGAATCACAGGGGGGGCAATTACACAAGTGGGATAATAAACATTCGTAATGTAGAATACCTCCCCGGTAAGTATGGTGTTGAAACAGATACTGCACACCATTGGTGATTCTGTACTGTGGAACACTCACCTTGCCAAAGCTGCCTTTCCCTAATACTTTAATGAAGGAGAAGTCTTCTAAGTTATAATGCTTGGTCTGGAACTGTTTCAGCTCTCCGTTTTCACCATTTTCACCAGGTGTCAGCACTTGTTTATCTGCTCCCGCTCCTTTGTGTTCATCTCCTCTATTATCAAATGAAAGGGCTTTTCTGATGTTGTTTTCAAGTTCTTTTAGTTCTGGGGGAACAAATTGAAAATTTGACATAGGATTTAACTTGTGTTCATTTATTTTATAGAAATAAATTTTGACTTATTACCAAATTCCAGCTTCTTACACTTTTTTTTCTCCCCATGTTTCCACTCTGCCCAGCCCCGCCACCACCACCGCCCCCCCCCCATCAAACCACACACCCACACCACTCTCTAACTGAGAGAGAAGAAAAAACTTGCATTTATATAGCGTCCTTAGGACATCCAAAAAATTCTTCACAACCCAACGAAGTGCTTTTGAAATGATGCAGGCAGGGAACCTGCTGCCACACTCCTGCCAAGGGCACCTGTAAACTGGCTTTGAGGAGATATCTTTGAGGAGATGTGCACGAGTGGTGGGGGTAGATATAGAATCATAGAATGTTACAGTACAGGAGGCGGCTATTCGGCCCATCACGCCTGTGCTGGCTCTCTGAAAGAGCTATCCACTTAATCCCATTCCCCTGCCTTTTCCCATACCATTTCAACCATTTAGTTTTCAAATATTTATCCACTTCTCTTGTAAAAGCTATCACAGATTCTGCTTCCACCATCGTCTGTGTGAAAAAGTTTGGCTAATCACTCCCTTTATTCATTTGTTGAAGATCTTAAAATTATGCTCCCCTGTTACTGAATCACAGGGCGATGGAAACAGTAATTCCCTATTTACCTTATTAAAACTCATAATTTCGAACCCCGTTATCAGATCTCCTATTAACCTTCACTGTTCTAGTGTGTAAAGTGCGCCAGTTTCTCTAATCTCTAGTTTGATGTAGCTTACTTTTTGTTTAGTGCCTCTCCCGACAGCTGATAGCTAAGATCGGATATTGCCATGTGGATTGGTGCGGCTGTGTGTTTGCATAATACTTGGAAGCAGCGCACAATCGTACACAACCGTGGCCTGGCACTGGCTCCCTTACTTTTCCTTCATCGTCGCTCGGTCAAAATCCTGGAACTCCCTACCTGTCAGCATCATGGGAGCACCTTCACCGCACGGATTGCAGCGGTTCAAGAAGAAGGCTCACCACTACCTTCTCAGGGGCAACTAGGGACGGGCAATAAATGCCGGCCTTGCCAATGACATCCACATCCCAAGAATGAATAGTCAAAAAAGGACAGGTTGAGAGCCTTTTAAAAAGACACTGCATTCTTTTATTTCCGCTCAAATTCCTCTTTGCTTTTCTGACGGTACTCACTCCTGCTGGGTACAGATGCAGAGGTGCCAGCAGTTCTCGGGTACCTTCGGCAACTGGTCATTTTCATGTGTGCACCTAGAAAGCTAGTGCTGACACATTATTTGGCAATGGGGTGCAATGCACCTGAGCCCAAACTCCTCACCCAGCATTTGCACACCTGTGCAGTTCCCAGCACATGGCCACTGGATCCAGCAGTGGGCACCCTGCTTAATTTCGCCCCTTCCTAGCCCAGTGGCACTGAGCTAAATTGTAGCTCCTGCCTTGGCTGCAATCAGCTAGCTCAGCATAAACTGAGGACTGAACATGGACGTTTCCTGGTCTGTACAGCACCATACCAGACAATACATTCACTTACTGAGTTAGGAGGAGAGCTCATGATGGTGCATTGTGTAAGTTTAGTGAATGATCCAAATATAAACATTGATCAGAAAACCGTAAGTTCCAAGCAGAAACAGAAAATTCAGATGCAACCAACCTACTCAGGACTAGTCACAGTATACTGTATTCGCTGCTCACGATATGGTCTCCTCTACGTTGGGGAGACCAAACACAGATTGGGTGACCGCTTTGCGGAACACCTCCGTTCAGTCCGTAAGGGTGACCCCGAGCTTCCGGTCGTTTGTCACTTTAATTCTCCGCTCCACTCCCACTCAGACCTCACTGTCCTCGGCCTCTTGCATTGTTCCACGTAAGCTCAGCGTAAGCTCGAGGAACAGCACTTCATCTTTCGATTAGGCACTTTACAGCCTTCTGGACTCAACACAGAGTTCAACAATTTCAGATCATAACCTGCCCCTATCATATGTATATTTTTATCCACTTTTTGTTTGTGCCTTCTGTTCTTCTCTCCCACATGGCAGCTGTCTTTCATTTTGCCAGCACAAGTTACACTTCATCTAGAGCCATCCTTTGTTTTTTTACCTGTCCCATTCCCATCTCCTTTTGCCTTGAATATCTCTTAATGTCTCTTAACCTCTCCTGCCTTCTATCCTATCACAGACCTTCCCTTTTGTTCTTTCATCCCCTCGCCCATTTCCCAGCCCCTACCCTTGCTTAAAAATCTGTTCCATTTCCTGCTTTTTTCCAGTTCTGATGAAAGGTCATCGACCTGAAACGTTGACTCTTGTTTCTCTCTCCCCAGATGCTGCCTGACCTGCTGCGTATCTCCAGCATTTTCTGTTTTAATTTACTTTGGAGGAGTCCCTTTAAGTTCAAACAGCTGAACACTGGCTCCAGCAAGAACCTCCAGGAATACTTGAGCTGCCGACTAATCAGCTGGAGGAGTTTGGTCCAATTCTCAGGTCAGCAACAGGGGGAAGATTTCTGCTATTTGCGTTTACAACTTTGCTGCAAATAGTGGACGACCGAAATCTTTCCTCACGTGGAGCACCATCTGGAAATGACACGTTTGGAGTCAGAGAGAGAGAACAACCGCTCGTGTTTGACTGCCTGGAACCTGCCAACTGAGCCATGGCACTCACTGCCTGCCAATATATGGGTCTTTTGCACTTTGGTTCCACAATCATGTAGAAAGCGGGGGCGGGGACTCTAAGTCATAAATGCTAATGAAAGGAAGCGAGTTTTTAGGAATCACCTAAGATTTGGCAATTTCTTGATCTTACCCTGATCGCACGGTGACGTTGGTGCTGACTTTGATCTGTCTTCCTCAGATGGTGCTGCTCCTGGGATTGATTGTTGTGGGTCAGGACCTGTGTTCAACTGAACCAAAAAAAAAGTACATCTATACATAAAAAGACCCAGAATAAAAATTCGGCTTATACCATGTTAGAACACAGGTGCACTTGTACTTGATAGGAAGAAGATACATTTAATTTGCATTAATTTAAGTCATTACAGAATTATTTATAGGATTATTTTATACACAATGACATTTGTGTTCACTATTTAACCAATTACTTTGTATTGTTCAAAATCTGAAATTCATAACCAGAGTTGGCTGACCACACAGTCTTTTCTTCACAGAATAAATCACTTCTTCATTTACACAGTTACTGCTTAATTTCTGAGTGCTTAAAAGCTGTACATAAACTTACATATTTTGCATATCTGGTTTAAAATGGCCATTAGTCATGTGTCTTGAAATGAAGAATGCTGCATATTCGTGCATTTCATTTGTATCCTATTTTAACAGAGATGCGAACTAAATAGATGGCTAATCCACTTAAAGTAAATGTTCGGCTGCCACAAATGTCAGGCAGCTTGCCTTGCCGGCAGCGGCCTGAAGGTGAGTCTCGGAACAGGAGTTGTGGCAACTGCTAGGGAGTGGAGGCCATCGCCAATACTGTGCAGTCGGAGAGCATTTCTACTCCTCCTGGCTTCAGAGCATCACTTTTGGAATTTAAAAGAAAATCAACCTTTCGTTGGTGTCCGCTGCTTGCCCCACTCATTGCAGAACAATTTCTGTAAGGGGGCCCAAAACAGGTACTAGGTCCCTTATTTATAAATGCAAGGGACACATCATCTGTTTTAGATGGCGGCCAGGGACGCACGGAAAATGGCCTAACCCAACATTGGTCCCCGAAATTGGGCCTTGTAAAACAGGCACAAGGAGATCCAACTTCTACCCAAAGGGCATAATATTCCAAAAATCCCATCTGTCAGCGGAGGCTTGGCAGGGCAGAACTACCAACCACCGATGCTCAAATTATAGGGATGGGGTTATTTGCATACTTGAACTGGATGGCCCATGTCTGTAAGGGCACATCAGTTGTTCTTACCCTGACGTAGACTCGGAAAAATCACAGCAGCACCCTGCCACTTTGAGGGCAGAAGAGAAGCCCAGGAAAGACCCAACGAACAAATATATCTGTTCCTCCTTCAGCTCCAATGGAGCTTTCAGGTCTTGTGCTTAAGGTAATTGATCACCTCTGAGAATGATAACCTTTGACTGCTGAGAGTTTGAGACCTTTCCTGGTGCCTCAAAGGGTCTCTTGCTTGCTCTCAGTTGGTGAGAGTGCCCCATAGACTTTCTAAGGGAACACTAGGCAGAATTTCCAGCGTAGCCCAAGAACCCCTCCAGACACGCCCCCTCGATGTGGGCGAAACAAACGGATGATGTGCTGAAGCCCTCTCTCCACTGGAAAATGGCTCACCGTAAGATATGAGATTCCCCGGGTTAAATTTCATTTGCCACGTGTCCGCCCATTTCACCAGCCTGTCTATGTCCTCTTGAAGTCTATCACTATCCTCCTCACTGTTCTCTATACTTCCAAATTTTGTGTCATCTGCAAATTTTGAAATTGTACCCTGTACACCCAAGTCTAAGTCATTAATATATATCAAGAAAAGCAGTGGTCCTAGTACCAACCCCTAGGGAACGCCACTGTGTACCTTCCTCCAGTCCGAAAAACAACTGTTCACCACTACTCTCTGTTTCCTGTCACTTAGTCAATTTCGTATCCATGCTGCCACCGTCCCTTTTATTCCATGGGCTTCAACTTTGCTGGCAAGCCACTATGTGGCACCCACCCGAACCCGGCAGAAATCGCTGCCTGGCCGGTGGGCGGAAACAGGAATTCGGATGGCAGGAGGCCACTGCCAGAGACCCGCGGGAATGGTCCACGGCAGTCAGGTAAGTGGCGGGTGGAGGGGGGGAAAGGGGAAATTAAGTCACCACTGACTGCCTTTGAACACTGCCTGCCCAAAACAAAATAGCACATTCAAGGCAATCTGGTCTGACACTGATGATTCATACATTGTTTCAAAAACATGTCATGCCAACATTAAGAAAGACTTAGCTGAACTTACTTGCTGTGTAAACGGTTTAACTCGGATCAGTTTGTACACAAGGCAAAGCAGGTGACTGAGTACTGAACTTTAGCTCTACCTGATGACCCTCAGCTATGTTACAGCTGGTCTTGAAGGGGTCTTTAAATGGAAACAAGGCTTTCTGCATCAGAGGGAGTAGGGGAAGAGGGTAATATGAATTCTCTCTTTCCCTCCACACACCCACTTTCGCCACCAGTAGCTCAATCATGAAGCCACATTCACATTAGCTGTGGAGATGCAAATACAGACTGATCTGAACACCTAGTTGGAGGATGTGTGTTAGGGCTGAGAAACAGCTCAAGGGGAAAAGAGATGGCGGGTAGGGTGGGGGAGAGAGAAAAAGCCATAAATAGAAAAGAACATTTCAAATGTGCTTGGATTCTGTATCCACAGTGTACGCAAATACAGTGATCAAAGGAATCTTCTCACATTCATCAAATCTGCTCTAGTGTTTATGTTTCTGTCCTGTAATTTCTTCCTGTTACCAAACCTCCAGCTGATCTACGATGCCATCTCCCAACGTCTGACGTGCTATCTGTCAAGACTTCTTGGAAGAAGTGTCAGCGTTTGACAGCTCTGTGAAGCTGTCAAACACTGACATTCTCTGTAGTTTGGTGAGTCCTTGTGTTCAGGACTCATCAAACCTTTCAACTTTGTAAATTTCACATGGTTGTTGGTTCGGAGGATCCGATAGCCAGTCTGTGAAATCGACAAGGAGGATGTCGGATCTCCCAATCCAGCACAGCTGAAGACATTAGGAAGAAAACAAGGTAAGTGAACATTTTGTAAAACTTATCACTCACCTTACATACTTACCACTCCACACTTGCACCCATCACTCACCTCTACATCTTACCTCCAGGTGCTTTCGACCGCCGCAGACCTCCTTCACGACTCCTCCAACCTGCCGGGGTTCTCCGAGGTTGGGAAGCCTTCACCTGTGAAGGTAAAATGGCACTAATCCTTTTTTCTGCCAGGCAGTTAAAAGGATTAAATGCCTTTCCCGCCTCCAGGAGACGAGACCCAAAGCAGCACATCTTCCCGCCTCCTGGCAAAAGGGCACGGAGGCGGGATGGGGGCGGGTTTGCCATCTGCCCCCACTTCCTGCTATTTAACTGGCAGTCCCGCCTCCATGGGGCTTGGAAACTCCAGCCCCTTGTGTAAGTTGCTGATTTCACTAGTGAAATTATAACATGCAGGCATGAGCTTCACAGCCACATTTGTTGTACGTGAGAAGATGTAAATTGCTCTGCCTCTATTAGATACGTGCGCACCTCTATCTCGGGATGTGACCTAACAACTTCTACTGGGTAACACTTATAAAATTCTACTCTTGTTTCACTTCCATCATTTATGACTGATCATGTAACCGTCAGCAGAAATGCATGTGCCTTTTTAAGAAATAATAGTTAATATTAATTTATTTATCATACGAAGTGCTGCTGATGATTTGAATGCTTGTTTCCATCTATTTAAGTGGAGGTAGAAGCAAAGGCAATTGGCCTTCATTCAAAAGGCTATAAGATTGGCAGAAATAGACCAAAAAAAACAGGACAAGGAGCAGAGCTGACTGGATTAGGGAGCTCCAAAATACATTCTGCCTCAAGGCCATGGGAAAATAGCAATCATACGAGACAACAGGAAACAATTATTTAAAGCTGTGGCTTTCAAGTCAGTTAACTCCTTGTGTACTAGAGGAACAGAATTAATGCTGTACAACCACCGCTCCCCATTTTATTTGCCGTGTTGCCACTGGTACAGCCCCAACGTTAGTGGCAGCACTCACTACAAGGTGCTGCTACCTTTTTTGTTATTTGTTTGCAGGATGTAAAGGCCAGCATTTATTGCCCATGGAGGTGCTGAGGCCTGCTTAAAGTGATGATCTTTGCTGGTGCTTTTTCTAGTGGCAGCGCTTTGCCACCTTTTTCTGGTTGTGGCTGCCTGTACCGTATCGGTCTCTCCAGACACAACTACCAGAATACAATTGTAAATAACAACTTTTAAACAACTACACAAAAGTAAGCTTCCACGTCTACAGTGGTTTGTCTTTTGTTTCAGTGCTGTGACATCCACCCCTCCATATAAAAAGATGTGCCGACTAACACTCCAGCAGCCCTACGCGCCTCAAAGAATGAGAGCAATATTCTAAAGATCACCTCCATCAGCCCCATTTCTAAAAAAAAAGGGCAGATCCATGAGAGCTTTATTAATGGTTCTGTCCAGGTATAAGTCAGAAGTCAAAATTTTAAGTGTTCTCCCCCACCACCCCCACCTGGCGGAAAGCAGGAAGGGGGGACAGTTAAAATGGAGTGAATAATTTACCCACTCCTTTCCCACTCCAATCTGACTGACTGCAATTTTAAAGGAAAGGGCAAGCACCCCCAAGCGGCGAGGCCCTCTTTAAATATGCAGATTGGGTCCTGATGACATAATCGGGGCCTGATCAGCTATTTTAACGGGAGGCCTGAGTGGGGGAGAAGTGACGGCTTCCCCGCCAGGCAAACCTGCTGGGAACAGATGGTGGGCCTGAAGAGGCCCAAAAGATAAGTTGTTTTTTTTTAATGAAGTTTCCTTGGGACTCCCTTTCCCCAATATTCCCTCACGCCGCCCCCCCCCCCGACTCCCCACCCCCGCTCACCACCACTTCTTTGACTGCCGTGAATCATTCCCGTGGGTCCCTGGCAGCGGCCTCCCGCCGTCCGAATATTTGCTTCCGCCCACCGGCCAGGCATTTCTGCCAGGTGCGGGTGGGAGTCGAGGACTGGATATGGAAATAAGGCCCGGGAGTTAAAATCTCTCGGGGCCTTGACAGGTGAGCTTAGTGCTCGTCCAGGCCCTTCACACAGAACGATCGCGTCCCGTGATAAAATTGGGGCCAAAGTGGCAGTAACACAATCTACAGTATTGTTTGAAAAGTGTAGCTGTGAACAAGGAGCTTGTCTATATCAGTCATTTACCACTGCAGAAGCTGCTTTGACACAAGGTGAAACTGTACAGTGAAGACAGCTGCAGACCTTCCAGTTCACTATTACCAGTTATGCAAAGACATTACGTATCCAGCTGTTCTGATATTATAAGCAGATGATGGGGCTGATAATGTGATGCAAAATGTTGAATCAGAGCCCCATATTATTGAGTGCAGAGGCCTGTAGCCTATTCCACCTTTGGTGCCCACTGATCATATCTACAGGGTCAGACACCAAGCGGGGGGGCGGGGAAATTTTAACCCAATAAATGGGTGGGTTGGGGGTTAAAGAGTTAAAAAACTGAATCCCGACCCCAAACCGCCCACTTCTGGTTTTAATGGAGGCGGGATGTGCAGCCAACCCACTCCCAGGAGGCGGTTTGCCCATTTAAATATTATAATGAGGCTGGCGTGCCTCATGGTGATCCACCATTTCAAATTTAGCTGTGGGCGGGCGGGTTCCCTGAGGCCAGGGAAACCTGAGGTGAGGCGAGGGCTGCTGGATCCAGAAGGTAAATGCCTTTCCACTTACCTGCTGGATCCAGCATCCCTGCCTAATCCAACCCCCTCGATCAGACACCCTGGCCCCCCTACCCTTCTGATCCCCCAACCTCCCCATCGAGGCCTCCGATCTCACCCCGACCTCTCCCCTGTGGCCTCCGACATCCCCCCACGAGGCCTCCGATCTCCCCCGACCTCTCCGCTGTGGCCTCCGACCTCCCCCCACGAGGCCTCCGATCTCCCCTCGACCTCTCCCCTGTGGCCTCCGACCTCCCCCCACGAGGCTTCCGATCTCCCCTGACCTCTCCCGTGGCCTCCGACCTCCCCCCACGAGGCCTCCGATCTCCCCCCCGACCTCTGCCCTGTGGCCTCTGACCTCCCCCGATGAGGCCTCTGATCTCTCCCCAACTTCCCCACCGAGGCCTCTGATCTCCCAACCGACCTCCCCCCACCCCAAGGCCTCCGATCCCCCCTCTGAACTCTGCCCTCCGGCTTCCGCTAGCCTCCCCGGCCTTCCACCACCGGCCCGATCCTCCTCCGACCCCCGATCACCCCCTCACCCCACGATCCTTCTCCGGCCCCGATCCTCCGGCCCGTTCCTCCTCCGGCCCCCAACGCCCCCCCAACAATCCTTCTCCGGCCCCAATCATCCGCCCTGATCCTTCTCCGGCCCCGATCCTCCTCCAGCCAACAACCACACCCCCCAGATCCTTCTCCAGCCCCAATGTTCCTCCGGCCCCTGATCCTTCTCCAGCCCCGACCCTCCTCTGGTCCCTGGACCGCACCTCCCCCCCTGCCCCCCCGCCCAGATCCTCCTCCGGCCTCTGAACACCCACCTCACCCCCGAACCCTCCCTCCCTCCTCTCTTGAGGCCTAGTGCCACAGGCCTACCTGACCGCCAGCCAGCCAGCCTCTCCATCTGGCTGTGGGCGGGAAACAGAGCTTTGAAATGATAATCAGGCCCTGCCATTAAATTCAGCAGGGCCTGCGGGAAACCTGTTCTCCTGAGTTTCCTGAACGCTTTCCAGACCGCCCCCACCCCGCTCCCTACCCACCTCCAAATTAAAATTCTGAGACATGCAGCATACTAGTAGTTTGCATACAGAAAATAAGCAAGGCTCATTAAGGGCTCAGCTTTTATATTTATTGTAGGCTCTCCCTATAATGTACTGGAGCACCTGAACACTCAGCGAAGGGCTGTAAGACAAGGGAGCCTTTTCCTATAGGTTGTCCCTCTTCTAATGCGGACACTCTTCATTGTTGCACCTTTTTTGTTTGGCCTTCATAGATCCATCCTTAAAGGGGGTTGTTTTTCTTCAACTGAAATGCTAGCTCAGACTGAGGATCAAACCTGGTAAATTCTTACTCTGTATGGCTCCATCACACAATTATTTTATGATAGAAAGCAGCGATGCAAAAGTGCGTGTAATTCCAGATTCAAAATCTGATCTGACTCTGGAACGAGGCAATATGAGACTCCTCAGAGAGATCTTCTCTTCACCACTTGGGTTTGTTGCCACATCGACTGTAGCTCCAGCATAATTTCAAATCAGGTTTAAAAAGTGCCAATGGACCCAGGAACATTCATATTCATTTAGAGGAGAGCCACTAGATTGATAACTAGTTAATGCTCTTCAGTTACCAGGAAAGGGAGCTGAGGCCTTTTACTCTGGAGAAGTGTAGACTTCAAGGAGAATATGATTGAGTTCTTTAAAATAATAGGCCTGAATTTGCGGTCAGAGGTTTCCTGCGGGGAAATGCCTCCAATCCGCAAATACAATCCGCGCCTACCTGGGGCCTCGGGATCCATGGCGACTTGTGCTCCTGGGCCTCTCCAGGTACCTGCGGGTAAAGGCCCACGTATCCCAGGGGCGCACGTGGTTCACAAGCACCCCATGGATCATGTGGGCTGGCCCAACCAATAAAAGAAGGGGATCCCCATTGAGGCTTTTGGGGATTCCATTTTCGTACGGAATCCCCTTAAGCATGAAAGGAGATCACATAAAAAACACATTTACACACCAATTTTAAAATAATTACATATTTAAAATGAATTAAAATACCATTTAATTAAACATTTAAAAAAGTTAAATTTTTTGAAAAATAAATTTAAACATTTTAAAGGAGCTAAAAATATCCTTAACTTATTTTACAGGTGTTTGAATGTGTAAATAATTTTTTTAAATTATTTTATGTTCATTTAAACCCTTACGCTGGTAAAAACAGGCCGTACGCCTGCTTTTACCAGGTGTAAGAGTTTCACGGGCATTCACTGGGCAGTAGTTGGGAAAATAGCCCAACTCTCCACCCTTGGACACCCTTTTCCCAGGGATGCGTTGGATCTTGACAGATCGCAAGTTCCGGGTTTTCCCGCATGCGCTTCCGAGTGCGAAAACCCGGAACTTGCACGGCCCTTACGGGCATGTACGCGTCAGGCACGCACCCGTAGGGTCTGCAAAATACGGGCCAATGAAATGATTAGATTCCAAGTCAACAGCCTATTTGAGCTAGATAGGTGAGATAGGACCGGGAACATAAGCACAAGTTACAAAAACATAAAACTAGGTTAGATTCTAGGAGGTACTTATTTTTGCAGAGCTGTCGACCTCTGAAATAGGTTGCTGGCAGCTGAAGAGAGTGCATATTTGCTCTAAGCATTCAAAATGGAGCTGCATGAGTTCCAGAGAGTGGCCAACATGTATACACCTAGAATGGTAGGTGGGTCAGTCATAGAGTCATAGAGTCACAGAGTTTTACAGCACAGAAAGAGGCCCTTCGGCCCATCGTGTCTGCGCCGCCCATCCATCCCTGTCCAGTCTAATCCCATTTTCCAGCATTTGGTCCATAGCCTTGTATGCAATGGCATTTCAAGTGCTCATCCAAATGCTTCTTGAATGTTGTGAGGGTTCCTGCCTCTACCACCCTTTCAGGCATTGAGTTCCACATTCCAACCACCCTCTGGGTGAAAAAGTTCCTCCTCAAATCCCCTCTAAATCTCCTGCCCCTTACCCTGAATCTATGCCCCCTTGTTATTGACCCCCCTACTAAGGGGAAAAGTTCCTCTTTGTCTACCCTATCTATGCCCCTCATCATTTTGTACACCTCAATCAGGTCCCCCCTCAGCCTTCTTTGCTCCAAGGAAAACAACCCCAGCCTGTCCAGCCTCTCTTCATAGCTGAGGCGCTCCATCCCAGGTAACATCCTGGTGAATCTTCTCTGCACCCTCTCCAAAGCAATCACATCCTTCAGGGTTGTGTCACCCTACGTCAATAGGACCCCGATTTGCATGGGAAAGAGTTTGTACTGAGGTGAAAACAGAAGGTTAAGAATGCAAAGAATAAGAGCCACACCCCCGAAAAATAGGATGATGGTAGAGGCTCGTGTGAAGCAAAATCAAAAAGTAACAATTTGTACCTTACATTTAACCAGCATTCAGAAATGAAAGGTAATTGTATGTGCAATGCTTGTAGAGGCCTTATATTGAGAAAGAACAATGGCCCGTATATTCCGATGCCTACGGGTGCGTACGAGGTGTGTACACACCCGTAGGGACATTGGAAATGCCGGTTTCAGGCATGCAAAGCCTCTTGACAGATCGGACGCCTGCCCTGGAGAAGGGCCTCTGTGGGGGGAGAGTTCCGCTTTCTGCAGCACCGCCGCCCGCTGAAAACCCTTAGAAATCTTACGCCTGGTAAAAGCAAGCGTAAGGCCTGCTTTCACCAGCATAAGAGTCTAAAAAAGTAAAAAAAATAAAAAAAATTTCACTCATTTATAATTTTAAAATACTTTAAAAAAAAGGTAAGTTTATTTTTAGCCCCGTAAAAAACTTTAATTATTTTTTCAAAAAATTTAATTTTAGCTTAAAATATTTAATTTAATGTAATTTTAGCTCATTTTAAAAACAATGGTTTTTTAAAAATGTATTTAATGTTTTAGTGTCTTTTTTCAGTGATCCCCATTCATACTTTTGACAGGTCTATCTGGTGTTGAGGACAACGTCAGGGCTACTATTGCCACCCCAGGTGAAATCAGCTCAGTCAGCACAGATCAGGGATCAAATCTGGAACTTTCCTGGTCTGCACGGCTCTGTTCTGTACTCCATCGTAGTTTTAACAATTGAGCCATTGTAAGCCATCAGGGAGATATGCAAAAAGCATTTTGGAAAGAGGCCAAATAGGTGCATATATTTTTATATACACGTATGTGTGTGCAGACAGCTCTGTCTTGGAAAGGAAGCCATAACCAGTATGTATGATATCATTGGTTTTGGTGTTTCGGAGTACCTGATCTCAGTCAGACTATTGGAGGCAGAGTATTGTAGTGTGAGAGCATGTTACACCTCATTCAGTCACATATTTAGCTGCTCATTCTCACTTTTAATACTCTACCTTTTTCTTCCTTTGCCCACTGTTTGTGATCTTATCTGGTGTGACACCGAGATCTGCTAGCACTTTAGCTATCCCTCTAGCGTCGACTCCGCAGTTTGGTGCCACGTTGGTCTCACAGCGTCTGTGCACATTCATCTTGCACACTATATAAAGGGATAGCAACATTTCATTAGCAAACAGGGGATTTATCTGTCTTTGAAGCAACAATTTTGTTTTAAAACTAAAAGGGAAACAGGAAAAAGCTAAAACAGAATTTACATTTTTGAAGATTATACCCATCATTTTGACAGCAGAGACAGTTCAATATTTATAAAGAAAAAACCGGAGTGAAACGGTTATCAGTGAGCACCCTTTCCCCAAGAAAGAAGAAGCCAAGTCAATGGAATTTATTACATCATTTCATTGTTGGCTTCCTTTCCATTTCATCTTATTGTTCTCATCACCGCAGGTTTCAGGCCAAGGGAGCCACAACAAGAAGTCGAAGGATATTGTACCCTGAACCCTATTCATCAGAAATATAATATGAAAAATGGCAATAAGAAAATGTTTGTTCTGACCAAATAAATCTTCATAAAAGTAAACTATTTCATGTAAAATGAAATTCCTGAAAATTTGATGCCAATGATGTAAACCATCGGCAGATAGGTTTGTGATAGTCACGGCAATCGGAGTGGTTGTTGCTCAGAGAGTTTTCTGGCCTCTTCTTCCCCTTTCTCCAAATTAAAGTGTAAACTCAAAGAGAAAAGCTGCTGTTACTTTCTGTACTAAATCTCAAACTCAAAATCTGTCCAAATTTGACTGGAAACTGCATTTTAAAAGAGGTTGGGAAAATAAATGGACTCTGAACTGGAACTGCTTAAATTGATTCCCAGGATTACAAAAGAAATATTGAGACAGTCAGAACCAAATCCAATGCCAAATCAAACAAAACATAGATAAAACCATAGATAGGCTGCCCCTAAACAGCTTCTACTAGCAATATTTTAACAACTGTTAGCCATTTCTGACTTTGAGTAAAGAAGGTAGGATCTGATTAGTGATCACTGAAGACTGTTTCTTTGTCAATATTTGTTAGTGAAGCAGAATGTTGCAAGGGCGAAGATTTTCTCTGTTCATTATTTCTAGTATAAAGAGCATGCCTCACTAAAAAAAGTGAATAGTGAAAACCTTTCCCCAACAGTTATGAAGGTTAGATTAAATTTCATAAACTACATGGGCTGGCATGAACTGGGCGCCGGGAACAGTCCCTGTATGGTACGAATGAGGCACACCCGCTACTGGACTTTGCGCCTCATTTACATTAATACATGACATTAAATATAAATTACGCCTGCTGAGCGTCCCCAGGCAGCTCGCTGGTGAAGAAGATTTCAATTTTGGGTCACTGTGTCACCGGCAGCGGGGGGGGTGACCAGGAAAGGGGGTCCGGTGCTAGCTGCCTTCAGGGTAGCCTGATTTTGCATAAGCATAGGGCCCAACGCCTGTTTCAGGTGCAGGCCCCGGATGCCTTTTTTCTGCCTTGACCAATAGGGTGATCAAACGGTGCACTTCCGGGGCCCACCACATTGGATGCTGAGGCTCCAGTTTTTGCGGCTGAAAAACTGGCGTGCACCATCGAATTTCGAGGCCTTGGCATCATTACTTTCACATAACATGACTGCGCAGCACAGTTCTACAGGTTCCAGCGGCACTGTGGCAACTTGCCCACGTGGCCATTCTTTATCTGCAAACCCAGATAGTGAGCACTGCTCCCTCCAAAATTGGGGTCCAAAGGGCCTTCTGTTACAGTCCCAGGGATTAACGGCACTCTTCTCCTCGCAGTTACTGGGGTTGGAAGGGTCATTGGTCGAAGGTAGGAAAGTGGGGGCGGCTTGCTGGGCCCCACCTCCCTGCTGGCATTTACATTGGATGGGGTGATAAAGGGATGGTTAGCAGACTTCCCAGCAAGGGGCCCTATTGTGGACGAAAATCCATCCTAGATCGCTAAAACTGCTCCATGAATGACTCATAGGTGTCAGCTGTTGAGCTGACTTAATCATAAATCTACCTATCTATATAATTAAAAGTTTTGTGTCTGTGAGAATGTAATTCTCAGAAGGTCCATTCCAGGGCTTGAAAAAAATCAAATCTGGGATGATACTTCAGTGCAGTGTTGAGGAAGTGTTGTACTGTCAGAGGTGCCGTTGTTTGGATAAGATGTTAAACTAAGGCCTTGTCTACGCTCCAGGTGGACCAAGTCCTGTTCACCCATCACCTCTGTGCTTGCTGACCTACGTTGGCTCCCGGTCCAAAAACACCTTGGCCTAGAAATTCAGTCTAGCCACTTTTGGGGCGGTAAAGTCGGGCGGGCGCTAAAGTTAGCGCCCGCCGGAAAGTGGAGGCCACTTCGCCGAAATTCAGTAGCTTTGGCCAAGGAGTTTGGGCGCGCGCTGAAACTGGCGTTGCACTCCTATCTTTAGGCGCTAAGCCAGCGGTGCGGACTGATAACGCCGAGGCCGGGCGCAGCGCAGGTGCGGTCATGTTTTGATTGACAGCAGACACCCTGACGCCGGCCAGCTCTTAAAGGGGGAAGGGTCGACTTTGTCTGCTGCCACGCCCTGGATAGTGGAGCCCTGCAGCTAGGCCTGAACACTGCTGGTGGACCCAAATAGCGCCTGAAGCCATGCAGAAGGCCCGTGAACGAGCGCAGCACTTCTCAGAGCATGCTTTGAGGGTGCTGCTTAGGGGGTTGGAAAAGAACAGAGAGATCTTGTGCCCGGACAGTGGCAAGAAGGCTCCCAGGAGGCAGTACAGGAGAGCCTGGAGGGAAATCGCCCTGAGGGTGTCAGCCAACAGCGATGTCCCCAGGACTGGTGACCAATACCGCAAGAAGTACAACGACCACACTCGGTTGGTCAGGGTGAGTACCCTTTCCAGTGTCCTCCTCATCCTTGCATGTGCACCTCACATTATGGGCAAAGGGACCTCAAAGGCCTAATGGCCAGCCCCCCTCCCGCAGCTATGGCACTGGCAGGATCAGCAATAGCACTTTCTGCACTTTACACACTGGCCAAGCTATTCGACCATGGGAGGCAGTGCACACAACAACAGGGCACCACACTGTACTTAGAGGCCATCCTTTCTCTTGCAGGCCAAGCTGGCACAGAATCTGAGGAGCCGGACTGTCACCGGGGGAGGCCGTGCCCAGTTCCAGGAGCTCAGTGACCTGGAGGAGCGCGTGGCTCGACTCATGCGTGCCCCGGTGGTTGGCCCCGTTGCTATTGGAGATGCCGACCCTGTGCTGGGCCCCAATGGTAAGGACATGACCGTTTGCACCTCTCTCGTTCCCCTTGCGCTTCAGATCTACATCCTTTGCCACTGTCCGACCAATGCGCATAATGCCACCAATCATGCCTCCCTCGCTGACGCCCTGTCCTCACTCTAAAGCTACTCTTGTGCCTTCCTGCTTTCAGCTGGTGAGGAGGAGGTCCCTGAAGCTGAGAGTGCCAGTCCCTCGGAAGAGGAGGACGACGAGGACCAAGAGGAAGGCGGAACATCGGGGGAACCCTCATCCGCGCCAGGGGATGGCAATGGAGGGGACACGTCTTGCCTGGAGGAGAGCCAGGGGGAAGTGTTGCAGGGGGGGTGTAGCTCCTGGGCCCAGTGGCGTCCAGGCACGCGGGAAGGGTCGGGCAGCACAGCTGCCTTCTCCCCAGAGGGGGGAAGTGTTGCAGGGGGGTGTAGTTGCTGGGCCCAGTGGCGTCCAGGCACGCGGGAAGGGTCGAGCAGCACGGCGGCCTTCTCCCCAGAGGGGGGAAGTGTTGCGGGGAGGGCAGTTGCTGGGCCCAGTGGCGTCCAGGCACGCGGGAAGGGTCGGGCAGCTCGGCGGCCTTCTCCCCAGAGGGAGAGTCCGGCCTCCAGTCCGGAGACGGTCCTCGCCCAGGAGGTGCGCCTCCTTGATTAAATGTCCGCGGCCTCGGAGCGGCGCCACAACGAGTTCATGGGGGTTGTGGGACAGTTGCCTCAGGCCATTGAGTCCCTGGCTCATAGTGTGGCCGATTTCGGGGACTCACAGGCCAGGGGTGTCGACCAACTCGCGGCAGCACAGGACGCGAGTCGAGAGTTCATGAGTGGTGCCGTGCAGACACTGGCTGATCTGATGCGGGCACAGACCAGGGCAGTTCGGGCACTCACTTCTGCCACACTCGCTGTGTCACGGAAGCATCGCCAGGGCACCCGCCGCCCTGCTGCAGCACAGCGGTCTGGCCTTCACCAGATTGCTGCGCTTGCTGCAGTGCCAGCCCGGCCGAGTGCCAGTGTCTCTGGCGACCAGCGAGCGCCTGGCATCAGCCAGCTTGCCCCCATTGATGCAGCCGCCACTGCCACTCCCCCAGCCAAGCTGCGACGAGCTGCTGGAGAGACTGATGCTGCCCAGCCACAGCTGCAGCAGTCAGCAGCCGGCCCCTCCAGGGCCGGACCTCGTCTAGGCCGACCCCCAAGGGCATCTGCCGTCACGCATTGTGCCCCTCAGGAGCCTTCCCCCAGCCTTGCAACACCCACAGGGCCCAGGTTGAGGCGGAGCAACAGGTCGGGCAGGGGCCGGAGAAGCCTGCACAAGGACTCGCCCTGTCGGCACACCAAGTAGAGTGTGTTGCCAACTGTTTTTTTATATGGGGGTGTTTGTGTTCTGTATGGGGGGGGGCTTATTTTGCTAACGCCGAAGATGAAGGCAACTGTTTTTTTATATGGGGGTGTTTGTGTTCTGTATGGGGGGGTTTGTCTTGGTTAGGCCGAGGATGAAGGCCAATTGGATGGACAAGTTTTGTTATTCCTCCCCAGGTTGTGGGAGTGAGATATGTTTTTGACTGTTTTTTGGGGGTGTTGTCTGTTTTTCTGTTTCATGTGGGAAGGGCCCTGAGTTTGTTAAATAAAGCTTTTTACTTATTCAGCTTGTCCAGGTGTCATGTTTCAAGTGGTTGTTGCGTTAACCGGCTGAGGGCTTGCGGAGCGGCTGCATTCAGGTGCGTTCATTGCCACAAGCCATTCCCTGACAGGGGGCCTAGAAGTGTCGTTCAATAAGCCGCCGGCGGACGGCCCTTGGACCTTGTGGCTCCCTCCTGGGCTGGTACTCCTCCTCCTCCTCCTCCTCCTCATGGTCCTCCTGCTCGTCCTCCTGAGGTGGTGGTCCAACGTGAGGTGGCAGTGCCTGAGTCCTGCGGATAGCCAGGTTGTGCAGCATGCAGCAAACGACGACGAACTGGGAGACTCTATCCGGCGAATACTGTAGAGAGTCGCCGGATCGTTCCAGGCAGCGGAACCGTTGCTTGAGGACGCCAATCGTTTGCTCTATGATGTTCCTTGTGGCTTGATGGCTTTCGTTGTATGCCTCCTCCGCAGGGGTCCTGGGCGCGCGGAGCGGGGTCATGAGCCATGTACACAAAGGGTAGCCCTTGTCCCCAATAAGCCATCCCCTTGGTGGAGGCTGTGCCTCGAACATGTCAGCCACAGTAGTCTGGCGCAGGATAAATGCATCGTGGCTGCTTCCTGGAAAGCGGGCATTGACAGCTAGGATGCGCTGCCTGTGGTCACACACCAGCTGTACATTGAGGGAATGGTAGCCCTTCCGGTTGCGGTAATCCTCGGCATTGTCGATAGGTGCCCGCATAGCCACATGCGTGCAGTCAATGGCGCCCTGCACCATGGGGAAGTCGGCGATCCTGGCAAATCCGACTGCACGCTGCTCCTGCCTCTCTAGGGTCATGGGGAAGGAGATGAATTGGTGTCTCCTTGCGAAAAGGGCATCGGTGACCTGCTGGATGCAGCGATGCACGGCGAACTGGGAAATGTTCGCTATGTCCCCAGCAGCGGCTTGGAATGAGCCGCTTGCATAAAAGTTCAGAGCCACCGTGACCTTCACTTCCACCAACAGAGACGTCCTGCACATCAGCTGTGGACGCAGATCTCTGTGAAGCAGCTGGCAGATCTCTGCAACCACCTCCCTTCTGAAGCGCAGCCTCTTAACACAATGCGCGGCAGTCATGGTGAGATAGGACACCTGCTGCCGGTATTCCCTGAGTGGGTAAGGCCTACGTTGCCGACGCCTGATGGCCCCTCTGCGTCTAGGCATGGCTGGCCCTCTCACACAGCGTCTGCGAGCCCTTCGCACATAATGCTGGAACTGAGGGTTGGAACCCCATGCAGCCCCCATAATAAACTTGCAAACAGTGAAATCACAATGAGTGAAATTTCCAAGCTCTGGCCAGAAGCCAAAAATACCTCTCCTATGTTGTCCCAAATCAGGAAGGTCTGTTCCTTGGTCTCTGTCCAGAAATCCAAAGCACTAAAGTCATTGCAGCAAAATGGCTGGCCTTTATAGTTCAGTCTAAGTTCCCTTTAATTAGCGCTCCCCGAGGCCCGCAGGGCCTCTGCTGCGTTCCACTTCACAGTTCTTAACAGCGCCACGCCCACATTGGGCGGGCGCCACTGAATTTCCGGTTTGGGGCGCACAAACAGCATTGCACGACGCCGGAAAACGGAGTCAGAAAATTTAAAAGAGGTCCTCCAGTTAAATTCGGCAGGACCTCCAGGAAACCCATACTTCTGTGGTTCCTGGCCATTACAACTGCGCCCCCCACCCCGCTCCACCAATATCAGGGCTTAATGTCTGTTTCCGCATCATAGCACATGAGCTCAAAACCTTGGAAACGGACTGACCCAAAGAGACGAGTCATTCCCCTGGGCTTGGTAGCAGTCATAGGATTCCTTATTATTAGTGCTGGGGAATGAAAAGCTTTTCATCTCAGGCACCTGGTGTCAGCAACAAGCACTCCCAGGTCAGCTGTAACACAGCAAAGGGGGCTTTGCTACCTCTATTCTGTTCCAACAATATCCCTTAGCTTCAGCCTCAGAAGAGGACCCCTAACACATTAGTGGGCTATTTCTTTCCCTGCTCCTTTGTTATACTGTCAATTTTGGCCAAATTTTGTGGTGCAGTCCCATGCCCACCAGCCACTTGATTGAGAAGACCCAAAGTAATTTCACATCAGACCCTAACAGCCAGCAGAGGAGACTTTCATCCCATCAGCTTGGGTTGGATTTGAATTCAGCTCCCAAAAGTGATGGCCAATGTCTAACCCACTGCACACTCCAATTCCTTAGGCAAAGGGTTAAAACATGAATTAGTGTTCGGTGTAGTTTGTTAAGTAACTACTGTTTCGCCCCAACAGAAAATTGATGTTAAGTAAGAAGTTTGTGAACATCACTTAGGAAGCAGTCTGAGAAGCTAATGAGATGTAGAGCTGCGAATGTCACTGTAAGTTAAAAATCAATTAGTGCAAAGTCTACTCAAAGATTTGCCTTTGATTTTTTGAATTTCTGTTACGTAGTAAAAGATTTGACTGTCAGGGATTTGGCAAGAAACATAAATAAATGAAATCCTCAACAACACCAATAAAACCTAATTATGCTACTTCAACCGGTCTTATCCGTAAGGACATTTGACAGCACAGATGCTAAAACTCTAATCTCAGTAACTCACCAGTACAAACCCACATCAGTACAGGGAAAGTATTTTTGTACCTTTCCAGCTAAAATGGAAAGCCAAGTCCTTGTTCACTCTACAGTGAAAATCACTTGCTTATAATAATCTTCATTGACTTTTTTTTGACAAAATCAATTTTCATGTCTGCTAGGAGGTGCACGAGGTTGTGTCTCCCTCCCTTTAATCCACTCCATGGGAAAGTGCTTCCGTGCATCCCAGAATGTCTCCATTATCAAGAACAGTGGGCGTGAAGTCAGATAGCGCTGCGAACCGTGGAACGCGGGAAGTCACACCACTGGCTGGGTGGGGATGAGAGCACCCAGCCAGTATCACGGCTCGGCACGTTCTCCCAGAGCAATCTGATATCATAGCTCCTATTGCCAAAGCCCTTTTAGGATGCACTGGAACACTGCCCATTGGTGACATGATGGAGCACCTTAGCAGGTAGGCTTTAAAAAAAATATTTATTAAACAAAATCAATCTACGTCATTTTTCATATAAAAAGGGTGACTACTCTGAAGAAAAAGTAATATTAAGATTTACATTCCCCTTTAAATTAAAGAGGAGCTGAGCCTGAATTACACTTAATCGAGGTGGTTCAAACTGCAACATGTACCACGAGAACAGATTTTAAGGAGTGTCTGATTTAAAGATGTGTCGCCCCAGAATGGGAATTCCCAACTCCACCACACCATCAGGTTGAAACACTGAGCAGAGGATCAAAGTCTTGCTCCTGCTCCTCCTGGCCCACAAGGAAAGTAAAAAGAATTATTGAAAAATTATCTTCTGGCCCTGGAGTTTGTTCTTGGCAGGATTGGCCTGGCAAGGAAGCCGTCATTGTAAGTCCCCCACTCCATTTTAACCATATCCCACTCCCCAGCCCGAGCTAAAATTCCCCACCCCCCAAAGAATGTTGAATCCCTTAATCTACACCACAGAATGTATTAGTTACCCTGTCCATTGAACACTTCACTTCTTTCTCTGCCATTTCCTTTCTGTTTATAGCAGGAAATTTTAACTGGTATAACGCAGACCGGTGCTAAATGTTCATACTGGTTAGCAATTACCATCAACAGAGTTAGAAAAATGGATGACCCATGGGGGAGGGAAAGAATAATTTAGGGTGCTATCATGTCGACCAGTCATTAGCATGTTCTTTTTGAATACATTTACAATTTTGTTATGCATAGCAATCAGACCAATTCTTCCACATGTTGTGTTTTCCAGAATGTGGTTACCAAAGGTGTTGATGAGATATTTATTCAAATTTTTATGGTCTGGCAGCACGGTGGCATAGTGGTTAGCACTGTTGCCTCACAGCGCCAGGGACCCGGGTTCAAATCCGGCCTCGGGTGACTGTCTGTGTGGAGTTTGCACATTCTCCCCGTGTTTGCGTGGGTTTTCTCCGGGTGCTCTGGTTTCCTCCCACAGTCCAAAGATGTGCGGGTTAGGTTGATTGGCTATGATAAATTGACCCTTAGTGTTAGGGGGATTAAATATGTGGGGTTACGGGGATAGGGTGGGATATGTGTTGGCGTAGGGGTTACGGGGATTGGGTGGGATATGTGTCGGTGCAGGCTCGATGGGCCGAAATGGCCTCTATCTGCACTGTGGGGTTTCTGTGATTTCTGTGATATGAATTGTAGATGGGTGGGAGACGCATGGAACAGCTGTTCACGTGCATTCAACATAAGAGTGTTAAAATCTTTCAGATTTGACTATTGTTTTTGATTATATTCTTGAGTGGATTTCAATAGTCACCTATATCTTTGTAGTTCTGTACTGGTATAAAAGCCATTTTTCCATGACGATATGCATTTTGACACTGGAGGCAGACTTTTGTTTTTGTTCATGTTTAACATAAGGCACATCTTCTTTGATTTTTATTTATGGGGCTTTATAGTTTTGCCAGCACTCTATAGGACTTGCTCAGAAGTGAGCATCTGATCACTCTGCCCTTAAATAGGATTTTTTTTTTTTGGTGGGCTATAATGTCCTGATCTTTGAAGGCAATCAGAGGAAAGATAAGGGACCCAAATGGATTGATTATCCCAAATGTTGAGAAATCTCTTGAATGGAAGGTGTGAGCAGGGCTGGAAAATTTCATTCTAAACTAACTTGGAGAAAACTACATTCCAAATCCAGCAAACTAAGAAATCAAACAAGTTACCAGTTTTTAAGCAACATAATCCTCCATCTCTGAACATTCATCGTTTTCATCTCACCTTCCTTGCATATTTAAATCTATATAACCTGCTGAAACACTTTTCTACCCCACCACTTAACTCTTTCATATATGTTTTATTCCTTATCGGGATTCATTTCTCCCAATTACATTTTTGGGTGAGAAAAAGTTGAATATAGTAAGTTAATTTGGAGGAGTTCCAAACAAAAGTCGCACGGAACTGGTTGCCTCTCATCCTGATTCGATTCTTTCCCTCTTTATCCAGTCACTACCTACCTACATCCATAACTTCTAATGGCCTCTGCCACTTTAATGATATCAGGTTCTTTGGCCCCAGTGGTCTCCTTTTCACCATGGACATCCAGTTCTTTCTACATCCTCACCCCTCAGCAGGACTATCTCCAGGACCTCAGCTTCTTCCGAGGTCAAAGTCTCAGAATAAGGGGTCGGCCATTTAGGACTGAGATGAGGAGAAATTTCTTCACTCAAAGGGTTGTGAATCTTTGGAATTCTCTACCGCAGAGAGCTGTGGATGCTCAGTCGTTGAGTATATTCAAGGCAGAGGTCGATAAGTTTTTGGGAACTAAGGAAGTTAAGGGATATGGGGATAGTGCGGGAAGGTGGAGTTGAGGTCGAAGATCAGCCATGAACTTATTGAATGGCGGAGCAGGCTCGAAGGGTCAAATGGCCTATTCCTGCTCCTATTTCTTATGTTCTTATGTTCCTTGAACAGCAACCCAACTAGTCCTCATCCACTATCATGCTCCTCCACCTGGCTGAACTTGTTCTCACCTTGAAAGAATGGAGCTCTTTTAGCTCCACTCATTCCTTCCAGGTTAAAGGTGCTGCTATGCAACCCACATGGGTCCCGCTGAGCCTGTCTTTTTGTAGGTTATGCACAACACTCTTTGTTCTAATCCTCCTCAGGGCCCTCTCCAATCATACTATGTTGGTCTCTCATCTTGGGAATTTTATTCACTATGCTGCCAGTTTCTATCCTTCACTCACCTTTATATGCCCTTTTCAGACTCGTCTCTTCCCTTCTTCTCCTGCAGCTTTCTTTTTCCATCTCTGGTGATTGGATTTTCACAGACACTTATTACGCCCAATTACAATTACCTACAGTTATACTTCACATCCTTATCCTGTAAGGCTCCTCCCTTTCACCCAGTTTCACCATCTCCATCACACTTGCTCTGAAGGCTCCACTTTTAGTACCATAGTTTCTAAATTAACCTTCTTTTCATCAAATGAAGATTTCTTTCTGGGGCCGATTAGGGACCAAAAAGGAGACCTGCACACGGAGGCAGAGGGCATGGCTGAGGTACTAAATGAAGACTTTGCATCTGTCTTCACCAAGGAAGAAGATGCTGCCAAAGTCATAATGAAAGAGGAGGTAGAGGAGATACTGGATGGGATAAAAATTGATAAAGGAGGTACCAGAAAGGCTGGCTGTACTTAAAGTAGCTAAGTCACCAGGACCGGATGGGATGCATCCTAGGATGCTGAGGGAAGTAAAGGTGGAAATTGCGCAGGTACTGGCCATAATCTTCTAATCCTCCTCAGATACGGGGGTGGTACCAGAGGACGGAAAATTGTAAATGTTACAGCCTTGTTCAAAAAAGTATGTAAGGATAAACCCAGCAACTACAGGCCACTCAGTTTAACCTCGGTAGTGGGGAAGCTTTTAGAAATTATAATCTGGGACAAAATTAACATTCACTTGGACAAGTGTGGATTCATTAAGCAAAGCCAGCATGGATTTGTTAAAGGCAAATCGTGTTTAACTAACTTGATTGAGTTTTTTGATGAGTTAACAGAGAGGATTGATGACGGCAATGCGGTTGATGTGGTGTACATGGACTTCCAAAAGGCTTTTGATAAAGTGCCATGTAATAGGCTTGCCAGCAACATTGAAGCCCATGGAATAAAAGGGACAGTGGCAGCATGGATATGAAATTGGCTAAGTGACAGAAAACAGAGAGTAGTGGTGAACGGTTGTTTTCGGACTGGAAGAAGGTACAAGGTGGCGTTCCCCAGGGGTCAGTACTAGGATCACTGCTTTTCTTGATATATACTAATGACTTGGGTGTACAGGGCACAATTTCAAAATTTGCAGATGACACAAAACTTGGAAGTATAGTGAACAGTGAGGAGGATACTGATAGACTTCAAGAGGACATAGACAGGCTGGTGGAATGGGCGGACATGTGGCAGATGAAATTTAACGCAGAAAAGTGCGAAGTGATACATTTTGGTAGGAAAAACAAGGAGAGGACATATAAACTAAAGGGTACAATTCTAAAAGGGGTGCATGAACAGAGAGACCTGGGAGTATATGTGCACAAATCATTGAAGGTGGCAGGGCAGGTTGAGAAAGCGGTTAAAAAAGCATACGGGATCCTGGGCTTCATAAACAGAGGCATAAAGTACAAAAGCAAGAAGTTATGATGAAACTTTATAAAACACTGGTTCGGCCTCAACTGGAGTATTGTGTCCAATTCTGTGCACCGCACTTTAGGAAGGATGTGAAGGCCTTAGAGAGGGTGCAGAAAAGATTTACAAGAATGGTTCCAGGGATGAGGGACTTCAGTTATGTGGATAGACTGGAGAAGCTGGGTTTGTTCTCCTTAGAGGAGAGAAGGTTGGGAGGAGATTTGTTGGACGTGTTCAAAATCATGAGGGGTCTAGACAGAGCTGTGCTGTAACCATTCTATGATTCTATGATTCTGTAGCTGGCAAGGTCCTGGACTGTTTGCCCCATTTCCTTTGCTACTGTTCTCACCTCTTCTCCATCTTTTGGTAAGAATGACAGGATTCCCTTGTTTTCACCTTCCACCTTTGCAATTGCAGATCAATTTCAACCATCTAAAACATTATCCCACCACCAAACATATCTCCCCTTTTCCTTTCTGCTTTCTGGAGCGATCTTTCCCTCAGGGCTACAATTTCACCATCCTGACTTCCAGCTGCCCTTCCTGGCATTTTTCCATGCAGCAGCAGAAAATATACTAACTGCTCATTCACTGTTCCCTCAAAGGCCTCAAATGTTCTTTCCATGTGAAACAGTAACTTTAGGTGTACTCCCTCCAATCTTATATACTGTATTAGCTGCTCACAATCTGCTCTCTTCTCATTGGGATGGGATGGTGACCACTTTGCCGAATATCTCCATTCTGTCTGCAAGTGGCCCTGTGGCTCACCACTTGACCTTCCCCTCCTATTCCCACTCTGATCTCTTTGCGTTTGGCTTCCAACACTGTTCTGACCAAGTTCATCACTAGCTTCAGCAACAGTATTAGAATCCTGCAGCCCTCCGGTTTGAACACTGACTTGAGCAACTTCAGACCTCAGGTGTCCGATTTGATTTTAGTGGCGGGAGGTGTTGTGGTTGCACTGGGTCTGTTTGTGTCTTGAAGGGGGAGGTGAACTGGCATTATGGGTATAAACACTTTGTCAGAACATAGTTCTGTTGGAGGAGGTGGGGAAAGGGGGAGGGGTGGTCCCGGCCTGTCTATTCTCTTTTTGGATGCTGCCAGCTTGCTGTGTGTTTCCAGCATTTTCTCCTTTCATCTCAGGTTTCGCACATTTTTAGTTTTCATTCCCATGTCTTTCACTGCCTTTCTGAGCTGTTTTCACAACCTTTTAATGCCTTTTCATTGCCCCATTGAGATAATCCTCATACATCACACATCAGTTTTCAACTGTTTTCATCTTATCAGAAAAACCTTTGTGGACATTTTGGCTGCGATTTCACCGACCGAAGTGGGTCCGGGGTCGGTGTCGCGGTCCCAGCCTGCTGCCTACTGCAGCCCGCACTCTCCAAGTGATTTTACGTTAATAGGGTTTGTTAAGCCCGCCCAGCGAGGTTGCTGGCCAATTAACTGGAAGCGGGTCTGATGACGTCATTTGATGGCGCGTCATCAGCCTGTTTCCTTAAAGGGGCAATGCTCAAATTGATTTTGACAGTTCTGCTGTCAGTATTCTACAGCACTGAGGTGCTGCAAACACTGACAAGCACTGCACAAAGGTGCTGAGCTGCACCCAGGCTCACCCATGACTCCCTCCATATGCTTATGGAGGGAGTCACAGCATGCAGGGAGGTTCTCTTCCTTTCCCGTAGGTGGAAGAGACCTCCCCAGGAGACCAACGCAGCCTGGTTGCACGTTGCACAGATGGGCACAAGCAGGGAGGTCGTCAGGAGGACCAGGCTGCAGTGGCGCAAATGTTTCAATCATCTCAGTAGATCGCGAAACGTTACTGCCAAGCCACACTCAACCTCATCTTGCTGTGCCACTCGTCGCATCCACATCACTCTGCCTTCCCTACCATACCTTGCACATCCTTACTCACACCAACTTACCTTGCACCTCCACCCATCCCTCTCTATCTACATTATCACTT
Source organism: Somniosus microcephalus (assembly GCF_052327205.1). Classification (NCBI taxonomy): domain Eukaryota; kingdom Metazoa; phylum Chordata; class Chondrichthyes; order Squaliformes; family Somniosidae; genus Somniosus; species Somniosus microcephalus. The sequence goes on along the minus strand of NC_140989.1, from coordinate 56,111,515 downwards.
CCCCATCTCACTAGCCACCCCTCACATTCACCCTCAACTTACTGCAAGTAGACCAACTAACAACACACAAGGGTAGGCACCTGGGTGGTTTAGCCAATGTTCATGTGAAGTTTCTGTTAATGTGTTGTCAAACATTGAAATCTATATTTTCAACACTTTACCTTATTGGACAGATCTGTGCTTACCTTTGGAATTGTCTTAGTGAGTTCCAGTGAATGTTGAGACATAACTCCCCCCCCCCCCAAATTGTGATGAGTGTGAAAGGAATGGCTTGGACATTGTAGGGATGCTTTATGGTGCTGGTGTAGGGAGGTGTCAACCTGGTGCATCATGTGGCAGCCAGGGTGTACAGCGTCAAGTATAGTAAATCTGCCCATGGTAATGCCATCCCTGGCCTCCTGGGCAGCAATGTTGTCGGGTGCTGATGCTCTGTGTCCTGTGCAGCATCAGGTGATTGCGGAGAAGGTTGGTATTGTTGTTGGTGATGTTGGTGTGTCTGGTGATGTTGGTGTTGGGGCTGATCGTGGAGGGATTCAGAGGACCAAGGTGAGATTTTTTCAAGGGCACCGATGTTGCTGGAATAGATGGCAGCTGAAGTTGAGATGACAGAAGCAATCTGTCAATGGTGAGAGAGCTTGCTCCAAGGAGGTGACAGTGGATAGAGAGTTTACTCCAAACACTTCCAAACTGCATAAAGCTCAAAAGTGTCTTCCAAGTCCTGAAGGCTCAAGCTTCTGACATTGGAAAGTGACCAGCTGTGAAATGGTAGCTTTCATGCCACTTTTGCAGCTGTTACCTATTCACAGCAATGGGGAGACATAGAGAACCCAACCTACTTACCTGACGTGCTCTCCGAACGACATGAACCCCGTTAAAAAAGTGGGAAAATCGAAATAGGCTGGCAAAATAGTAGTTAACAAGCATTTAGCTTCCGAATGCGCACCCTGAGCGCTGACAAAATCGCGGCCATAGCTCCTCCTCTCTCTTTTTTGTTTTCTTCAGATCCATTTGTCTTTTACTGTTTAATTCTGATGAAGGGCCTACAGGTGAAACATTAATCTGTCTTTTCTCTTTACAGATGCTGATAGACCTGTTGTGTCTTTCCAGCAATTTTTTTCAAAGCAATGCTCCACAGGCAATGAATATATTTTCAAACTTTTTTCCAACACCGGACAGGTCGACACGGGCTTTGTGTGGTTCCTTTGAATATTCAGGAAGGGGGGTCAGTGCAGCATCTTTATATGATTTTATTGATCAGAATTTCCATTGGTTTGTAAGGTTACCCCTATATACTGTACCATCTTTGCTTGAGTGTCAGAACTGGTTTGATGACTGGAAAGGGATTTGCCTCCAACTAATCTCATGACTGCTGATTTTATCCCTCTGTGGTGATTAGACAAAATTATATGTACACTCTGGGTTGCTTTTCTATAGACAATAAAATCTATCACTCTTTTTCATCTTGGAGATTAGACTTTTCAGAAAGGGAATTGTATCCGTGAATGGATCCTGTGGTGAACTGTAAAGTAACTGAAGCTATTCAGTACAACTGTACAAGCTCTCCAGTACGTGGAGCCAAATAACAATTGCACTAACATACCATATATAAGACCTCCCAAAGTCCACCACAAAATATCTAAAGATCACTGCATACACAATAGATTAAATGTCTAATACCTCCCTAGATGCCTTGTACAAATCTCAAGAGTTGGTTTGGGAATCTGGAAACATCTTGAGCTAGCATCATTTTAACACATCAATTATCACAAAGCTCATGATGTAGAAGACAGTTTTCTTTGTCTGCAATGTCACTGTTTGTAACACCTCTCTAGTTTTGCTGAAATCTGCATTAACTGTACCCATTCTGTGCTGAAAGATGAACTTGGTTTACACCCCCTTGGTTTAGAAATAACCTCTTCTGATTTCAGATTACAAAGTGTTACCATCAGTAACTCTTAATAAAATCAAATAATTATAAAGAATTATTGTTATAAATCTCATCATCAAGAAACTACTTATGAAATAATGCTGGACGGCCAGCTGGTGGCGCCATCCAAGGAGTATAAATACTCGGGCGTGGGCCCCAGCTTGCCAGGGACATTTTGTAAGACAAGGAACTAGTGAAGTACAACTAGACTTCCATGTTCTGAAACAAGTTGATTAAAGCCTTGCTTTATGCTCAAACCAAGTGCGTAGTGAGTTTTATTACGTCAATTATCATTAATTTTTACATTGGGAAAACATTTTTTGCTTATGGTAGGAGTCAATGGTCAGTTATGGAACAAATAAGACCATTCCGGTATGATTTGAGGATTCTAAATGATGACAAAAGCATGCATGTTTTAGAAGATTTGATCGCCCCATGCCAAGCAGATAGGACTAAAATCCAATTAGGTTTCCTGCAGATCACAAATAAATGGTGCTAACTAAACTAAATGAGCTCAAGGTAGAATAAACACCAGAGCCAGAATTAATTTCTCCCAGGATGCTTAAAGAAATGGCCTAGATCTGAGGTGATGACCTGGTGGATATTTTCAACAAGCGAGAACTAGGGTAGTACCAGATGATTGGAGCAAAGCACACACAATAGCTATGTTTAAAATAGGGACCAAAGTCAAATCATTGGAACTATAGACCAAGGAGTCTAACCTTAGTGGTAGGGAAGTTAAAGGAAAGCATCATCAGAGGCTTTAAATGAGCATTTACAAAGTACCACAAAGCAAACAAGAGCCCTGGGCTGTAATGCATGGACTATTCATTACAAGAATATAGTAATAGTAATAAAAAGGGTTATGTAATGTTTTGGTATGATGAAGTTTTGGTTCTCCCACTTTAAGGGTGCCATTAGTCTTGGGCAAGAGCGAATCGGCAGCCCGTTTTATACTCCACCCGATTTTCTTTTCCATTGACTTCAATGGAAAGAGAATCGGGCAGGGTGTGGTACGGGTTACCAATTCACTCTCACCCATTATGCGCTATTGCCCAAGGCCAATTTCACCCCCTGTGACTATAAAGAAGGTGCATAGCAGGGCAACAGGGTGATCCCTGGCTTGAGAACATTGAGCTCTGACGAAAAAGTTAAGGGGTGATTTTAATTCCCTGCTCCGGCGGAAATGGGGCAGTAGCAGAGTTAAAATCGAAGTGATCGATTTACCGACCGCTCCATCGCCATTCTAACTTGGGCCTTCTGCTGGGTGGCCCAGGTGCTGCCTGAATCAGATGGGTACCTCATTAATCTTGGCAAATTGTGGTTCCATGACACACATAGGACCACAATGCAATTTAGAAAGTGCGTGCTCTACTCAGGAGGAAGAGGCCCCAAAATGGAAGTCTAAATTAATTTTGTGAGGCCAGGGGGAGAAGGAGTGATCCTCCGGCCTGCACAATAATAATGTGGGTCCCCGCTGTCCAGGGCCCCCCCCCACTGTCTGCGATCAACCCCCTCCCCTGAATGTACATTTTTGCTGGCTTCTGGGCTACCCAGTATTGCGCCAGCTGGAGCCAGTGAGCTGCAACGGGACATCCATTCAGGAAATACAGCTCGCCGGATGACATGTTAACTAGGCCCGGTGCTCAAAATTGACCAGGCCTCCCATTGTTGGCCGACTGCCCACTAATTAACATCGTCCCTTGAATATCTCAGTTTGTACTCACTGGACAGAAACTTAGAGGCAAACTGATTCAAGCATCTAAGATTATTAAAGGCATGTCCATCATGCAAAAAGATAGAGGGCCCAAAGATTCCAGCGCTGCTACTGCGCTGCCAGAAGTGAGGTAAAGCAACAGAACTTCCGCCCACCACGACGCTACAGCACTGACCCTGCTATAAATGGTGGGGTCAGCTAATTTAAATATAGAGAAGCCTGCAGGCTTGTGCAAATTCAGTCTGCAATTCCTCAGATATGCTGGGGGAGGAGGGGAATATGTGGAAAGGCAAGGATGGGCTGTTTGAGGTCAGGGACAGGAGTCCCGCCAACTATGGATTTTCTGGAGGAACATAGGCCTCCTGTGCAGGAAGAACTTCAATGACCTCACCAGAGCAGCAAAGGTAAGTTACCTGCTCCCCTGACCCTTCCTTGCAGTCTCTTTATATGTCTAGCCCTCGTTCATCAGTACCCTCAGTGATTTCGGACTGCACTCTGAACTTGGATACCTTTCCTATCCTGTGTTACCGGCTACCTAAAAAATGCACCGTCCCTCACAGTGTGCCATATATGAGCAATCCTTCTTAACTCAACACCTGTCCTTTCTTGCCTTCCCTGTTAGAACCTTATGAGTCAAACTGTTGTAACAAAAACTTCTGCTCATCCTTCACTGCTATAGTCATGCCTTTTCTTTGCTTCTCTCTTACAGGAGAAGGTGGCTCATAATGTCTGGGAATCTCAGGCCATGGTGGTGGTTCCTATGACACTAGACCTCTAACCCCTCATGAGGAAAAAGCTCTCGAGATCCTGAAGAGCCATGAAGCTTGTGTTTGGAGATGCAGGAGGGCCAGTGGCAGCTGTAGGTTTGTCTCGACCATTGGCAGCTTGTCTGTATAATGGTTTACGAGTGAAAACACAGTAGCAAGAAAATTGCACTGTCAAAATAGAGGAATAAAAAGCTGTATGTGGGGAAGTGTGAGGTTATCCACTTTGGATCCAAGAAAGACAAATCTGAATATTTTCTGAATGGGAAGAGACTCGGAGCTGTGGAGGAGCAAATGAATTTGGGTGTCCATGTTCACGAATCATTAAAAGCTAGTGTACAGGTACAAATAGCAATCAGAAGACTAATGGAGTGTTGGCCTTTATCTCAAGGGAATTGGAATACAAAAGTGAGGAAGTGATGCTTCAGTTGTACAAAGACTTGGTCAGACCCCATCTGGAGCATTGCATTCCGTTTTGGGCACCGTACCTCAGGAAGGATATATTGGACTTGGAGTGGGTACAGCGCAGATTCACCAGAATGATACTGGGGCTATAGGGATTAAATTATGAGGACAGGTTGGATAAACTTGGTTTGTATTCCCTTGAGTTTAAAAGGTCGAGTTTAAAAGGTCAAGGGCCTAGAAATTCAGTAAGGCGCCGCCAGCTTTGCGGCCAGTTACCGCCTAAAGAGGGCTTCTGCGCCAATACAGGAGTTTGCACTGATATTCAGCGCAGCGGTAATGGCGGCGGTAGCCGTTAGCGCTGCGCCGGCACCGATGACGTCATCGGTGTGCGCAGTGCCCCGGTTCCGCCCCGATACCGGCCCGACCCCCATATTTAGTTGTGGCCGCCTCTTCCGCAGCGGCCGCAAACAGCGATCAGAAAACGGGGCCGTACTGTAGCCTTAGTGGGGCGCTTTAAGGTGGAGGTGTGGCCGGCCGCTTTTTCGGCGGCCGCCTGCCCGCACCTCCTTCCCCGGCCTCCTCCACCCCCCCCCCCCCCGCGGCATTGCCGGCTGCTTTCCGCGAACCCGGCACTTCTCCGTGGTGCCAGGCTCATTTGCCGGCACTATCCAGCGGCGATCTCCCCATTGCAGGCACCTCCCCCTTAAGAGAAGGAGGAGGCCTGCAGTACCGCAGCCTGCCGCTCCGCAGCAGGTGGCGCAGCGGCGCCTAGAGCGCTGAAATTCAGTTTCAGCGCCCCAAGCGGGGGCGGGCACACCCTGGAATAGCGTCCGGTTCCGACTTGGGGCGCAAAAAATGAATATCTGACGGTCCCAAATGGCTCCGCGCCCAGCGCTAACTTTTGGGCGCTAGCCAGCTGGCGGGGCCATAGTGAATTTCTAGGCCAAGGTGTTTAAAATGATAAAGGGATTTGATAGGATAGATACAAAGAAATTATTTCCTCTGGTGGAGGAATCCAGAACAAGAGGGTGTAATCTTAAAATTATTTTGGCCATTTAGGAGTGAAATCAGGAAGCATTTTTTCACACAAAGGGTGATGGAAATCTGAAACTCGCTTCCCAAAGAGCTATGGATGCTGGGTCAAGTGAAATTTTCAACACTGAGATTGATAGATTTTTTTGTTAGTTAAAGGTATCAATAGTTATGGAGAAAAGACGGGCAAATGGAGTTGAGGTACAGATCAGCCATGATCTAATAGAACGGCGAACGGCAGAACAAATTCGAGGGGCTGAATGGCCTACTCCTGTTCCTACGTTCTTAAAAGCTACTGAGGAACTGTTGGGGATCTCTTCATTTTCCTTTCCTCTACATAATCCAAGGCAAGGTGCACTGAGAAGGAGGAGGAAGAACGAGTTAAGAGGCCTTCCACCTCTGCTCAACCAACCATATCCTCAGCACTCTCTCTCACTCTCACATATCCTCTCTCACTCACCCACCAGCCCAGATAAATCCACCCTGGGGGCTGTCGATAGTTCCAAGGAGGGTTTTTCACTGTGGTGACACAACACACAAGGATGCCTGAAGACTCGGAGGTGAAAGCGGGATCTCACAAGGGGGACCAGATGCTCCACAGGAGTCAGCTTCTAGCTCCTGAGCCTGCGGACTCAGATCTCTGGGGTCCTGTTGTAAAAAGGATGCTGGATGAGTATAACACTCACATGGAGGCACTGAGGACCATTTCAGAAAACCTGATTCAGATGGCATCGGCCTAAATCTAATATAACATCTGCTCCAGTATTTGGGTGTTATGTTAAGAAGCAGCCACTCATCGCCTTAATTAGATCGCACTTTCACCCCCTCTTTCTGGTTGGCCCTGGTCTGACCGCGATACTCAAATGGCATGTTATTTTTTCCTATATGATAACACCCTGCAGACTCTCTTACTTGCTTCAACAGCTCTTTATCGGCCTCTTCACCTCGAGTTGCTGATTGACATCAGAATCCAATTATTACTTTGTTTTCCTAATCATTACTAATTTCCACACACTTTGCTTCTGCCACCTCCTTTTCTGTTGTAATAGCTGATCTTTCAATAGAGTTCGTGTTATCCTATAAATGTAATGGCACATCTTCACTTAGTTACCAGCTCCATTTTTGCAGATCATTCCATTCCCAGCCTTTTTCGCCATATTTTAACTAGCTGCATACACGTCCAATTCAGAAGATTATTCTTTAAATTCTTCTCATTAGTAAAAAACACATTTAAGCTTCTCCTGCGACACACTCTTATCCCTATACGTATTTCTTTTCTTTGCTCTAAACATTATCTCCTCCTACTTCTTGACCTCAGTCAAATGCTTTCTCCGCTATATCAACCAAAATATTAGCTGAATGTAAAAAATCCCTCTCACATTCACATCTAAATTCTCATGACCTTGAAAATCTCTGGCTTAAAAATGTTCTGCATTTTACTGCCATCTGGTGGGAGATGTTAGTAATGTCTCAGTTTTTCATTCTTCCTGCAATAGCCAAGATCATTGCAACAGTAACAACAACTTGCATTTATACAGCGCCTTTAACGTAGTAAAACGTCCCACGGCGCTGCACAGGAGCGTTAGCAGACAAAATATGACACTGAGCCACACACGGCGCTATTAAGACAGGTGACCAAAAGCTTGGTCAAAGAGGTCGTTTTTAAGGAGCATCTTAAAGGAGAGAGGGGTAGAGGGGCGGTGTTTACACTATGAGCTTGAAAGGGGGGGGAAACTATCATTATTTTTAAGTTAGATCACTTCATTGTACAAGAGTCAAGTTTCCTTTTCATTGTTGGTGTCACATTAAAGTAACATTATCACGACAGTGATACTTTTCGAACATGAATGGCATTTTTGGGACATGGGTAATATTACGTTATTACATATTTATTTTAAAAAACTTACTTGTTTAGCCTTTCTAAAGATTTTCTGAACACCTTTATGTGAGTAACAGATTGGCAGATTTCTTTTGGTGGAAATTGGTTTGCATCACAGTGTAAACGCAGCCTGAACCTTGCATCCGTACCCAACCTGACACTACAAGTAAGCTGAACAAGACTCTTTGGATGAGGCAGTTATGCTCCAGCTTGTCTTGGGAATCAGTTTTTGGACTATGTACATAAATACATTTTTCTCATGTATTTTATATGTATTATTACCGTGTTATTTGTTTTATTAAAGTTATTGAACAGAAAAAGAATGAATGATTGAAATAAATAGCAGATAGAAAACTTGAATAACCAAGGTCAAAATTTATATTCAAAAATTACATCTATTCATTTAAAAATTAACGCAACACTGGAAGACAGCATTAGGTAGAATGCTAAATCCTTTATCCTGCTGTGATACACGCTATTAGCTTTGCTGTCATAAAAAGTGTTGTCATACCAAGTGAAATTGTTGACAACAAAAACACTTTGGATTCTTTCATCCCTAGGATGTGACATAATTTCTATTACTGAACTTTCTTCAATGACAAACCCAGTAACACAACTTGGACGTGGCTGAAGGGTATTTATTTTGCCAATGCTCCTGCAGTTTTTTTTTCCAAATGTATCAGATTATGTTGCAGTGGTAACATATTCAATGGGCATTGCTGTAATTTCCCGAGATATATCACATTAGTAAATTAAAAGTTTTAATACACCTATAGATGGTGTGGTGAGGCACTGGGTTACAGCACCAACACAAACTACAATGAAGGGTGGATCAGGGGAAGAGGAGGAATGTGTGAGATCCCTGCAGTGGGGAATTGCCAATAACACCAGTACGGCTGAAGTGATAATTAACAGCTATTTCTCACATCATAACATTTAGATTTTTCATAAAGTTTACAATCATTGGTGGAAGATGTCAGTGAGTCTAAATTTTACTTTCTATTTTCTTTAATTCTGCTTTAAAGGTCCAAATGATAGCTGGTATTTCCCATGTACCCTGAGAGAGCCGATATTGAATTTAAATGCTTACAGAACAGTTTCACCTACACCAAGGATGATGGTGATAGTATGTTCAGATTACAGTAAGGACCAGGGTCCTCACTGGAAGGAGACACCGCGGGACACACTCACTGGAAGGAGACACCGCGGGGCACACTCACTGGAAGGAGACACCGCGGGACACACTCACTGGAAGGAGACACCGCGGGACACACTCACTGGAAGGAGACACTGCGGGACACACTCACTGGAAGGAGACACCACGGGACACACTCACTGGAAGGAGACACCGCGGGACACACTCACTGGAAGGAGACACCGCGGGACACACTCACTGGAAGGAGACACCGCGGGACACACTCACTGGAAGGAGACACCGCGGGACACACTCACTGGAAGGAGACACCGCGGGACACACTCACTGGAAGGAGACACCACGGGACACACTCACTGGAAGGAGACACCGCGGGACACACTCACTGGAAGGAGACACCGCGGGACACACTCACTGGAAGGAGACACCGCGGGACACACTCACTGGAAGGAGACACCGCGGGACACACTCACTGGAAGGAGACACCGCGGGACACACTCACTGGAAGGAGACACCGCGGGATACACTCACTGGAAGGAGACACCGCGGGATACACTCACTGGAAGGAGACACCGCGGGGCACACTCACTGGAAGGAGACATCGCGGGACACACTCACTGGAAGGAGACGCACCGCGGGACAGACTCGCTGGAAGGAGACACCGTGGGACACTCTCACTGGAAGGATACACCGGGGGACACACTCACTGGAAGGAGACACCGCGGACACACTCACTGGAAGGAGACACCGCGGGACACACTCACTGGAAGGAGACACCACGAGACACACTCACTGGAAGGAGACACCGCGGGACACACTCACTGGAAGGAGACACCGCGGGACACACTCACTGGAAGGAGACATCGCGGGACACACTCACTGGAAGGAGACGCACTGCGGGACACACTCGCTGGAAGGAGACACCGTGGGGCACACTCACTGGAAGGGGACGCACCGCGGGACACAGTCGCTGGAAGGAGACACCGCAGACACACTCCCTGGAAAGAGGCACCGCGGGACACACTCACTGGAAGGAGTCACCGCGGGACACACTCACTGGAAGGAGTCACCGCGGGACACACTCACTGGAAGGAGACACCGCGGGACACACTCACTGGAAGGAGACACCGCGGGACTCACTCACTGGAAGGAGACACCGCGGGACACACTCACTGGAAGGAGACACCACGGGACACACTCACTGGAAGGAGACACCACGGGACACACTCACTGGAAGGAGACACCGCGGGACACACTCACTGGAAGGAGACACCGCGGGACACACTCACTGGAAGGAGACACCGCGGGACACACTCACTGGAAGGAGACACCGCGGGACACACTCACTGGAAGGAGACACCGCGGGACACACTCACTGGAAGGAGACACCGCGGGACACACTCAGTGGAAGGAGACACCGCGGGACACACTCACTGGAAGGAGACACCGCGGGACACACTCACTGGAAGGAGACACCGCGGGACACACTCACTGGAAGGAGACACCACGGGACACACTCACTGGAAGGAGACAGCACGGGACATACTCACTGGAAGGAGACACCACAGGACACACTCACTGGAAGGAGACACCGCGGGACACACTCGCTGGAAGGAGACACCGCGGGACACACTCACTGGAAGGAGGCATCGCGGGACACACTCACTGGAAGGAGACATCGCGGGACACACTCAGTGGAAGGAGACACCGCGGGACACACACACTGGAAGGAGACACCGCGGGACACACTCACTGGAAGGAGACACCGCGGGACACACTCAGTGGAAGGAGACACCGCGGGACACACTCAGTGGAAGGAGACACCGCGGGGCACACTCGCTGGAAGGAGACACCGCGGGACACACACACTGGAAGGAGACACCGCGGGACACACTATCTGGAAGGAGACACCGCGAGACACACTCACTGGAAGGAGACACCGCGGGACACACTAACTGGAAGGAGACACCGCGGGACACACTCACTGGGAGGAGACACCGAGGGACACACTCACTGGAAGGAGACACCGCGGGACACACTCACTGGAAGGAGACACCGCGGGACACACTCACTGGAAGGAGACACCGCGGGACACACTCACTGGGAGGAGACACCGTGGGACACACTCACTGGAAGGAGACACCGCGGGACACACTCGCTGGAAGGAGACACCGTGGGACACACTCACTGGAAGGGGACGCACCGCGGGACACACTCACTGGAAGGAGACACCGTGGGACACACTCGCTGGAAGGAGACACCGCGGGACACACTCACTGGAAGGAGACACCGCGGGACACACTCACTGGAAGGAGACATCGCGGGACACACTCGCTGGAAGGAGACACCGCGGGACACACTCACTGGAAGGAGACACCGCGGGACACACTCACTGGAAGGAGACATCGCGGGACACACTCACTGGAAGGAGACATCGCGGGACACACTCGCTGGAAGGAGACACCGCGGGACACACTCACTGGAAGGAGACACCGCGGGACACACTCACTGGAAGGAGACATCGCGGGACACACTCACTGGAAGGAGACGCACCGCGGGACAGACTCGCTGGAAGAAGACACCGTGGGACACTCTCACTGGAAGGATACACCGCGGGACACACTCACTGGAAGGAGACACCGCGGACACACTCACTGGAAGGAGACACCGCGGGACACACTCACTGGAAGGAGACACCACGGGACACACTCACTGGAAGGAGACACCGCGGGACACACTCACTGGAAGGAGACACCGCGGGACACACTCACTGGAAGGAGACATCGCGGGACACACTCACTGGAAGGAGACGCACTGCGGGACACACTCGCTGGAAGGAGACACCGCGGGACACACTCGCTGGAAGGAGACACCGTGGGGCACACTCACTGGAAGGGGACGCACCGCGGGACACAGTCGCTGGAAGGAGACACCGCAGACACACTCCCTGGAAAGAGGCACCGCGGGACACACTCACTGGAAGGAGACACCGCGGGACACACTCACTGGAAGGAGACACCGCGGGACACACTCACTGGAAGGAGACACCGCGGGACTCACTCACTGGAAGGAGACACCGCGGGACACACTCACTGGAAGGAGACACCGCGGGACACACTCGCTGGAAGGAGTCACCGCGGGACACGCTCACTGGAAGGAGACACCGCGGGACACACTCACTGGAAGGAGACACCGCGGGACACACTCACTGGAAGGAGACACCGCGGGACACACTCGCTGGAAGGAGACACCGCGGGACACACTCACTGGATGGAGACACCGCAAGACACACTCACTGGAAGGAGACACCACGGGACACACTCACTGGAAGGAGGCGCCGCGGGACACACTCACTGGAAGGAGGCGCCGCGGGACACACTCACTGGAAGGAGACACCGCGGGACACACTCACTGGAAGGAGACACCGCGGGACACACTCAGTGGAAGGAGACACCGCGGGACACACTCACTGGAAGGAGACGCACCGCGAGACATACTCACTGGAAGGAGACACCACGGGACACACTCACTGGAAGGAGACACCGCGGGACACACTCACTGGAAGGAGACACCACGGGACACACTCACTGGAAGGAGACAGCACGGGACACACTCACTGGAAGGGGACACCACAGGACACACTCACTGGAAGGAGACACCGCGGGACACACTCACTGGAAGGAGACACCGCGGGACACACTCACTGGATGGAGACACCGCGGGACACACTCGCTGGAAGGAGACACCGCGGGACACACTCACTGGAAGGAGACATCGCGGGACACACTCACTGGAAGGAGACATCGCGGGACACACTCACTGGAAGGAGACACGGCGGGACACACTCACTGGGAGGAGACACCGTGGGACACACTCACTGGAAGGAGACACCGCGGGACACACTCGCTGGAAGGAGACACCGTGGGACACACTCGCTGGAAGGAGACACCGCGGGACACGCTCACTGGAAGGAGACACCGCAGGACACACTCACTGGAAGGAGACATCGCGGGACACACTCACTGGAATGAGACACCATGGGACACAGTCACTGGAAGGAGACACCGCGGGACACACTCACTGGGAGGAGACACCGCGGGACACACTCACTGGAAGGAGACACCGCGGGACACACTCGCTGGAAGGAGACACCGCGGGACACACTCAGTGGAAGGAGACACCGCGGGACACACTCACTGGAAGGAGACACCGCGGGACACACTCACTGGAAGGAGACAGCACGGGACATACTCACTGGAAGGAGACACCACAGGACAGACTCACTGGAAGGAGACACCGCAGGACACACTCGCTGGAAGGAGACACCGCAGACACACTCCCTGGAAAGAGGCACCGCGGGACACACTCACTGGAAGGAGTCACCGCGGGACACACTCACTGGAAGGAGACACCGCGGGACACACTCACTGGAAGGAGACACCGCGGGACACACTCACTGGAAGGAGACACCGCGGGACTCACTCACTGGAAGGAGACACCGCGGGACACACTCACTGGAAGGAGACACCACGGGACACACTCACTGGAAGGAGACACCACGGGACACACTCACTGGAAGGAGACACCGCGGGACACACTCACTGGAAGGAGACACCGCGGGACACACTCACTGGAAGGAGACACCGCGGGACACACTCACTGGAAGGAGACACCGCGGGACACACTCACTGGAAGGAGACACCGCGGGACACACTCACTGGAAGGAGACACCGCGGGACACACTCAGTGGAAGGAGACACCGCGGGACACACTCACTGGAAGGAGACACCGCGGGACACACTCACTGGAAGGAGACACCGCGGGACACACTCACTGGAAGGAGACACCGCGGGACACACTCACTGGAAGGAGACACCGCGGGACACACTCACTGGAAGGAGACACCACGGGACACACTCACTGGAAGGAGACACCGCGGGACACACTCACTGGAAGGAGACACCGCGGGACACACTCACTGGAAGGAGACACCGCGGGACACACTCACTGGAAGGAGACACCGCGGGACACACTCACTGGAAGGAGACACCGCGGGACACACTCACTGGAAGGAGACACCGCGGGACACACTCACTGGAAGGAGACACCGCGGGACACACTCACTGGAAGGAGTCACCGCGGGACACAGTCACTGGAAGGAGACACCGCGGGACACACTCACTGGAAGGAGACACCGCGGGACACACTCACTGGAAGGAGACACCGCGGGATACACTCACTGGAAGGAGACACCGCGGGATACACTCACTGGAAGGAGACACCGCGGGGCACACTCACTGGAAGGAGACATCGCGGGACACACTCACTGGAAGGAGACGCACCGCGGGACAGACTCGCTGGAAGGAGACACCGTGGGACACTCTCACTGGAAGGATACACCGGGGGACACACTCACTGGAAGGAGACACCGCGGACACACTCACTGGAAGGAGACACCGCGGGACACACTCACTGGAAGGAGACACCACGAGACACACTCACTGGAAGGAGACACCGCGGGACACACTCACTGGAAGGAGACACCGCGGGACACACTCACTGGAAGGAGACATCGCGGGACACACTCACTGGAAGGAGACGCACTGCGGGACACACTCGCTGGAAGGAGACACCGTGGGGCACACTCACTGGAAGGGGACGCACCGCGGGACACAGTCGCTGGAAGGAGACACCGCAGACACACTCCCTGGAAAGAGGCACCGCGGGACACACTCACTGGAAGGAGTCACCGCGGGACACACTCACTGGAAGGAGTCACCGCGGGACACACTCACTGGAAGGAGACACCGCGGGACACACTCACTGGAAGGAGACACCGCGGGACTCACTCACTGGAAGGAGACACCGCGGGACACACTCACTGGAAGGAGACACCACGGGACACACTCACTGGAAGGAGACACCACGGGACACACTCACTGGAAGGAGACACCGCGGGACACACTCACTGGAAGGAGACACCGCGGGACACACTCACTGGAAGGAGACACCGCGGGACACACTCACTGGAAGGAGACACCGCGGGACACACTCACTGGAAGGAGACACCGCGGGACACACTCACTGGAAGGAGACACCGCGGGACACACTCAGTGGAAGGAGACACCGCGGGACACACTCACTGGAAGGAGACACCGCGGGACACACTCACTGGAAGGAGACACCGCGGGACACACTCACTGGAAGGAGACACCACGGGACACACTCACTGGAAGGAGACAGCACGGGACATACTCACTGGAAGGAGACACCACAGGACACACTCACTGGAAGGAGACACCGCGGGACACACTCGCTGGAAGGAGACACCGCGGGACACACTCACTGGAAGGAGGCATCGCGGGACACACTCACTGGAAGGAGACATCGCGGGACACACTCAGTGGAAGGAGACACCGCGGGACACACACACTGGAAGGAGACACCGCGGGACACACTCACTGGAAGGAGACACCGCGGGACACACTCAGTGGAAGGAGACACCGCGGGACACACTCAGTGGAAGGAGACACCGCGGGGCACACTCGCTGGAAGGAGACACCGCGGGACACACACACTGGAAGGAGACACCGCGGGACACACTATCTGGAAGGAGACACCGCGAGACACACTCACTGGAAGGAGACACCGCGGGACACACTCACTGGAAGGAGACACCGCGGGACACACTCACTGGGAGGAGACACCGAGGGACACACTCACTGGAAGGAGACACCGCGGGACACACTCACTGGAAGGAGACACCGCGGGACACACTCACTGGAAGGAGACACCGCGGGACACACTCACTGGGAGGAGACACCGTGGGACACACTCACTGGAAGGAGAAACCGCGGGACACACTCGCTGGAAGGAGACACCGTGGGACACACTCACTGGAAGGGGACGCACCGCGGGACACACTCACTGGAAGGAGACACCGTGGGACACACTCGCTGGAAGGAGACACCGCGGGACACACTCACTGGAAGGAGACACCGCGGGACACACTCACTGGAAGGAGACACCGCGAAACACACTCACTGGAAGGAGACACCGCGGGACACACTCACTGGAAGGAGACACCGCGGGACACACTCACTGGGAGGAGACACCGAGGGACACACTCACTGGAAGGAGACACCGCGGGACACACTCACTGGAAGGAGACACCGCGGGACACACTCACTGGAAGGAGACACCGCGGGACACACTCACTGGGAGGAGACACCGTGGGACACACTCACTGGAAGGAGACACCGCGGGACACACTCGCTGGAAGGAGACACCGTGGGACACACTCACTGGAAGGGGACGCACCGCGGGACACACTCACTGGAAGGAGACACCGTGGGACACACTCGCTGGAAGGAGACACCGCGGGACACACTCACTGGAAGGAGACACCGCGGGACACACTCACTGGAAGGAGACATCGCGGGACACACTCGCTGGAAGGAGACACCGCGGGACACACTCACTGGAAGGAGACACCGCGGGACACACTCCCTGGAAAGAGGCACCGCGGGACACACTCACTGGAAGGAGTCACCGCGGGACACACTCACTGGAAGGAGTCACCGCGGGACACACTCACTGGAAGGAGACACCGCGGGACACACTCACTGGAAGGAGACACCGCGGGACTCACTCACTGGAAGGAGACACCGCGGGACACACTCACTGGAAGGAGACACCACGGGACACACTCACTGGAAGGAGACACCACGGGACACACTCACTGGAAGGAGACACCGCGGGACACACTCACTGGAAGGAGACACCGCGGGACACACTCACTGGAAGGAGACACCGCGGGACACACTCACTGGAAGGAGACACCGCGGGACACACTCACTGGAAGGAGACACCGCGGGACACACTCACTGGAAGGAGACACCGCGGGACACACTCAGTGGAAGGAGACACCGCGGGACACACTCACTGGAAGGAGACACCGCGGGACACACTCACTGGAAGGAGACACCGCGGGACACACTCACTGGAAGGAGACACCACGGGACACACTCACTGGAAGGAGACAGCACGGGACATACTCACTGGAAGGAGACACCACAGGACACACTCACTGGAAGGAGACACCGCGGGACACACTCGCTGGAAGGAGACACCACGGGACACACTCACTGGAAGGAGGCATCGCGGGACACACTCACTGGAAGGAGACATCGCGGGACACACTCAGTGGAAGGAGACACCGCGGGACACACACACTGGAAGGAGACACCGCGGGACACACTCACTGGAAGGAGACACCGCGGGACACACTCAGTGGAAGGAGACACCGCGGGACACACTCAGTGGAAGGAGACACCGCGGGGCACACTCGCTGGAAGGAGACACCGCGGGACACACACACTGGAAGGAGACACCGCGGGACACACTATCTGGAAGGAGACACCGCGAGACACACTCACTGGAAGGAGACACCGCGGGACACACTCACTGGAAGGAGACACCGCGGGACACACTCACTGGGAGGAGACACCGAGGGACACACTCACTGGAAGGAGACACCGCGGGACACACTCACTGGAAGGAGACACCGCGGGACACACTCACTGGAAGGAGACACCGCGGGACACACTCACTGGGAGGAGACACCGTGGGACACACTCACTGGAAGGAGACACCGCGGGACACACTCGCTGGAAGGAGACACCGTGGGACACACTCACTGGAAGGGGACGCACCGCGGGACACACTCACTGGAAGGAGACACCGTGGGACACACTCGCTGGAAGGAGACACCGCGGGACACACTCACTGGAAGGAGACACCGCGGGACACACTCACTGGAAGGAGACATCGCGGGACACACTCGCTGGAAGGAGACACCGCGGGACACACTCACTGGAAGGAGACACCGCGGGACACACTCACTGGAAGGAGACATCGCGGGACACACTCACTGGAAGGAGACATCGCGGGACACACTCGCTGGAAGGAGACACCGCGGGACACACTCACTGGAAGGAGACACCGCGGGACACACTCACTGGAAGGAGACATCGCGGGACACACTCACTGGAAGGAGACGCACCGCGGGACAGACTCGCTGGAAGAAGACACCGTGGGACACTCTCACTGGAAGGATACACCGCGGGACACACTCACTGGAAGGAGACACCGCGGACACACTCACTGGAAGGAGACACCGCGGGACACACTCACTGGAAGGAGACACCACGGGACACACTCACTGGAAGGAGACACCGCGGGACACACTCACTGGAAGGAGACACCGCGGGACACACTCACTGGAAGGAGACATCGCGGGACACACTCACTGGAAGGAGACGCACTGCGGGACACACTCGCTGGAAGGAGACACCGCGGGACACACTCGCTGGAAGGAGACACCGTGGGGCACACTCACTGGAAGGGGACGCACCGCGGGACACAGTCGCTGGAAGGAGACACCGCAGACACACTCCCTGGAAAGAGGCACCGCGGGACACACTCACTGGAAGGAGACACCGCGGGACACACTCACTGGAAGGAGACACCGCGGGACACACTCACTGGAAGGAGACACCGCGGGACTCACTCACTGGAAGGAGACACCGCGGGACACACTCACTGGAAGGAGACACCGCGGGACACACTCGCTGGAAGGAGTCACCGCGGGACACGCTCACTGGAAGGAGACACCGCGGGACACACTCACTGGAAGGAGACACCGCGGGACACACTCACTGGAAGGAGACACCGCGGGACACACTCGCTGGAAGGAGACACCGCGGGACACACTCACTGGATGGAGACACCGCAAGACACACTCACTGGAAGGAGACACCACGGGACACACTCACTGGAAGGAGGCGCCGCGGGACACACTCACTGGAAGGAGGCGCCGCGGGACACACTCACTGGAAGGAGACACCGCGGGACACACTCACTGGAAGGAGACACCGCGGGACACACTCAGTGGAAGGAGACACCGCGGGACACACTCACTGGAAGGAGACGCACCGCGAGACATACTCACTGGAAGGAGACACCACGGGACACACTCACTGGAAGGAGACACCGCGGGACACACTCACTGGAAGGAGACACCACGGGACACACTCACTGGAAGGAGACAGCACGGGACACACTCACTGGAAGGGGACACCACAGGACACACTCACTGGAAGGAGACACCGCGGGACACACTCACTGGAAGGAGACACCGCGGGACACACTCACTGGATGGAGACACCGCGGGACACACTCGCTGGAAGGAGACACCGCGGGACACACTCACTGGAAGGAGACATCGCGGGACACACTCACTGGAAGGAGACATCGCGGGACACACTCACTGGAAGGAGACACGGCGGGACACACTCACTGGGAGGAGACACCGTGGGACACACTCACTGGAAGGAGACACCGCGGGACACACTCGCTGGAAGGAGACACCGTGGGACACACTCGCTGGAAGGAGACACCGCGGGACACGCTCACTGGAAGGAGACACCGCAGGACACACTCACTGGAAGGAGACATCGCGGGACACACTCACTGGAATGAGACACCATGGGACACAGTCACTGGAAGGAGACACCGCGGGACACACTCACTGGGAGGAGACACCGCGGGACACACTCACTGGAAGGAGACACCGCGGGACACACTCGCTGGAAGGAGACACCGCGGGACACACTCAGTGGAAGGAGACACCGCGGGACACACTCACTGGAAGGAGACACCGCGGGACACACTCACTGGAAGGAGACAGCACGGGACATACTCACTGGAAGGAGACACCACAGGACAGACTCACTGGAAGGAGACACCGCAGGACACACTCGCTGGAAGGAGACACCGCAGACACACTCCCTGGAAAGAGGCACCGCGGGACACACTCACTGGAAGGAGTCACCGCGGGACACACTCACTGGAAGGAGACACCGCGGGACACACTCACTGGAAGGAGACACCGCGGGACACACTCACTGGAAGGAGACACCGCGGGACTCACTCACTGGAAGGAGACACCGCGGGACACACTCACTGGAAGGAGACACCACGGGACACACTCACTGGAAGGAGACACCACGGGACACACTCACTGGAAGGAGACACCGCGGGACACACTCACTGGAAGGAGACACCGCGGGACACACTCACTGGAAGGAGACACCGCGGGACACACTCACTGGAAGGAGACACCGCGGGACACACTCACTGGAAGGAGACACCGCGGGACACACTCACTGGAAGGAGACACCGCGGGACACACTCAGTGGAAGGAGACACCGCGGGACACACTCACTGGAAGGAGACACCGCGGGACACACTCACTGGAAGGAGACACCGCGGGACACACTCACTGGAAGGAGACACCGCGGGACACACTCACTGGAAGGAGACACCGCGGGACACACTCACTGGAAGGAGACACCTCGGGACACACTCACTGGAAGGAGACACCGCGGGACACACTCACTGGAAGGAGACACCGCGGGACACACTCACTGGAAGGAGACACCGCGGGACACACTCACTGGAAGGAGACACCGCGGGACACACTCACTGGAAGGAGACACCGCGGGACACACTCACTGGAAGGAGACACCGCGGGACACACTCACTGGAAGGAGACACCGCGGGACACACTCACTGGAAGGAGTCACCGCGGGACACAGTCACTGGAAGGAGACACCGCGGGACACACTCACTGGAAGGAGACACCGCGGGACACACTCACTGGAAGGAGACACCGCGGGATACACTCACTGGAAGGAGACACCGCGGGATACACTCACTGGAAGGAGACACCGCGGGGCACACTCACTGGAAGGAGACATCGCGGGACACACTCACTGGAAGGAGACGCACCGCGGGACAGACTCGCTGGAAGGAGACACCGTGGGACACTCTCACTGGAAGGATACACCGGGGGACACACTCACTGGAAGGAGACACCGCGGACACACTCACTGGAAGGAGACACCGCGGGACACACTCACTGGAAGGAGACACCACGAGACACACTCACTGGAAGGAGACACCGCGGGACACACTCACTGGAAGGAGACACCGCGGGACACACTCACTGGAAGGAGACATCGCGGGACACACTCACTGGAAGGAGACGCACTGCGGGACACACTCGCTGGAAGGAGACACCGTGGGGCACACTCACTGGAAGGGGACGCACCGCGGGACACAGTCGCTGGAAGGAGACACCGCAGACACACTCCCTGGAAAGAGGCACCGCGGGACACACTCACTGGAAGGAGTCACCGCGGGACACACTCACTGGAAGGAGTCACCGCGGGACACACTCACTGGAAGGAGACACCGCGGGACACACTCACTGGAAGGAGACACCGCGGGACTCACTCACTGGAAGGAGACACCGCGGGACACACTCACTGGAAGGAGACACCACGGGACACACTCACTGGAAGGAGACACCACGGGACACACTCACTGGAAGGAGACACCGCGGGACACACTCACTGGAAGGAGACACCGCGGGACACACTCACTGGAAGGAGACACCGCGGGACACACTCACTGGAAGGAGACACCGCGGGACACACTCACTGGAAGGAGACACCGCGGGACACACTCACTGGAAGGAGACACCGCGGGACACACTCAGTGGAAGGAGACACCGCGGGACACACTCACTGGAAGGAGACACCGCGGGACACACTCACTGGAAGGAGACACCGCGGGACACACTCACTGGAAGGAGACACCACGGGACACACTCACTGGAAGGAGACAGCACGGGACATACTCACTGGAAGGAGACACCACAGGACACACTCACTGGAAGGAGACACCGCGGGACACACTCGCTGGAAGGAGACACCGCGGGACACACTCACTGGAAGGAGGCATCGCGGGACACACTCACTGGAAGGAGACATCGCGGGACACACTCAGTGGAAGGAGACACCGCGGGACACACACACTGGAAGGAGACACCGCGGGACACACTCACTGGAAGGAGACACCGCGGGACACACTCAGTGGAAGGAGACACCGCGGGACACACTCAGTGGAAGGAGACACCGCGGGGCACACTCGCTGGAAGGAGACACCGCGGGACACACACACTGGAAGGAGACACCGCGGGACACACTATCTGGAAGGAGACACCGCGAGACACACTCACTGGAAGGAGACACCGCGGGACACACTCACTGGAAGGAGACACCGCGGGACACACTCACTGGGAGGAGACACCGAGGGACACACTCACTGGAAGGAGACACCGCGGGACACACTCACTGGAAGGAGACACCGCGGGACACACTCACTGGAAGGAGACACCGCGGGACACACTCACTGGGAGGAGACACCGTGGGACACACTCACTGGAAGGAGACACCGCGGGACACACTCGCTGGAAGGAGACACCGTGGGACACACTCACTGGAAGGGGACGCACCGCGGGACACACTCACTGGAAGGAGACACCGTGGGACACACTCGCTGGAAGGAGACACCGCGGGACACACTCACTGGAAGGAGACACCGCGGGACACACTCACTGGAAGGAGACATCGCGGGACACACTCGCTGGAAGGAGACACCGCGGGACACACTCACTGGAAGGAGACACCGCGGGACACACTCACTGGAAGGAGACATCGCGGGACACACTCACTGGAAGGAGACATCGCGGGACACACTCGCTGGAAGGAGACACCGCGGGACACACTCACTGGAAGGAGACACCGCGGGACACACTCACTGGAAGGAGACATCGCGGGACACACTCACTGGAAGGAGACGCACCGCGGGACAGACTCGCTGGAAGAAGACACCGTGGGACACTCTCACTGGAAGGATACACCGCGGGACACACTCACTGGAAGGAGACACCGCGGACACACTCACTGGAAGGAGACACCGCGGGACACACTCACTGGAAGGAGACACCACGGGACACACTCACTGGAAGGAGACACCGCGGGACACACTCACTGGAAGGAGACACCGCGGGACACACTCACTGGAAGGAGACATCGCGGGACACACTCACTGGAAGGAGACGCACTGCGGGACACACTCGCTGGAAGGAGACACCGCGGGACACACTCGCTGGAAGGAGACACCGTGGGGCACACTCACTGGAAGGGGACGCACCGCGGGACACAGTCGCTGGAAGGAGACACCGCAGACACACTCCCTGGAAAGAGGCACCGCGGGACACACTCACTGGAAGGAGACACCGCGGGACACACTCACTGGAAGGAGACACCGCGGGACACACTCACTGGAAGGAGACACCGCGGGACTCACTCACTGGAAGGAGACACCGCGGGACACACTCACTGGAAGGAGACACCGCGGGACACACTCGCTGGAAGGAGTCACCGCGGGACACGCTCACTGGAAGGAGACACCGCGGGACACACTCACTGGAAGGAGACACCGCGGGACACACTCACTGGAAGGAGACACCGCGGGACACACTCGCTGGAAGGAGACACCGCGGGACACACTCACTGGATGGAGACACCGCAAGACACACTCACTGGAAGGAGACACCACGGGACACACTCACTGGAAGGAGGCGCCGCGGGACACACTCACTGGAAGGAGGCGCCGCGGGACACACTCACTGGAAGGAGACACCGCGGGACACACTCACTGGAAGGAGACACCGCGGGACACACTCAGTGGAAGGAGACACCGCGGGACACACTCACTGGAAGGAGACGCACCGCGAGACATACTCACTGGAAGGAGACACCGCGGGACACACTCACTGGAAGGAGACACCACGGGACACACTCACTGGAAGGAGACAGCACGGGACACACTCACTGGAAGGGGACACCACAGGACACACTCACTGGAAGGAGACACCGCGGGACACACTCACTGGAAGGAGACACCGCGGGACACACTCACTGGATGGAGACACCGCGGGACACACTCGCTGGAAGGAGACACCGCGGGACACACTCACTGGAAGGAGACATCGCGGGACACACTCACTGGAAGGAGACATCGCGGGACACACTCACTGGAAGGAGACACGGCGGGACACACTCACTGGGAGGAGACACTGTGGGACACACTCACTGGAAGGAGACACCGCGGGACACACTCGCTGGAAGGAGACACCGTGGGACACACTCGCTGGAAGGAGACACCGCGGGACACGCTCACTGGAAGGAGACACCGCAGGACACACTCACTGGAAGGAGACATCGCGGGACACACTCACTGGAATGAGACACCATGGGACACAGTCACTGGAAGGAGACACCGCGGGACACACTCACTGGGAGGAGACACCGCGGGACACACTCACTGGAAGGAGACACCGCGGGACACACTCGCTGGAAGGAGACACCGCGGGACACACTCAGTGGAAGGAGACACCGCGGGACACACTCACTGGAAGGAGACACCGCGGGACACACTCACTGGAAGGAGACAGCACGGGACATACTCACTGGAAGGAGACACCACAGGACAGACTCACTGGAAGGAGACACCGCAGGACACACTCGCTGGAAGGAGACACCGCAGACACACTCCCTGGAAAGAGGCACCGCGGGACACACTCACTGGAAGGAGTCACCGCGGGACACACTCACTGGAAGGAGACACCGCGGGACACACTCACTGGAAGGAGACACCGCGGGACACACTCACTGGAAGGAGACACCGCGGGACTCACTCACTGGAAGGAGACACCGCGGGACACACTCACTGGAAGGAGACACCACGGGACACACTCACTGGAAGGAGACACCACGGGACACACTCACTGGAAGGAGACACCGCGGGACACACTCACTGGAAGGAGACACCGCGGGACACACTCACTGGAAGGAGACACCGCGGGACACACTCACTGGAAGGAGACACCGCGGGACACACTCACTGGAAGGAGACACCGCGGGACACACTCACTGGAAGGAGACACCGCGGGACACACTCAGTGGAAGGAGACACCGCGGGACACACTCACTGGAAGGAGACACCGCGGGACACACTCACTGGAAGGAGACACCGCGGGACACACTCACTGGAAGGAGACACCACGGGACACACTCACTGGAAGGAGACAGCACGGGACATACTCACTGGAAGGAGACACCACAGGACACACTCACTGGAAGGAGACACCGCGGGACACACTCGCTGGAAGGAGACACCGCGGGACACACTCACTGGAAGGAGGCATCGCGGGACACACTCACTGGAAGGAGACATCGCGGGACACACTCAGTGGAAGGAGACACCGCGGGACACACACACTGGAAGGAGACACCGCGGGACACACTCACTGGAAGGAGACACCGCGGGACACACTCAGTGGAAGGAGACACCGCGGGACACACTCAGTGGAAGGAGACACCGCGGGGCACACTCGCTGGAAGGAGACACCGCGGGACACACACACTGGAAGGAGACACCGCGGGACACACTATCTGGAAGGAGACACCGCGAGACACACTCACTGGAAGGAGACACCGCGGGACACACTCACTGGAAGGAGACACCGCGGGACACACTCACTGGGAGGAGACACCGTGGGACACACTCACTGGAAGGAGACACCGCGGGACACACTCACTGGAAGGAGACACCGCGGGACACACTCACTGGAAGGAGACACCGCGGGACACACTCACTGGGAGGAGACACCGTGGGACACACTCACTGGAAGGAGACACCGCGGGACACACTCGCTGGAAGGAGACACCGTGGGACACACTCACTGGAAGGGGACGCACCGCGGGACACACTCACTGGAAGGAGACACCGTGGGACACACTCGCTGGAAGGAGACACCGCGGGACACACTCACTGGAAGGAGACACCGCGGGACACACTCACTGGAAGGAGACATCGCGGGACACACTCGCTGGAAGGAGACACCGCGGGACACACTCACTGGAAGGAGACACCGCGGGACACACTCACTGGAAGGAGACATCGCGGGACACACTCACTGGAAGGAGACATCGCGGGACACACTCGCTGGAAGGAGACACCGCGGGACACACTCACTGGAAGGAGACACCGCGGGACACACTCACTGGAAGGAGACATCGCGGGACACACTCACTGGAAGGAGACGCACCGCGGGACAGACTCGCTGGAAGAAGACACCGTGGGACACTCTCACTGGAAGGATACACCGCGGGACACACTCACTGGAAGGAGACACCGCGGACACACTCACTGGAAGGAGACACCGCGGGACACACTCACTGGAAGGAGACACCACGGGACACACTCACTGGAAGGAGACACCGCGGGACACACTCACTGGAAGGAGACACCGCGGGACACACTCACTGGAAGGAGACATCGCGGGACACACTCACTGGAAGGAGACGCACTGCGGGACACACTCGCTGGAAGGAGACACCGCGGGACACACTCGCTGGAAGGAGACACCGTGGGGCACACTCACTGGAAGGGGACGCACCGCGGGACACAGTCGCTGGAAGGAGACACCGCAGACACACTCCCTGGAAAGAGGCACCGCGGGACACACTCACTGGAAGGAGACACCGCGGGACACACTCACTGGAAGGAGACACCGCGGGACACACTCACTGGAAGGAGACACCGCGGGACTCACTCACTGGAAGGAGACACCGCGGGACACACTCACTGGAAGGAGACACCGCGGGACACACTCGCTGGAAGGAGTCACCGCGGGACACGCTCACTGGAAGGAGACACCGCGGGACACACTCACTGGAAGGAGACACCGCGGGACACACTCACTGGAAGGAGACACCGCGGGACACACTCGCTGGAAGGAGACACCGCGGGACACACTCACTGGATGGAGACACCGCGAGACACACTCACTGGAAGGAGACACCACGGGACACACTCACTGGAAGGAGGCGCCGCGGGACACACTCACTGGAAGGAGGCGCCGCGGGACACACTCACTGGAAGGAGACACCGCGGGACACACTCACTGGAAGGAGACACCGCGGGACACACTCAGTGGAAGGAGACACCGCGGGACACACTCACTGGAAGGAGACGCACCGCGAGACATACTCACTGGAAGGAGACACCACGGGACACACTCACTGGAAGGAGACACCGCGGGACACACTCACTGGAAGGAGACACCACGGGACACACTCACTGGAAGGAGACAGCACGGGACACACTCACTGGAAGGGGACACCACAGGACACACTCACTGGAAGGAGACACCGCGGGACACACTCACTGGAAGGAGACACCGCGGGACACACTCACTGGATGGAGACACCGCGGGACACACTCGCTGGAAGGAGACACCGCGGGACACACTCACTGGAAGGAGACACGGCGGGACACACTCACTGGGAGGAGACACCGTGGGACACACTCACTGGAAGGAGACACCGCGGGACACACTCACTGGAAGGAGACACCGCGGGACACACTCGCTGGAAGGAGACACCGTGGGACACACTCGCTGGAAGGAGACACCGCGGGACACGCTCACTGGAAGGAGACACCGCGGGACACACTCACTGGAAGGAGACATCGCGGGACACACTCACTGGAATGAGACACCATGGGACACAGTCACTGGAAGGAGACACCGCGGGACACACTCACTGGGAGGAGACACCGCGGGACACACTCACTGGAAGGAGACACCGCGGGACACACTCGCTGGAAGGAGACACCGCGGGACACACTCAGTGGAAGGAGACACCGCGGGACACACTCACTGGAAGGAGACACCGCGGGACACACTCACTGGAAGGAGACAGCACGGGACATACTCACTGGAAGGAGACACCACAGGACACACTCACTGGAAGGAGACACCGCAGGACACACTCGCTGGAAGGAGACACCGCGGGACACACTCACTGGAAGGAGACATCGCGGGACACACTCACTGGAAGGAGACATCGCGGGACACACTCACTGGAAGGAGACACCGCGGGACACACTCACTGGAAGGAGACATCGCGGGACACACACACTGGAAGGAGACACCGTGGGACACACTCACTGGAAGGAGACACCGCGGGACACACTCAGTGGAAGGAGACATCGCGGGACACACACACTGGAAGGAGACACCGTGGGACACACACACTGGAAGGAGACACCGCGGGACACACACACTGGAAGGAGACACCGCGGGACACACTCACTGGAAGGAGACAACGCGGGACACACTCAGTGGAAGGAGACACCGCGGGACACACTCAGTGGAAGGAGACACCGCGAGACACACACACTGGAAGGAGACACCGCGGGACACACTCACTGGAATGAGACACCGCGGGACACACTCGCTGGAATGAGACACCGCGGGACACGCTCACTGGAAGGAGACACCGCGGGACACACTCACTGGAAGGAGACACCGTGGGACACACTCGCTGGAAGGAGACACCGCGGGACACACACACTGGAAGGAGACACCGCGGGACACACTATCTGGAAGGAGACACCGCGAGACACACTCACTGGAAGGAGACACCGCGGGACACACTCACTGGAAGGAGACACCGCGGGACACACTCACTGGGAGGAGACACCGTGGGACACACTCACTGGAAGGAGACACCGCGGGACACACTCGCTGGAAGGAGACACCGCGAGACACACTCACTGGAAGGAGACACCGCGGGACACACTCACTGGAAGGAGACACCGCGGGACACACTCACTGGGAGGAGACACCGTGGGACACACTCACTGGAAGGAGACACCGCGGGACACACTCGCTGGAAGGAGACACCGCGAGACACACTCACTGGAAGGAGACACCGCGGGACACACTCACTGGAAGGAGACACCGCGGGACACACTCACTGGGAGGAGACACCGTGGGACACACTCACTGGAAGGAGACACCGTGGGACACACTCACTGGAAGGGGACGCACCGCGGGACACACTCACTGGAAGGAGACACCGTGGGACACACTCGCTGGAAGGAGACACCGCGGGACACACTCACTGGAAGGAGACGCACCGCGGGACACACTCACTGGAAGGAGACATCGCGGGACACACTCGCTGGAAGGAGACACCGTGGGACACACTCACTGGAAGGAGACACCGCGGGATACACTCACTGGAAGGAGACACCGCGGGATACACTCACTGGAAGGAGACACCGCGGGACACACTCACTGGAAGGAGACATCGCGGGACACACTCACTGGAAGGAGACGCACCGCGGGACAGACTCGCTGGAAGGAGACACCGTGGGACACTCTCACTGGAAGGATACACCGCGGGACACACTCACTGGAAGGAGACACCGCGGACACACTCACTGGAAGGAGACACCGCGGGACACACTCACTGGAAGGAGACACCACGGGACACACTCACTGGAAGGAGACACCGCGGGACACACTCACTGGAAGGAGACACCGCGGGACACACTCACTGGAAGGGGACGCACCGCGGGACACAGTCGCTGGAAGGAGACACCGCAGACACACTCCCTGGAAAGAGGCACCGCGGGACACACTCACTGGAAGGAGTCACCGCGGGACACACTCACTGGAAGGAGACACCGCGGGACACACTCACTGGAAGGAGACACCGCGGGACACACTCACTGGAAGGAGACACCGCGGGACTCACTCACTGGAAGGAGACACCGCGGGACACACTCACTGGAAGGAGACACCGCGGGACACACTCGCTGGAAGGAGTCACCGCGGGACACGCTCACTGGAAGGAGACACCGCGGGACACACTCACTGGAAGGAGACACCGCGGGACACACTCACTGGAAGGAGACACCGCGGGACACACTCGCTGGAAGGAGACACCGCGGGACACACTCACTGGATGGAGACACCGCGAGACACACTCACTGGAAGGAGACACCACGGGACACACTCACTGGAAGGAGGCGCCGCGGGACACACTCACTGGAAGGAGGCATCGCGGGACACACTCACTGGAAGGAGACACCGCGGGACACACTCACTGGAAGGAGACACCGCGGGACACACTCAGTGGAAGGAGACACCGCGGGACACACTCACTGGAAGGAGACGCACCGCGAGACATACTCACTGGAAGGAGACACCGCGGGACACACTCACTGGAAGGAGACACCACGGGACACACTCACTGGAAGGAGACACCGCGGGACACACTCACTGGAAGGAGACACCACGGGACACGCTCACTGGAAGGAGACAGCACGGGACACACTCACTGGAAGGGGACACCACAGGACACACTCACTGGAAGGAGACACCGCGGGACACACTCACTGGAAGGAGACACCGCGGGACACACTCACTGGATGGAGACACCGCGGGACACACTCGCTGGAAGGAGACACCGCGGGACACACTCACTGGAAGGAGACATCGCGGGACACACTCACTGGAAGGAGACATCGCGGGACACACTCACTGGAAGGAGACACCGCGGGACACACTCACTGGGAGGAGACACCGTGGGACACACTCACTGGAAGGAGACACCGCGGGACACACTCGCTGGAAGGAGACACCGTGGGACACACTCACTGGAAGGAGACACCGCGGGACACACTCGCTGGAATGAGACACCGCGGGACACACTCGCTGGAATGAGACACCGCGGGACACGCTCACTGGAAGGAGACACCGCGGGACACACTCACTGGAAGGAGACATCGCGGGACACACTCACTGGAATGAGACACCATGGGACACAGTCACTGGAAGGAGACACCGCGGGACACACTCACTGGGAGGAGACACCGCGGGACACACTCACTGGAAGGAGACACCGCGGGACACACTCGCTGGAAGGAGACACCGCGGGACACACTCAGTGGAAGGAGACACCGCGGGACACACTCACTGGAAGGAGACACCGCGGGACACACTCGCTGGAAGGAGACACCGTGGGACACACTCACTGGAAGGAGACACCGCGGGACACACTCGCTGGAAGGAGACACCGCGGGACACACTCACTGGAAGGAGACACCGCGGGACACACTCGCTGGAAGGAGACACCGTGGGACACACTCACTGGAAGGAGAGACCGCGGGACACAGTGACTGGAAGGAGACACCGTGGGACACACTCACTGGAAGGAGACACCGCGGGACACACTCGCTGGAAGGAGACACCGCGGGACACACTCACTGGAAGGAGACACAGCGAGACACACTCACTGGAAGGAGACACCGCGGGACACACTCACTGGAATGAGACACCGCGGGACACACTCACTGGAAGGAGACACAGCGAGACACACTCACTGGAAGGAGACACCGCGGGACACACTCACTGGAATGAGACACCGCGGGACACACTCAGTGGAAGGAGACACCGCGGGACACACTCACTGGAAGGAGACACCGCGGGACAGACTCACTGGAAGGAGACACCGCGGGACACACTCGCTGGAAGGAGACACCGTGGGACACACTCACTGGAAGGAGACACCGCGGGACACACTCAGTGGAAGGAGACACCGCGGGACACACTCACTGGAAGGAGACACCACGGGACACACTCACTGGAAGGAGACACCGCGGGACACACTCACTGGAAGGAGACACCACGGGACACACTCACTGGAAGGAGACACCACGGGACACACTCAGTGGAAGGAGACATCGCGGGACACACTCACTGGAAGGAGACATCGCGGGACACACTCACTGGAAGGAGACACGGCGGGACACACTCACTGGGAGGAGACACTGTGGGACACACTCACTGGAAGGAGACACCGCGGGACACACTCGCTGGAAGGAGACACCGTGGGACACACTCGCTGGAAGGAGACACCGCGGGACACGCTCACTGGAAGGAGACACCGCAGGACACACTCACTGGAAGGAGACATCGCGGGACACACTCACTGGAATGAGACACCATGGGACACAGTCACTGGAAGGAGACACCGCGGGACACACTCACTGGGAGGAGACACCGCGGGACACACTCACTGGAAGGAGACACCGCGGGACACACTCGCTGGAAGGAGACACCGCGGGACACACTCAGTGGAAGGAGACACCGCGGGACACACTCACTGGAAGGAGACACCGCGGGACACACTCACTGGAAGGAGACAGCACGGGACATACTCACTGGAAGGAGACACCACAGGACAGACTCACTGGAAGGAGACACCGCAGGACACACTCGCTGGAAGGAGACACCGCAGACACACTCCCTGGAAAGAGGCACCGCGGGACACACTCACTGGAAGGAGTCACCGCGGGACACACTCACTGGAAGGAGACACCGCGGGACACACTCACTGGAAGGAGACACCGCGGGACACACTCACTGGAAGGAGACACCGCGGGACTCACTCACTGGAAGGAGACACCGCGGGACACACTCACTGGAAGGAGACACCACGGGACACACTCACTGGAAGGAGACACCACGGGACACACTCACTGGAAGGAGACACCGCGGGACACACTCACTGGAAGGAGACACCGCGGGACACACTCACTGGAAGGAGACACCGCGGGACACACTCACTGGAAGGAGACACCGCGGGACACACTCACTGGAAGGAGACACCGCGGGACACACTCACTGGAAGGAGACACCGCGGGACACACTCAGTGGAAGGAGACACCGCGGGACACACTCACTGGAAGGAGACACCGCGGGACACACTCACTGGAAGGAGACACCGCGGGACACACTCACTGGAAGGAGACACCACGGGACACACTCACTGGAAGGAGACAGCACGGGACATACTCACTGGAAGGAGACACCACAGGACACACTCACTGGAAGGAGACACCGCGGGACACACTCGCTGGAAGGAGACACCGCGGGACACACTCACTGGAAGGAGGCATCGCGGGACACACTCACTGGAAGGAGACATCGCGGGACACACTCAGTGGAAGGAGACACCGCGGGACACACACACTGGAAGGAGACACCGCGGGACACACTCACTGGAAGGAGACACCGCGGGACACACTCAGTGGAAGGAGACACCGCGGGACACACTCAGTGGAAGGAGACACCGCGGGGCACACTCGCTGGAAGGAGACACCGCGGGACACACACACTGGAAGGAGACACCGCGGGACACACTATCTGGAAGGAGACACCGCGAGACACACTCACTGGAAGGAGACACCGCGGGACACACTCACTGGAAGGAGACACCGCGGGACACACTCACTGGGAGGAGACACCGTGGGACACACTCACTGGAAGGAGACACCGCGGGACACACTCACTGGAAGGAGACACCGCGGGACACACTCACTGGAAGGAGACACCGCGGGACACACTCACTGGGAGGAGACACCGTGGGACACACTCACTGGAAGGAGACACCGCGGGACACACTCGCTGGAAGGAGACACCGTGGGACACACTCACTGGAAGGGGACGCACCGCGGGACACACTCACTGGAAGGAGACACCGTGGGACACACTCGCTGGAAGGAGACACCGCGGGACACACTCACTGGAAGGAGACACCGCGGGACACACTCACTGGAAGGAGACATCGCGGGACACACTCGCTGGAAGGAGACACCGCGGGACACACTCACTGGAAGGAGACACCGCGGGACACACTCACTGGAAGGAGACATCGCGGGACACACTCACTGGAAGGAGACATCGCGGGACACACTCGCTGGAAGGAGACACCGCGGGACACACTCACTGGAAGGAGACACCGCGGGACACACTCACTGGAAGGAGACATCGCGGGACACACTCACTGGAAGGAGACGCACCGCGGGACAGACTCGCTGGAAGAAGACACCGTGGGACACTCTCACTGGAAGGATACACCGCGGGACACACTCACTGGAAGGAGACACCGCGGACACACTCACTGGAAGGAGACACCGCGGGACACACTCACTGGAAGGAGACACCACGGGACACACTCACTGGAAGGAGACACCGCGGGACACACTCACTGGAAGGAGACACCGCGGGACACACTCACTGGAAGGAGACATCGCGGGACACACTCACTGGAAGGAGACGCACTGCGGGACACACTCGCTGGAAGGAGACACCGCGGGACACACTCGCTGGAAGGAGACACCGTGGGGCACACTCACTGGAAGGGGACGCACCGCGGGACACAGTCGCTGGAAGGAGACACCGCAGACACACTCCCTGGAAAGAGGCACCGCGGGACACACTCACTGGAAGGAGACACCGCGGGACACACTCACTGGAAGGAGACACCGCGGGACACACTCACTGGAAGGAGACACCGCGGGACTCACTCACTGGAAGGAGACACCGCGGGACACACTCACTGGAAGGAGACACCGCGGGACACACTCGCTGGAAGGAGTCACCGCGGGACACGCTCACTGGAAGGAGACACCGCGGGACACACTCACTGGAAGGAGACACCGCGGGACACACTCACTGGAAGGAGACACCGCGGGACACACTCGCTGGAAGGAGACACCGCGGGACACACTCACTGGATGGAGACACCGCGATACACACTCACTGGAAGGAGACACCACGGGACACACTCACTGGAAGGAGGCGCCGCGGGACACACTCACTGGAAGGAGGCGCCGCGGGACACACTCACTGGAAGGAGACACCGCGGGACACACTCACTGGAAGGAGACACCGCGGGACACAGTCAGTGGAAGGAGACACCGCGGGACACACTCACTGGAAGGAGACGCACCGCGAGACATACTCACTGGAAGGAGACACCACGGGACACAC
The DNA here is from genome assembly GCF_052327205.1 of Somniosus microcephalus. NCBI lineage: Eukaryota > Metazoa > Chordata > Chondrichthyes > Squaliformes > Somniosidae > Somniosus > Somniosus microcephalus. The sequence continues at coordinate 56,076,966 of NC_140989.1, read as the reverse complement.
TCACTGGAAGGAGACACCGCGGGACACACTCACTGGAAGGAGACACCACGGGACACACTCACTGGAAGGAGACAGCACGGGACACACTCACTGGAAGGGGACACCACAGGACACACTCACTGGAAGGAGACACCGCGGGACACACTCACTGGAAGGAGACACCGCGGGACACACTCACTGGATGGAGACACCGCGGGACACACTCGCTGGAAGGAGACACCGCGGGACACACTCACTGGAAGGAGACACGGCGGGACACACTCACTGGGAGGAGACACCGTGGGACACACTCACTGGAAGGAGACACCGCGGGACACACTCACTGGAAGGAGACACCGCGGGACACACTCGCTGGAAGGAGACACCGTGGGACACACTCGCTGGAAGGAGACACCGCGGGACACGCTCACTGGAAGGAGACACCGCGGGACACACTCACTGGAAGGAGACATCGCGGGACACACTCACTGGAATGAGACACCATGGGACACAGTCACTGGAAGGAGACACCGCGGGACACACTCACTGGGAGGAGACACCGCGGGACACACTCACTGGAAGGAGACACCGCGGGACACACTCGCTGGAAGGAGACACCGCGGGACACACTCAGTGGAAGGAGACACCGCGGGACACACTCACTGGAAGGAGACACCGCGGGACACACTCACTGGAAGGAGACAGCACGGGACATACTCACTGGAAGGAGACACCACAGGACACACTCACTGGAAGGAGACACCGCAGGACACACTCGCTGGAAGGAGACACCGCGGGACACACTCACTGGAAGGAGACATCGCGGGACACACTCACTGGAAGGAGACATCGCGGGACACACTCACTGGAAGGAGACACCGCGGGACACACTCACTGGAAGGAGACATCGCGGGACACACACACTGGAAGGAGACACCGTGGGACACACTCACTGGAAGGAGACACCGCGGGACACACTCAGTGGAAGGAGACATCGCGGGACACACACACTGGAAGGAGACACCGTGGGACACACACACTGGAAGGAGACACCGCGGGACACACACACTGGAAGGAGACACCGCGGGACACACTCACTGGAAGGAGACACCGCGGGACACACTCAGTGGAAGGAGACACCGCGGGACACACTCAGTGGAAGGAGACACCGCGAGACACACACACTGGAAGGAGACACCGCGGGACACACTCACTGGAATGAGACACCGCGGGACACACTCGCTGGAATGAGACACCGCGGGACACGCTCACTGGAAGGAGACACCGCGGGACACACTCACTGGAAGGAGACACCGTGGGACACACTCGCTGGAAGGAGACACCGCGGGACACACACACTGGAAGGAGACACCGCGGGACACACTATCTGGAAGGAGACACCGCGAGACACACTCACTGGAAGGAGACACCGCGGACACACTCACTGGAAGGAGACACCGCGGGACACACTCACTGGAAGGAGACACCACGGGACACACTCACTGGAAGGAGACACCGCGGGACACACTCACTGGAAGGAGACACCGCGGGACACACTCACTGGAAGGGGACGCACCGCGGGACACAGTCGCTGGAAGGAGACACCGCAGACACACTCCCTGGAAAGAGGCACCGCGGGACACACTCACTGGAAGGAGTCACCGCGGGACACACTCACTGGAAGGAGACACCGCGGGACACACTCACTGGAAGGAGACACCGCGGGACACACTCACTGGAAGGAGACACCGCGGGACTCACTCACTGGAAGGAGACACCACGGGACACACTCACTGGAAGGAGACACCGCGGGACACACTCGCTGGAAGGAGTCACCGCGGGACACGCTCACTGGAAGGAGACACCGCGGGACACACTCACTGGAAGGAGACACCGCGGGACACACTCACTGGAAGGAGACACCGCGGGACACACTCGCTGGAAGGAGACACCGCGGGACACACTCACTGGATGGAGACACCGCGAGACACACTCACTGGAAGGAGACACCACGGGACACACTCACTGGAAGGAGGCGCCGCGGGACACACTCACTGGAAGGAGGCATCGCGGGACACACTCACTGGAAGGAGACACCGCGGGACACACTCACTGGAAGGAGACACCGCGGGACACACTCAGTGGAAGGAGACACCGCGGGACACACTCACTGGAAGGAGACGCACCGCGAGACATACTCACTGGAAGGAGACACCGCGGGACACACTCACTGGAAGGAGACACCACGGGACACACTCACTGGAAGGAGACACCGCGGGACACACTCACTGGAAGGAGACACCACGGGACACGCTCACTGCAAGGAGACAGCACGGGACACACTCACTGGAAGGGGACACCACAGGACACACTCACTGGAAGGAGACACCGCGGGACACACTCACTGGAAGGAGACACCGCGGGACACACTCACTGGATGGAGACACCGCGGGACACACTCGCTGGAAGGAGACACCGCGGGACACACTCACTGGAAGGAGACATCGCGGGACACACTCACTGGAAGGAGACATCGCGGGACACACTCACTGGAAGGAGACACCGCGGGACACACTCACTGGGAGGAGACACCGTGGGACACACTCACTGGAAGGAGACACCGCGGGACACACTCGCTGGAAGGAGACACCGTGGGACACACTCACTGGAAGGAGACACCGCGGGACACACTCGCTGGAATGAGACACCGCGGGACACACTCGCTGGAATGAGACACCGCGGGACACGCTCACTGGAAGGAGACACCGCGGGACACACTCACTGGAAGGAGACATCGCGGGACACACTCACTGGAATGAGACACCATGGGACACAGTCACTGGAAGGAGACACCGCGGGACACACTCACTGGGAGGAGACACCGCGGGACACACTCACTGGAAGGAGACACCGCGGGACACACTCGCTGGAAGGAGACACCGCGGGACACACTCACTGGAAGGAGACACCGCGGGACACACTCGCTGGAAGGAGACACCGTGGGACACACTCACTGGAAGGAGAGACCGCGGGACACAGTGACTGGAAGGAGACACCGTGGGACACACTCACTGGAAGGAGACACCGCGGGACACACTCGCTGGAAGGAGACACCGCGGGACACACTCACTGGAAGGAGACACAGCGAGACACACTCACTGGAAGGAGACACCGCGGGACACACTCACTGGAATGAGACACCGCGGGACACACTCACTGGAAGGAGACACAGCGAGACACACTCACTGGAAGGAGACACCGCGGGACACACTCACTGGAATGAGACACCGCGGGACACACTCAGTGGAAGGAGACACCGCGGGACACACTCACTGGAAGGAGACACCGCGGGACAGACTCACTGGAAGGAGACACCGCGGGACACACTCGCTGGAAGGAGACACCGTGGGACACACTCACTGGAAGGAGACACCGCGGGACACACTCAGTGGAAGGAGACACCGCGGGACACACTCACTGGAAGGAGACACCACGGGACACACTCACTGGAAGGAGACACCGCGGGACACACTCACTGGAAGGAGACACCACGGGACACACTCACTGGAAGGAGACACCACGGGACACACTCAGTGGAAGGAGACACCGCGGGACACACTCACTGGAAGGAGACACCGCGGGACACACTCACTGGAAGGAGACACCGCGGGACACACTCACTGGAAGGAGACACCACGGGACACACTCACTGGAAGGAGACAGCACGGGACACACTCACTGGAAGGAGACACCACAGGACACACTCACTGGAAGGACACACCACGGGACACACTCGCTGGAAGGAGACACCGCGGGACACACTCACTGGAAGGAGACATCGCGGGACACACTCACTGGAAGGAGACATCGCGGGACACACTCAGTGGAAGGAGACACCGCGGGACACACACACTGGAAGGAGACACCGCGGGACACACTCACTGGAAGGAGACACCGCGGGACACACTCAGTGGAAGGAGACACCGCGGGACACACTCAGTGGAAGGAGACACCGCGGGGCACACTCGCTGGAAGGAGACACCGCGGGACACACACACTGGAAGGAGACACCGCGGGACACACTATCTGGAAGGAGACACCGCGAGACACACTCACTGGAAGGAGACACCGCGGGACACACTCACTGGGAGGAGACACCGTGGGACACACTCACTGGAAGGAGACACCGCGGGACACACTCACTGGAAGGAGACACCGCGGGACACACTCACTGGAAGGAGACACCGCGGGACACACTCGCTGGAAGGAGACACCGTGGGACACACTCACTGGAAGGGGACGCACCGCGGGACACACTCACTGGAAGGAGACACCGTGGGACACACTCGCTGGAAGGAGACACCGCGGGACACACTCACTGGAAGGAGACACCGCGGGACACACTCACTGGAAGGAGACATCGCGGGACACACTCACTGGAATGAGACACCATGGGACACAGTCACTGGAAGGAGACACCGCGGGACACACTCACTGGGAGGAGACACCGCGGGACACACTCACTGGAAGGAGACACCGCGGGACACACTCACTGGAAGGAGACACCGCGGGACACACTCAGTGGAAGGAGACACCGCGGGACACACTCACTGGAAGGAGACACCGCGGGACACACTCGCTGGAAGGAGACACCGTGGGACACACTCACTGGAAGGAGACACCGCGGGACACACTCGCTGGAAGGAGACACCGCGGGACACACTCACTGGAAGGAGACACCGTGGGACACAGTGACTGGAAGGAGACACCGTGGGACACACTCACTGGAAGGAGACACCGCGGGACACACTCACTGGAAGGAGACACCACGGGACACACTCACTGGAAGGAGACACCGCGGGACACACTCACTGGAAGGAGACACCGCGGGACACACTCGCTGGAAGGAGACACCGCGGGACACACTCACTGGAAGGAGACACAGCGAGACACACTCACTGGAAGGAGACACCGCGGGACACACTCACTGGAAGGAGACACCGCGGGACACACTCACTGGAAGGAGACACCGCGGGACACACTCACTGGAATGAGACACCGCGGGACACACTCACTGGAAGGAGACACCGCGGGACACACTCACTGGAAGGAGACACCGCGGGACACACTCACTGGAATGAGACACCGCGGGACACACTCACTGGAAGGAGACACCGCGGGACACACTCACTGGAAGGAGACACCGCGGGACACACTCACTGGAATGAGACACCGCGGGACACACTCACTGGAAGGAGACACCGCGGGACACACTCACTGGAAGGAGACACCGCGGGACACACTCACTGGAAGGGGACACACCGCGGGACACACTCAGTGGAAGGAGACACCGCGGGACACACTCACTGGAAGGAGACACCGCGGGACAGAGTCACTGGAAGGAGACACCGCAGGACACACTCGCTGGAAGGAGACACCGTGGGACACACTCACTGGAAGGAGACACCGCGGGACACACTCACTGGAAGGAGACACCGCGGGACACACTCACTGGAAGGAGACACCGCGGGACACACTCACTGGAAGGAGACACCGCGGGACACACTCACTGGAATGAGACACCGCGGGACACACTCGCTGGAAGGAGACACCGCGGGGGACACACTCACTGGAAGGAGACACCGCGGGACACACTCAGTGGAAGGAGACACCGCGGGACACACTCACTGGAAGGAGACACCGCGGGACACACTCACTGGATGGAGACACCGCGGGACACACTCAGTGGAAGGAGACACCGCGGGACACACTCACTGGAATGAGACACCGCGGGACACACTCACTGGAAGGAGACACCACGGGACACACTCGCTGGAAGGAGACATCATGGGACACACTCACTGGAAGGAGACACCGCGGGACTCACTCACTGGAAGGAGACATCGCGGGACACACTCACTGGAAGGAGACGCACCGCGGGACAGACTCGCTGGAAGGAGACACCGCGGGACACTCTCACTGGAAGGAGACACCGGGGGACACACTCACTGGAAGGTGACCATAATATGGTAAGATTTAAGGTGGCCATGGAAAAGGACAGGGATGGGTCGGAAATAAAGGTTCTAAATTGGGGGAAGGCCGATTTTAATAGGATAAGGCAGGATCTGGCCAAAATGGACTGGGATCAGCTACTTGTAGGAAAATCCGCATCGGAGCAATGGGAGGCTTTCAGAAGGGAGATTGAGAACATACAATGGCAACATGTTCCCGTAAAGGTCAAGGGTGGTTCCAAAAACCACAGGGAACCTTGGATGTCAGGGGATATACGGGAATGGATTAGGAAAAAAAGGAGGGCTTTTGGTAGATACAAAAGGCTAAAGACGGAGGAAGCCCTAGAGGAGTACAAAAAGTGCAGGGGGATACTTAAAAAAGAAATTAGGAGATCAAGGAGGGGCCATGAAATAACACTGGCAAGCAAAATAAAGGAAAATCCGAAGATGTTTTATAAGTATATTAAGGGTAAGAGGATAACTAGGGAAAAAATAGGGCCCATTAGGGACAAAAGTGGCAATCTGTGTGTGGAGCCGGAAGATGTAGGAGGGGTTCTGAATGAATTTTTTGCGTCTGTTTTCACTATGGAGAAGGACGATGTAGACACAGAAATAGGGCGGGGGGACTGTGATATGCTCGAACATATTAACATCGAGCGGGGGGAGGTATTGGCGGTTTTAGCTGGCCTAAAAATGGATAAATCCCCAGGCCCGGATGAAATGTATCCCAGGCTGCTGTGTGAGGCAAAGGAGGAGATTGCGGGGGCTCTAACACATATATTCAGGACCTCTCTGGCCACAGGGGATGTGCCAGAGGACTGGAGAACCGCTAATGTAGTACCATTATTCAAGAAGGGTAGTAGGGAAAAACCGGGGAACTACAGGCCAGTGAGCCTAACATCAGTGGTAGGAAAATTATTGGAAAAAATCCTGAGGGACAAAATGTGTCTCCACTTGGAGAGGCAAGGATTAATCAGGGATAGTCAACATGGCTTTGTCAAGGGAAGATCATGTCTGACTAATTTGATTGAATTTTTTGAGGGGGTGACTAGGTGTGTGGATGAGGGTAACGCAGTGGATGTGGTATACATGGATTTCAGTAAGGCCTTCGATAAAGTCCCGCACAGGAGACTGGTCAAGAAGGTAAGAGCCCATGGAATCCAGGATGCCTTGGCACATTGGATACAAAACTGGCTTAGTGGCAGAAGGCAGAGGGTGATGGTCGAAGGTTGTTTTTGTGACTGGAAGCCTGTGGCCAGTGGGGTACCACAGGGATCGGTGCTGGGTCCCTTGCTGTTTGTGGTCTACATTAATGACTTGGATATGAATGTAAAGGGTATGATCAGTAAGTTCGCGGATGATACAAAAATTGGTAGGGTGGTAAATAGCGAGGAGGGTAGCCTCAGTCTGCAGGACGATATAGATGGGTTGGTCAGATGGGCGGAACAGTGGCAAATGGAATTTAACCCGGAAAAGTGCGAGGTGATGCACTTTGGGGGGACTAACAAGGCAAAGGAATACACAATGAATGGAAAGACCCTAGGCAAGACGGAGGGTCAGAGGGATCTGGGTGTGCAAGTACACAGATCCCTGAAGGCGGCGGAACAGGTGGATAAGGTGGTAAAAAAGGCATATGGGATACTTGCCTTCATTAGCCGAGGCATTGAATATAAGAGCAAGGAGGTTATGATGGAGCTGTATAAAACACTGGTTAGGCCACAGCTGGAATATTGTGTGCAGTTCTGGTCGCCACACTACAGGAAGGATGTGATCGCGTTAGAGAGGGTGCAGAGGAGGTTCACCAGGATGTTACCAGGGCTGGAGCGCTTCAGCTATGAAGAGAGACTGGGCAGGTTGGGTTTGTTTTCCTTGGAGCTGAGGAGGCTGAGGGGGGACATGATTGAGGTGTACAAAATTATGAGGGGCATAGATAGGATGGATGCTGAGGAGCTTTTTCCCTTAGTAGAGGGGTCGATAACTAGGGGGCATAGATTCAAGGTAAAGGGCGGGAGGTTTAGAGGGGATTTGAGAAAGAACTTTTTCACCCAGAGGGTGGTTGGAGTCTGGAACTCACTGCCTGAAAGGGTTGTGGAGGCAGAAACCCTCACAACATTTAAGAAGCATATGGATGTGCACTTGAAATGCCATAACATACAAGGCTACGGGCCAAATGCTGGAATATGGGATTAGATTAGACAGGGCTTGATGGCCGGCGCGGACACGATGGGCCGAAGGGCCTCTATCCGTGCTGTATTACTCTATGACTCTATGACTCTATGACACACTCACTGGAAGGAGACACCGCGGGACACACTCACTGGAAGGAGACACCGCGGGACACATTCACTGGAAGGAGACACCGCGGGACACACTCACTGGAAGGAGACATCGCGGGACACACTCACTGGAAGGAGACGCACCGCGGGACAGACTCGCTGGAAGGAGACACCGCGGGACACACTCACTGGAAGGAGACACCGCGGGACACACTCACTGGAAGGAGACACCGCGGGACACACTCACCGGAATGAGACACCGCGGGACACACTCACTGGAAGGAGACACCGCGGGACACACTCACTGGAAGGAGACACAGCGAGACACACTCACTGGAAGGAGACACCGCGGGACACACTCACTGGAATGAGACACCGCGGGACACACTCACTGGAAGGAGACACCGCGGGACACACTCACTGGAAGGAGACACCGCGGGACACACTCACTGGAATGAGACACCGCGGGACACACTCAGTGGAAGGAGACACCGCGGGACACACTCACTGGAAGGGGACACACCGCGGGACACACTCAGTGGAAGGAGACACCGCGGGACACACTCACTGGAAGGAGACACCGCGGGACAGACTCACTGGAAGGAGACACCGCAGGACACACTCGCTGGAAGGAGACACCGTGGGACACACTCACTGGAAGGAGACACCGCGGGACACACTCACTGGAAGGAGACACCGCGGGACACACTCACTGGAAGGAGACACCGCGGGACACACTCACTGGAAGGAGACACCGCGGGACACACTCGCTGGAAGGAGACACCGCGGGACACACTCACTGGAAGGAGACACCGCGGGACACACTCGCTGGAAGGAGACACCGCGGGACAGACTCGCTGGAAGAGGACACCGCGGGACACACTCACTGGAAGGAGACACCACGGGACACACTCACTGGAAGGAGACACCGCGGGACACACTCACTGGAAGGAGACACCGCGGGACACACTCACTGGAAGGAGACACCGCGGGACACACTCACTGGAAGGAGACACCCAGGGAGAGACGACCTGCGGGAAGGAGGGAGGAGGACAGTAGGAGTATGTTTGTGTGTGTGTGCTAGGCCGATGTAGCAGAGTCTGGTCTCCAATTGTCTTGGATCCCCTTGCCATTGGACCAAGACCTTGCTCTGTCAAGCCCGTGTGGTAGCTGGTGTGCAACAGCCACCCCACGTTAAAAAAATTCACGCACTGGCATCTTCCACCCTTTAAAATGAAGTTTGGGACCTGGAACGTCAGGATCCTCATGGACAACCCCAACAGTGACAGACCGGAACGCCGTACTGCTCATGACTCTACAGCTCACCCTAGCACAGAACCAGTGCGCTACGGTCACCCCACCCACCCACCCCGTCAACCACCTTCTGCCCCACCTGTGACAGAGACTGTAGGTCCCGCATTGCACTCATCAGTCACCTGAGAACTCATTTTTAGTGTGGAAGCAAGTCGTCCTCGGTTCCGAGGGACTGCCTAAGAAGAAGAAGAAGGACCAGGGTGAAAGTATGTCCAGATTACAGTAAGGGCCAGGGTGATAGTATGTCCAAATTACAGTAAGGACCAGGGGGATAGTATGTTCAGATTACAGTAAGGACCAGGGTGATAGTATGTCCAGATTACAGTAAGGACCAGGGTGATAGTATGTCCAGATTATAGTAAAGACCAGGGGGATATTATGTTCAGATTACAGTAAGGACCAGGGTGATAGTATGTCCAGATTACAGTAAGGACCAGGGGGATAGTATGTCCAGATTACAGTAAGGACCAGGGTGATAGTATGTCCAGATTACAGTAAAGACCAGGGGGATAGTATGTTCAGATTACAGTAAGGACCAGGGTGATAGTATGTCCAGATTATAGTAAGGACCAGGGTGATAGTATGTCCAGATTATAGTAAGGACCAGGGTGATAATATGTCCAGATTACAGTAAGGACTAGGGGGATAGTATGTCCAGATTACAGTAAGGACCAGGGTGATAGTATGTCCAGATTATAGTAAGGACCAGGGTGATAGTATGTCCAGATTATAGTAAGGACCAGGGTGATAGTATGTCCAGATTATAGTAAGGACCAGGGTGATAATATGTCCAGATTACAGTAAGGACTAGGGGGATAGTATGTTCAGATTACAGTAAGGACCAGGGTGATAGTATGTCCAGATTATAGTAAGGACCAGGGTGATAGTATGTCCAGATTATAGTAAGGACCAGGGTGATAGTATGTCCAGATTATAGTAAGGACCAGGGTGATAGTATGTCCAGATTACAGTAAGGACTAGGGGGATAGTATGTCCAGATTACAGTAAGGACTAGGGGGATAGTATGTTCAGATTATAGTAAGGACCAGGGGGATAGTATGTCCAGATTATAGTAAGGACCAGGGTGATAGTATGTCCAGATTATAGTAAGGACCAGGGGGATAGTATGTCCAGATTACAGTAAGGACCAGGGTGATAGTATGTCCAGATTATAGTAAGGACCAGGGTGATAGTATGTTCAGATTATAGTAAGGACCAGGGGGATAGTATGTTCAGATTATAGTAAGGACCAGGGGGATAGTATGTTCAGATTATAGTAAGGACCAAGGTGATAGTATGTTCAGATTACAGTAAGGACCAGGGTGATAGTATGTCCAGATTATAGTAAGGGCCAGGGTGATAGTATGTTCAGATTATAGTAAGGACCAGGGGGATAGTATGTTCAGATTATAGTAAGGACCAAGGTGATAGTATGTTCAGATTACAGTAAGGACCAAGGTGATAGTATGTCCACATTACAGTAAGGACCAGGGTGATAGTATGTTCAGATTACAGTAAGGACCAGGGGGATAGTATGTTCAGATTATAGTAAGGACCAAGGTGATAGTATGTTCAGATTACAGTAAGGACCAGGGTGATAGTATGTCCAGATTATAGTAAGGACCAGGGTGATAGTATGTTCAGATTATAGTAAGGACCAGGGGGATAGTATGTTCAGATTACAGTAAGGACCAAGGTGATAGTATGTCCACATTACAGTAAGGACCAGGGTGATAGTATGTTCAGATTACAGTAAGGACCAAGGTGATAGTATGTTCAGATTACAGTAAGGACCAAGGTGATAGTATGTCCAGATTACAGTAAGGACCAGGGTGATAGTATGTTCAGATTACAGTAAGGACCAGGGTGATAGTATGTTCAGATTACAGTAAGGACCAAGGTGATAGTATGTCCACATTACAGTAAGGACCAGGGTGATAGTATGTTCAGATTACAGTAAGGACCAAGGGGATAGTATGTCCACATTACAGTAAGGACCAGGGTGATAGTATGTTCAGATTACAGTAAGGACCAAGGGGATAGTATGTTCAGATTACAGTAAGGACCAAGGGGATAGTATGTTCGGATTACAGTAAGGACCAGGATGATAGTATGTCCAGATTATAGTAAGGGTCATGGTGATAGTATGTTCAGATTATAGTAAGGGTCATGGCGATAGTATGTTCAGATTATAGTAAGGGTCATGGCGATAGTATGTTCGGATTACAGTAAGGACCAAGGTGATAGTATGTTCGGATTATAGTAAGGACCAGGGTGATAGTATGTTCAGGTTACAGTAAGGACCAGGGTGATAGTATGTCCAGATTATAGTAAGGACCAAGGGGATAGTATGTTCAGATTACAGTAAGGACCAGGGTGATAGTATGTCCAGATTATAGTAAGGGTCATGGCGATATTATGTTCGGATTACAGTAGGGACCAGGGTGAAAGTATGTCCACATTACAGTAAGGACCAAGGGGATAGTATGTTCGGATTACAGTAAGGACCAGGGTAATAGTATGTCCAGATTATAGCAAGGGTCATGGTGATAGTATGTTCGGATTACAGTAAGGACCAGGATGATAGTATGTCCAGATTACAGTAAGGGTCATGGCGATAGTATGTCCAGATTATAGCAAGGACCAGGGTGAAAGTATGTCCACATTACAGTAAGGACCAGGGTGATACTATGTCCAGATTACAGTAAGGACCAAGGGGATAGTATGTTCAGATTACAGTAAGGACCAGGGTGATAGTATGTCCAGATTACAGTAAGGGTCATGGCGATAGTATGTCCAAATTATAGCAAGGACCAGGGTGAAAGTATGTCCACATTACAGTAAGGACCAAGGTGATAGTATGTTCGGATTATAGTAAGGACCAAGGGGATAGTATGTTCAGATTACAGTAAGGGCTAGGGTGATAGTATGTCCAGATTATAGTAAGGACCAAGGGGATAGTATGTTCGGATTACAGTAAGGACCAGGGTGATAGTATGTCCAGATTACAGTAAGGGTTGTGGTGATAGTATGTCCAGATTATAGTAAGGACCAGGGTGATAGTATGTTTGATATCCAGTTCTGGATGAGGCACAATTTCATCGAGTTGCATATATAAAGGTTGAAACCGTTATTTTCAGCCCCCAACCGGCACTTACTCCTGATTCCGACCCCTCTCCAGCCAACATTTCGGGCTGAATGGTCTCTAAAACAGCAGTTCCACTTTCACTAAGGTGGTTGTGTAATGGGCCAGGCTGAAACCTTATGTGGAGGATTGTCGCCCCTAGGCCTGGCTAAGAGTGGTATTGATGGAGGCCTGGGCTGAAAACTTCCCACTGTAGGAGAAACCTCACCTTTAAGATTTAGAAACTTTCTTCCAGTGATAAATTATGTGCTGTCATTTTGTGGTACGGAATACCTGTACACACGACTACGTGTGCAGCAGAATTACTGGCATTTGCTGACTAAAGAGCGAAGTTCACAAATCTGGAAGCAAAGGTTTGTTCTGAGGCATCTTTACCTACAAAAGGAAACCAATCACCAGACAAGTAAACTGTGTCAAACACTGCCACCTGCAGGAAAAATAAGGCACTGCTTCAGTGCAAAAATTACATTTATATTTTACTTAATACCGTAGAGCGGATATTTTTTTGCTGCTTTCACATTTACTTACTTTAACTGTAATTCTCCTCCTTGTGATGGTCAGCTTGGCCCATTATTACCTTTGTTTCCAGATTTGTGAGCTCCACTCTTTTTAATCTGCTGCAGATGTAGTCATGTGTACAGGTGTAGATTTATTACAGGATCCATTCACCCACACAATGGAACATAACAGTAACAATAACTATTCACATTTATATAGCGCCTTTAACAAAGAAAAAATGCCTCAAGGCACTTCATAGAAGAGTAATTAGACAAACATGGATGCCGGGCCACAGAAGGAGATATTGGGAGGGGCTTGGTCAAAGAGGTGGGTTTTAAGGATGGTCTTAAGAAAGAGGGAAGTGGAGAGGCAGAATTAGGGGAGGAATTCCAGAGTATAGGGCCGAGATGGGTTTTAGGCATGGTACCAATGTTGGGATGAAAGGAGGGGAGGGGGTTGCACAAATGGCCAGAGTCAGAGGAGTAGAGAGGATGTGGTTGGCGGTGAGGTGGGGTGTAGGCTGCTGTAGGGCTGGAGGAGGTTACAAAGATAGGGAGGGGCAAGAGCATGAAGGGATTTAAACACGAGGATGAGAATTTTAAATTGAATGCATTGGGGGTGCCGAGAGACAATGCAGGTCAACGTGCACAGGGGTGATTGGTGAGCAGGACCTGCTGTGGGATAGGATTCGGGCAGAAGTGTTTTGTATGCGCTGATGTTTACAGAGGGTGGAGAATGGGATCCGGCAAGGAGGTCATTGGAAGAATCAAGTTTGCCAGTGACAAAGGATGAGCGTTTTAGCATCAGATTGGCTGAACTAGGGGCAGAGACGGGCAATGTCATGGAGGCAGAGGTAGGTGATATTTGCGATGGAAAATATATGGGGTCAGGATCTCAGCTTGGGGTGAATAGGATGCCAAGATTGAAAATGGCCTGGTTCAGCCTGAAACAATGACTGGGCAGGGGGATAAAATCGTAGTGAGCGTATGGAGTTTGTGGTACTGAAGATAATGGTTTCTGTCTTTTGAATGTTTAACTGGAGGAAATTGTGCCTCATCTATGACTAGATATCAGACAAGCAGTTTGACAACACAGAGGCACTGGAATGATCGAAAGAGGTGGTGGATAGGTAGAGTTAGGTGTTGTCAATATACATGCGGAGGCTGACTCCATGTCTACGGATGATGTTGTCAAGGGGCAGCATGTAGATGAGAAAGATGAGAGGGCCAAGGATAGATCCTTGGGGGACTCCGTAGGTAATGGTGCAGGGGTGGGAAAAAAAGCTATTGCTGGAGATGCTCTGGCTACAATCAGATAGGTAAGAGTCAAACTAAGCAAAGGCAATGAGATGGGCAATGGAGGAAAGGCATTGGGAGAAGATGGTGTGGTCAACCGTGTCAAAGGTTGCAGAGAGTTAGAGAAGGGCGAGAAGGGATAATACACTATGGTTACAGTAACAGAGGATGTAATTTGTGACTCTGATTAGTGCTGTTTCAATTCTATGGCAGGACGGAAACCTGATTGGAGAGATTCAAACATGAAATTGTGGGAAAGATAGGCCTGAATTTGGAAGACGACAACACATTCAAGAACGGTGGAGAGGAAGGAGAGGTTGGATATTGGGGGATAGTTTGCCAGAACAAAGGGGTCAAGTGAGTTTTTGAGGAGGAGGTTGATGGTGGCTGATTTGAAAGGGAGGGGGACAGTACCTGAAGAGAGGGAACTGTTAACAATATCAGCTAAAATGGGGACCAGGAAGGGAAGTTGGTTATCAGAAGTTTAGTGGGAATGAGATCAATGGAACAGGAGGTGGGTCTTGTAGTGTATGTACCTTTAAGAGAGAACTACTTTTACAGCTCCTGTATACTGTAGTACCGGCAGTGACCACACCTGTATATGAGCCTTGAGCATGTCTTGAGACTACCCTACTCCAGTAAACACCTGTTGATTGTTAAGTTACAGCCTCCGTGTAGTTATTGGAAAACATCATACTTTAAGAATCACGGATTCAACAGGTCTTATGGACAAAATGAGCTTGCAGAGAGCATAAGAGAGAACTAGGAGAGAAACTAAAGATGATGCAGGTTCAGGACTAAGGCAAGGGGAAGTTTGGGAGAGGTTTGATAGAAGCAGCTGAAAGAATGGTCTCAATCTTCCTCAATCCACTTCTTGTTGGAGGTGAGGGTGGAGGGGGTAGGGGAGAAGGCTTTAAGGAGACTGTTAGTAATGTTGAAAAGAACCCAGTTGTTATCTTTGCTTTCCAGGATGATTCTGGAGTAGTGGGCAGTCCTGGCAGAGGAGAGTGAAGCCTGTTAGTGCTTGATGTGTCCGGCCAGCATATATTACCATGCTTCTTAGTGAAGGTGAAATTGCTTTTTATGTATTTAAATCCAATTTCACATCCCCCCAGGCGGCAAGAGAAATACCATCTGTCATGTAGCCCTGTAAACCAGAAATAAAGAGAACACAAAGTAAGGTAAAAATCCGTCTTTCGGATGAGACGTTAAACCGAGGCCCCATCCGCCCTCTCAAGTGGACGTAAAAGATCCCATGGTACTATTTTGAAGAAGTGCAGAGGAGTTCTCCCCAGTGTCCCAGCCAACACCACTAAAACAGATTATCTGGTCATTATCACATTGCTGTTCATAGGAACTTGCTATCTGTAAATTGGTTTACGCCTTTCCTACATTACAACCGTGACTAAACGTCAAAAGTACCGCATTGCCTGTAAATAGGTTTGGGACATCCTGAGGCTGTGAAAGGCGCTATGTAAATGCAAGTCTTTCTTTCTTTGGCCTCACTGACCTCTTCTTCCATCAGCTGATTTTTTTTTTTAAGGCTAAAATGTTATGATGTGAAAATAACTGTTAAATGATCAGCATTAGCAATCCATGGCGTTTTCCGAATCCTTGCAATATGAGGTAACTCACTAAAAGGAGAAGTGATCGCGGATTCCTTACCTTTGCATTGTAACCCTTGTTTCATCAAACCCCAGAGCAAAGAACCACAGTGATCACAGAACGTGGGCACTTTGAAATTGTGAATACTAAACTTATGAGGCATGTTGACACTGAAGCGCTGGGAGCCCACCTGCACAGAAAGCAAACAGAAAAGATACATTTCAGCCAAAGCGTTTGAATCAGTTTAAGACACCTGTACACAAAACAGCTGTTGCCAGCTGTAGGAAACACAGAGCTGAAATAGAACTGTGCTACCCAGAGCTAATGACAGGTAGTACACGAATGTCTAGAGTAATGGATAAAGGTGCCTCTGACGCACCTTTCGTTAATTTTGTTGGCTTTTATAAGGCCTCAATAGGGTCACTACTTAGCTTCTCTTGCTCTATCACCAGGAGTATTATATCACATTTGATCAAGGTCAAAGCAAGTTGGTGAGGTCTGCAGGGCTGCTAAACCAGCAATGTCATCATGCTATTTATTGTTTACAATGTGACAAAAAAGCCATTCTGTCTTATTCCCCATCGCCCATAAAAATATGGTTGTTGTCCATTCCATGTCGCCAGGAAACAATGTTCAATTGCACCATGCAAAATATATACCTCATCCTGCGCTTCTTGCTTCTTCAAACCAGCACACTTGGTTATGATAAGTTCATGACATCGTTTATGCACCACACAAGTACAGACTGTAAATTCAAAAGAAAGAAAAGTTTTTGTTCATTGTCAGCTTTGAACTTCACCGAATATTAGTCAAAGTGGGAAATCAAAAGTGCAACAACACCAAAGCAAGAGCAAGCAACCAAATCCATCAACTGAAATGATCAGCACTCAGGATTTGGTTACATTTGCTCTTTTTGCAGTTTATTTTCTTGCTTTCAACATATAAATTCAATAAATTGTATGAGCCTCATTATTAGTCTGTGGGCAAATTTGCAACTCGATACAACCAGAGGCATTAACGGATTTTGCCCCCCCCGTCACAAATGGAAGGCTTGCACTCTGAACCTTGGTATTTTCATTCTGTCTGAAGGAGCTAATATCATGAGTGGATCAATGTAGCGTGAGTTGCATCTTTTATGCTCTGCCATCTGATTAGTTATACTTATTCTAGCCATAATCACTCATTCCTGATTTACTTAGTCTCTCCTCTTTTCAACCTGGTCCTGCACTATAGACTTTGGCCCTTCACTGTTTCAATTTTAAAAAGTACATCATTGTTATGTAAGAGTAGTTTTGTTCAATATTACCAAGATATTGTAAAATCTATCAAGCAGTATATATCCTGGGAAAGGCAATAGTCAGACAATATTTGTATTTGTTTCTCTGCTCATTAAAACAGAATGATAGTGCGCACACAGTGAATCGCAGGCAGTAATTATGCCCAATGTTCTTGTTGATGCAATCATCACAATGGCAGTCAAATTGGAAAAAGAGCTCTGCTGCTACACGAGTTCATTAATATGTCAGTAAAATGAATGATTTATTAATACTGGTCAACATTTATCAACATAATCTCAGTTTTAGGGTCAATTTCTCAACATCTACACAAAGCCAAAAAACCTGTGGAATTTGTCTGCCAAAACAATCTTTGTTAACTAGTCTCCTTGGATTTCTTGATTCCATGTAAACAGTAGTGAACACTTTTTTCTTTCAAGAAATGTCTGATTTATTAATTGGGCAAATGTAGCTAAATACTGGAAGGCTGAATAGTGACTAGAACGTTCCCTGCCAACTTAACATTTAATTCATTAAAATACAAGTCAATAAGCCCGTTGATGGAAAATTAGTTGACTGATAACAGGTTTCTATAAGTAGACTCAGGTAACAAGACAGAAAAATAGAACCCACTCTGCCATTCAGTGACATATCCCTTCTGCCCACTGTGACAGTGACCATAATCCATTAACCTCACTGATGTCAAGTGGCTAATTTGCTCTGGGTTACTGAATGCTTACACGAATGGTATTCATTTAATTCGTTTAATTTTTTTTTTAATGTATTTTCATGACTATCGATAGCGTGAGAGGGTCCCATTATGCCATGTGAGCTGCCTCTTACCTGTGCCATTGAGTAACTGGTTGCACTTTGAAAATTCCCACAATTGGTTAAACATTAAACTCATTTCAACATCAAACAGCTGATTCCCACATGACGGTAAGTTTTTGCATTTATGTTTCCGCACAGGGGATAGCATCCGGCAGCAGGAAGAATGCTGATTCCCCCTCAGAAAAAAGACAGCTGGTTGGTGATGGTCGCCCCCAATATGCCACTTAAGCAGGTAATTCTGGCCAGCAGGCCCAAAATGGCGGGGCCCCAGACAACTGCACCTACCATCACAAAACAGTAAAGAATTTCCTCTGAGGCAGGAGATCTTTTCAATTATTCTCTGTTGAAGTACTTTAACTTGAGAATCTTTAAACCCCTCCCACTCACCCCCCAAGATTATTAATCAAACCCGTGAACAATTCACTAGTGGTGCAATATATCCTCTATATATATTATTAACATTTTACATTAGCAGCATTTGGCAGGTTCAAGATTTGGAAAATTCTAGTAATTCGGTTAAGCAGGGACATGTATTCTGAAAAATTTTTTGAATAATGCCTCCAAGTCCTTCAGGCCTTGGGCTAGAAGCAAAAAAAAGCCCATCAGCGACATTTATAACAGCTATTTAACCAGTGCTCTCTTGGCAAAAGTAAACACTTCCATTGGGGCTTTCGGGACTGTGCAGCCTGTTTCATGCATTACTGTAATAAAGTACAGTTGCCACATGATTCCTCATCGAACTGACATGGTGATGAATTTCACAAATTCAAACCTGGCCAAGCAGAAACCCGTGTAAACTAGTCGATTTATGTTTTATTTCAGCATGCATCTGTCACACAACCACTGGATAGTTAGCAGAAATAGAACAGTGAAGCTGTACAGAACAGTAAATGTATCAAGGCAATAATCTTTAAGATAGGAATGTGAAACCCATGTCTTACCCTGACACTGGTATCCTTGTTTACCTATTACTCCCCTGTAAAAAAACACAGAACAAACAAGTGTTGAGTTAGATTATTGGTTTATTGCCATTTATATATTTATTTTCAAAATTACAATCTCAGTATTTAAAAACAGTATTTTCACATGCTCCAAGTGGAGGGGAAGGTTCCTATTAATCTATCATGCTGATCAATGATTTTATATCAAAGTCACTAGACGTCTCAGAAATGGTATCGCAAGATCATCAAAAATAGGTTCTGTCTTTTTCCGTAGTTTGTATTTTTTAAGTAACTTCTTTATGCTTTCAAGAGTTTAGATTCACATAATATTTTATCAAGCATTTGTATGCTTTGATTCCATGGTGCTTGCTGGAGGAGCACACTGATGCATTAAGGTTTCTTGGCATGGTTTGGCTTGCACTGAGAGGAATGCAGATTTAAATACTGAAGCAATTTGATTGCTCTTGGCCCCTAGGGTTCAGTTGATTGGGGAACGAGAGGATCCTACTTACTAGTGGCTCTCTTGGTTCTACGTACCAATTAATATGAAATGATATACAGGTCTGTGTTGCAGATTCATGACCACGAGGACATGCACAGAGGCTGACAGTCTCACTTCAATTAAGACTTCAATAGAAGAAATGACATGGAATAGAAGAAACTTGTTGGTATAGCCACCACAGCTAAAAATACAGATTCACCATCAAGAGGACAGGAAGACAGATAATGAACTCTTCCCAGACTCCACCTGTCAATTAGCTGCTATAATGTGCGCTAGTGAGGTGACTGGTGTCGGCTGCCTTCTGTGGATAGCTGTTTGCCTCACCTGCCAACTGGTTGACAAAGACTCGGGAGTTTTAGCCTCAGTATCAGTAGTTCAGCAGACAACAAATATTTTATGTATTACTAAATTTACTTGACCAAAACGATACCTATGACATGGCAATTTTACAGATGCAAAGCTTCTAAAAAAATATATTACCATGGTGGAATGAAATCTGCTCATCGGGTTGGCTTTTGAAACATTTGTGCTTGAAGTGCTTTGTGTATCAGCTGCATATTCTAGACCATGAATAGAATTGCCTCAGAGCAAATGCAAATTTGAAATACAAAAGAGAGTTGTATCTTCTGACATGCTGAATTCTGACCTGCATTCCATATTGCATTCTGAATCGAGGTGTTACCACTTCCTCTACTCTCAACTGAGAAGATACTTCATTCACACAGTGACAATCTGTAATGGCTACATTAACCTTCACTCCCATTGGAAAAGGTTCAGCATCAACCAAAAATATTTCAATCAACTTCACACCTGTGATACGTGCACTTTTTTCTTTCATTTTCTCTCCCCCTTTGCTGAAGGCATTATTTCAGCTCCCTGTCCCTTTGCTCCACCATTAGCAGCAGAACCTTCATCAACCCGGGTTTGAATCTGAAATTCACTTCCTAAACTCCGCTATCTCTCACCTTCTTTAAAAACCTCCTCAAAACCCACAACCTCAAAACCTACATCTTCAATCAAGCTTTTGCTCACTGCTCCCAATCTCTCTTTTCTTGGCTTAACTTCCACGTCAAGCAGCTCGGGACATTTTTACATTAAACATGCTAAATAAATGCAAGTTGTTGCTATTGTCACTACACAGCTATAAGGAGCAGGAACCTTATGATTGTTCCCTTACCTGAGATCAGTTGACTTAGCACAACCTGAGACTTCCTAGTCTGTCTCACACGGTACTACAACAACAACAACTTGTATTTATATAGTGCCTTTAATGTAGTAAAATATCCCAAGGCGCCGCACAGGAGTATTATAAGATGAAAAATTTGACACCGATTCACATAAGAATAAATTAGGGCAGGTGACCAAAAGCTTGGTCAAAGAGGTAGGTTTTAAGGAGCATCTTAAAGGAGGAAAGAGAGGTAGCGAGGTGGAGAGGTTTAGGCAGGGAATTCCAGAGCTTAAGGCTGTGGCAACAGAAAGCACAGCCACCAATGGTTGAGCAATTATAATCAGAGATGCTCAAGAATGCAGAATTAGAGGAGCGCAGCTATCTCGGGGGGTTGTGGGGCTGAAGGAGATTACAGAGATAGGGAGGGGTGAAACCATGAAGGGATTTGAAAACAAGGAGGAGAATTTTGAAATCGAGGCGCTGCTTAACCGGGAGCCAATGTAGGTCAGCGAGCACAGGGGTGATGGGCGAACGGGACTTGGTGCGAGTTAGGACACGGGCAGCCGAGTTTTGGATGGCCTCAAGTTTACATAGGGTGGAATGTGGGAGGCCAGCCAGGAGTGCGTTGGAATAGTCAAGTCTCGAGGTAACAAAGTCAAGTGTAGGTCCCTTGCAGTCAGAATCAGGGGAATTTATAATGGGGAACAAAGAAACGGCAGACCAATTAAATACATACTTTGGTTCTGTCTTCACAAAGGAGGACACAAATAACCTCCCAGAGATGTCAGGGATCATAGGGTCTAAGGAAATGGAGGAACTGATAGAAATCAGTATTTGTAGGTAAATGGTGTTAGAGAAATTGACGGGATTGAAGGCCGATAAATCCCCAGGGCCTGATAATCTACATCCTAGGGTACTTAAGGAAGTGGCCCTAGAAATAGTAGATGCATTGCTGGTCATCTTCCAAAATTCGATAGACTCTGGAACAGTACCCATGGATTGGCGGGTAGCTAATGTTACCCCACTGTTCAAAAAAAGTGGTAGAGAGAAAACGGGGAATTACAGACCGGTAAGCCTGACATCAGTAGTGGGGAAAATGCTAGAGTCCATTATAAAAGATGTAATAGCAGAGCACTTGGAAAACAGTGACCAGATCAGACAAAGTCAACATGGATTTACAAAAGGTAAATCGTGCTTGACTAATCCTACTGGAATTTTTTGAGGATGTAACTGGTAAAATAGATAAGGGAGAACCAGTGGATGTGGTGTATTTGGACTTTCAAAAGGCTTTCGATAAGGTCCCACATAAGAGATTAGCGTGTAAAGGTAAGGCACATGGGATTGGGGGCAAGGTATTGACTTGGATAGAGAACTGGTTGGCAGACAGGAAGCAAAGAGTTGGAATAAACGGGTCTTTTTCCGAGTGGCAGGCAGTGACTAGTGGGGTACCGCAGGGATCGGTCCTTGGACCCCAGCTATTCACAATATATATTAATGATCTAGACGAGGGAACTAAATGTAATATCTCCAAGTTTGCAGATGACACAAAGCTGGGTGGGCGTGTGTGCTGTGAGGAGGATGCCGAGAAACTCCAGTATGATTTGGACAGGTTGGGTAATTGGGCAGAAGCATGGCAGATGCAATATAACGTGGATAAATGCGAGGTTATCCACTTTGGTGTCAAAAACAAGAAGGCAGATTATTATCTGAATGGCAATAGATTGGGAGAAGGGGAAGTGCAACGAGACCTGGGCGTCCTTGTGCACCAGTCGCTGAAGGTAAGCATGCAGGTGCAGCAGGCGGTTAAGAAGGCAAATGGTATGTTGGCCTTCGTAGCGAGAGGGTTTGAGTACAGGAACAAAGATGTCTTGCTGCAGTTGTACAAGGCCTTGGTGAGACCACATCTTGAGTATTGTGTGCAGTTTTGGTCGCCTTATCTGAGGAAGGATGTTCTTGCCGTGGAAGGAGTGCAGTGAAGATTCACCAGGCTGATACCTGGGATGGCAGGAATGACATATGAAGAGAGATTGGGTTGATTGGGCTTGTACTCGCTGGAGTTTAGAAGAATGAGAGGGAATCTCATTGAAACTTATAAAATTCTAACAGGACTAGACAGACTAGATGCAGGAAGGATGTTCCCGATGGTCGGGGAGTCCAGAACCAGGGGTCATAGTCTAAGGATAAGGGGTAAGCCATTAGGACAGAGATGAGGAGGAATTTCTTCACCCAGAGAGTGGTGAACCTGTGGAATTCTCTTCCACAGAAGGCAGTAGAGGCCAATTCATAGAAACATAGTAGACAGGAGCAGGAGTAGGCCATTCAGCCCCTCAATCCTGCTCCGCCATTCAATGCGATCATGGCTGATCATCCAAATTCAGTACCCGGTCCCTGCTTTCTCCCCATACCCATTGATCCCTTTAGCCTTAAGAAATATATCCAACTCCTTCTTGAATATATTTAATAAATATATTCAAGAAGGAGTTGGATATATTTTTTAAGGCTAAAGGGATCAAGGGATATGGGGAGAAGGCAGGGACAGGGTACTGAATTTGGATGATCAGCCATGATCGCATTGAATGGCGGAGCAGGCGCGAGGGGCCAAATGGCCTACTCCTGCTCCTATCTTCTATATCTATGTTTCTATGTTCAAAGGCATGGATGAGGGTTTCAGCAGCGGATGAGCTGAGGCAAGGGCGGAGACGGGCGATGTTACCGAGGTGGAAATAGGCGGTCTTTGTTATGCTGCAGATATGTGGTCGGAAGCTCATTTCAGGGTCAAATATGACACCAAGGTTGCGAACAGTGTGGTTCAGCCGCAGACAGATGTTAGGGAGAGGGATGGAGTCAGTGGCTGGGGAACGGAGTTTGTGGCAGGGACTGAAAACAATGGCTTCGGTTTTCCCAATATTTAATTGGAGAACATTTTTGCTCATCCAGAACTGTATGTCGGACAAGCAGTCTGACAATTTAGAGACCGTGGAGGGATCGAGAGGAGAGGTAGTGAGGTAGAGCTGGGTGTTGTCAGCGTCACTGGATGATGCCTTTAGGTAATTGCCATTTTGCAAAAAAGTTCCTGATTAAATGTTGAAAATGTGTTATGTTCAGCTCTTTTCTCTACTAACATTCTTCACATAAATACGTCCCAGCTGCATGAATCAGAAGATAATTTATATTTGCTGTTCACAACTGCTCATGGTGTTAGATTTGCAGTACCATTCCTAAAAAATCTGTAATTAATGCATTAAGGAAAGTCACGAGCTGAGAAAGTTAATGAATAAGGAGTTAATTAAAAAATTACATAATTCAAAGAAAATCAAGTACATCTACATCTTATTTAAATTACTGGCACTTCAGATTTGAACTTGCATAATTTCTTCCATCATTTCAAATTTGTATGTTAGGAGGCAACAGCGGGTTTCCTGTTGGTAGTCATGGAATTTAACGCTTTAACACCCAATTTCATTGCTACTGCACTGGCTAAAAGGCAAAATGCCTTTCATAGCACATTTTCAACATTTAATTAGGAATTAAATCTGATGAATGGAGGCAAAGACCCACCACCAACTTCTCGGGGCAATGAGGGATGTGAATAAATGCAGACTTGACAGTGCTGTGCACATCCCAAGAACAAATAAAAAAGGCTGGAGCGTATGAACAATTTGGCCTTGTGCAGTTCTTTTCTGAAAAGTTTACTTGTCATCATAGCTGAAATGTCCTACTAAGGACACAATTCCAGGCCATATTATTAGAGACAGCACCAAGGGTGACAAATGATTTACAATATTCACCAAACTAACTTTATTGTTGCAGTGGCCATTACCCGCAGACACAAGTAAGGCACCATCTTCATTTAGTTTGAGGTATATTTTTCTCTTTGTTTATGCAAGGAGCCAGAACAATGTGTCACTGGAGATAGGATCTCAGATATGCCAAATCTAACAGATGCACAGGGAACAGAAAAAGCCTATCACAGAGGGGATAAGCCAATCTCTGTTTGATCATACCTCCAATGGTTGACAAAAAAATAGTTTGCCTGACAGTTTGGTATTACTCCTGACTCATCCCGAGAAACCTGGGTAACTGTTCAAAGCATATAGTACAGGACATCATGATGGTTGAAAAAGAGCAAGAGAAAAGATAAATGGATTAGTAGTGATTAGTTGATGCCAACCTTGGGTTTAAAGTGTGTGTAGATTGTAGGAGGAAGGAAAGACTCAGGAGGATAAGCAGCTCCATCGTTTGCAGGCCCTGGGAAAGAATAAGTTAAGGCAGGAAAATAGCTAGGTGCAATAAAAATTAATTTTAACAATACCACCAAGGGCAATTCAAAATCTAGGCCAGTGTGTACAAAAATGAAATGTAACCTCATTCTTAGGAATGAAAGTTTCTCAACACTTTAAAGTACTACAAAGTTGTAAAAGTTTGAGAACTGCATGCTCATGTTATGGAACCTTTTATGTCTGTCAATCAAACTAGACACACTAGGGATTGGGGTTAATTTTGACTTTATGTGGTAGTGTAAAATGGGTGATAGTGAATCGGCAGCCCGTTTTACATCTCCCCCGACTTTTATTTCCATTGACTCAAGAATCACTGAATTAACACTGAAGAAGTTGTCAATGGTAAAGAAACCTAGAGCCATCAGAAGACTGCGGCCACTGACATTGAAAACTGGAAAAGATTCCTTTCAGGGCAAGAGGAAGAAGCAGCATATCATTCAGCAAAATTATGTTTTTTTATTGAGAAATCAAGGTGGCAGGCGAAAGCTCATAGTGCAGGACACTATTTTCACCAGGCACTCACAGGGTCAAGTATTCTAACCTTCCACTGACAGATGGAGCTTTCCAATTTGGGTATCAGGAATGCCTGGCATTTTGGTTGGTTGGTGACACTAAGGAACCAAAGTCTGTATTAAGGTCTATGTTGGCCATATCAAATGTGGTAAACCACTGTTATACCTGCCTGTGTGGGTGTTTGTATTCCACTGTGTACATGTCTGTACATGCCTCGGCTGACTCCTCCCACGAGTCCAGGTATAAAGGTGACTGCTCCACAGTCCCTCTGTATTCTGGACTGGTCGACCACTCAAGGCACACCTTCATTCTCTTGTTAATAAAAGCCAGTTAGTTACTCGCTTAACCTCAGTCTTTTGAGTAATTAATAGCGCATCAATTTTATTAACACGATTTTTTTATAATGGAGTAGATCCTCACACCAGCATGCCTGGACTTAGACCATCGGGAGGCGGACGCATCCACCAAGTTTGCTCACTGGCTTAGGTGCTTTGAAAGATTCCTGGTCGCCTCCGCTGCAACGGTCAAATCGGATGAGGACAAACTGGATGTCCTGACCTCCAAAGTGAACCACCGAGCGTACTCGGTCATCCAGGACGCGACCTCGTACACGGCTGCTCTCAAGCTCCTCAAGGACCAGTACACGCGCCCAGTGAACGAGGTGTACGCCAGGCACCTCCTGGGGAGTCGTAAACAACAACCTGGGGAATCGACCGAGGAATACCTTCAGGCACTGTCTGTGCTTGGCCGGGCCTGTGGTTGTAAGGATGTAAAGGCCGCCGTGTACACAGAGGAACTTATCCGGGACACTTTTGTAGCGGGCCACAGGTCCAATTACACCCGACAGCGACTGTTGGAGCAGAGTGACCTCGGCCTCAACAAGGCCTCTGAACTCGCACTATCATTGGACGCAGCCTACCGGGACATGGATGCCTACTCCTCTGCACCGTGGACGCCGCGGGGAACGACAGCCTGGGACACGGTAGGACCGTCTCATAGCGCCGTGCCACCCCAGCCACATCCCAGCAACGGCCCAACTACCGCAGCAGTGTCCCAAGGCCAGAAATGCTACTTCTGTGGCCAGGCCAAACACCCCAGAGCGCGCTACCCGGCGAAAAATACGATCTGCTCGGGCTGCGGGAAGAAGGGACACTACGCCAGCGTCTGCAGGGCCAAAGCCACCCCGAACCCCAGCAGCGCCGTGTGTGGGCCGTGTGGGCCGCCACCTTGGGCCTCCCCAGCCATGTGCGAACCACCGGAACAGCAGCCATTTTGGACGCCTCCAGCCACATGGGGATCATGGATGCCGCCATCTTGGACGCCAGCCGGGACGCAGCAGGCCCCCAACACCGCCTCATCTGATACCCGCAGCGACACACCGACCCCTACGCTGGCCTCCGTTACGCTGGACCAAGCGAGACCGCACCAACTGGCCCAGTCCACAATGGACATTAAGGTAAATGGTCACGAAACAACCTGCCTTTTTGACTCTGGAAGCACGGAGAGCTTCATCCACCCTGACACGGTGCGGCGTTGCTCTCTCCCAGTCCTGCCTGCGCACCAGCGGATTTCTATGGCCTCCGAGTCCCAGTCGGCGGACATTGGCGGCTACTGCATGGTGACACTCTTAGTAGACGGGACTGTGTACGATAATTTTAAACTTCTGGTCCTGCCCCACCTCTGCGCTGCCGTTCTACTGGGGTTAGATTTTCAGTGCCACCTTAAAAGTGTTACGATGGCGTACGTTGGACCCCTCCCCCCACTCACAGTCCGCAGCCAGCAGCTTCCAAATTGCCCGCCGCGCACCAGGTGCAACCTCTCCACACTCAGAGTCACCCCCCCCTCCCCCTCGACTGTTTGCTAACCTCACCCCCGACTGTAAGCCCATCGCCACAAAGAGCAGGCGATACAGTGCCGGGGACAGGGTTTTCATTAAAACCGAAGTGGAGCGGCTCCTGAAGGAGGGGATTATTGAGGGCAGCACCAGCCCCTGGCGAGCCCAGGTTGTGGTCGTTAAGACCGGCGAGAAGCAGCGCCTGGTCATCGACTACAGCCAGACAATAAATCGCTACACCCTGCTGGACGCTTACCCACTCCCCCGCATAACTGATATGGTCAACCAGATCGCGCAGTACCGCGTCTTCTCGACCATTGACCTGAAATCAGCGTACCACCAGCTCCCTGAGGACCGCCAGTATACTGCCTTTGAGGCAAACGGCCGCCTCTATCACTTCCTTAGGGTTCCCTTTGGCGTCACCAATGGGGTCTCCGTCTTCCAAAGGGAGATGGACCGGATGGTCGATCAAAATGCGTTGCAGGCCACTTTCCCATATCTGGACAATGTGACCATCTGCGGCCATGACTTGCAGGACCATGACGCAAACCTCGAAAAATTCCTCTGCACCGCCCAACTCCTGAACCTGACGTATAAAAAGGAGAAGTGCATATTCCGCACAACCCGCCTCGCCATCCTTGGCTGTGTTGTGGAACACGGAGTCATCGGTCCCGACCCCGACCGGATGCGTCCCCTTATGGAACTCCCGCTGCCCCACTGCCTCAAGGCCCTGAAGAGGGCCTAGGGTTTTTCTCCTATTACGCCCAGTGGGTCCCCTACTATGCGGACAAGGCCCGTCCGCTGATCAAGTCCACCTCTTTTCCATTGACGGCAGAGGCCCGCTTAGCCTTCCACCGTATCAAGGAAGACATTGCCAAAGCCACCATGCATGCAGTGGACGAATCCATCCCCTTCCAGGTGGAAAGCGACGCGTCCGACTTTGCCTTGGCCGCTACCCTTAATCAGGCGGGGAGACCCGTGGCCTTCTTTTCACGAACCCTCCAGGGCCCGGAGACCAGACACTCCGCTGTTGAGAAGGAGGCCCAGGCTATTGTGGAGGCTGTGCGTCATTGGAGGCACTACCTGGCCGGAAAACGATTTACCCTGCTCACTGACCAGCGTTCAGTTGCTTTTATGTTTAACAACAAGCAGAGGGGCAAAATCAAAAACGACAAGATCTTGAGGTGGAGAATCGAACTTTCCACCTACAATTACGAGATCTTGTACCGGCCCGGGAAGCTCAATGAACCCCCGGATGCTCTATCGCGTGGCACCTGCGCCAGCGCGCAGATCGATAGACTGCGGGCCCTCCACAATGACCTCTGCCACCCGGGGGTCACCAGGTTCTTCCACTTCATCAAGGCCCGCAACCTGCCTTACTCCATTGAGGAGGTCAGGACCATGACCAGGAACTGCCAAGTCTGCGCTGAGTGCAAACCGCACTTTTATAGACCAGACAGGGCTCACCTGATAAAAGCCACTCGCCCCTTCGAGCGCCTGAGCATTGATTTTAAAGGGCCTCTCCCCTCCTCCGACCGCAATGTGTACTTCCTCAACATTATTGATGAGTACTCCCGTTTCCCGTTCGCCATCCCCTGCCCAGACATGACCAGTACCACGGTCATTAAATGTCTGAACGACCTCTTCACCCTGTTCGGTGTCCCCAGCTATATCCATAGCGACCGGGGCTCA
Organism: Somniosus microcephalus; assembly: GCF_052327205.1. NCBI lineage: Eukaryota > Metazoa > Chordata > Chondrichthyes > Squaliformes > Somniosidae > Somniosus > Somniosus microcephalus. The sequence goes on along the minus strand of NC_140989.1, from coordinate 56,047,808 downwards.
TCGTTTATGTGCGACGAACTCCGCCAGTACCTGCTCGCTAGGGGTATTGCCACAAGCAGGACCACCAGTTACAACCCCCGGGGGAACGGACAGGTGGAAAGAGAGAATGCGACAGTTTGGAAGGCCGCCCTGCTAGCCTTAAAGTCTAGGGGCCTTCCGACCTCCCGCTGGCAGGATGTGCTCCCCGATGCGCTCCACTCTATTCGGTCACTGCTCTGCACTGCCACTAACGCCACCCCTCACAAGAAAATGTTTGTCTTCCCAAGGAAGTCCACATCGGGGACATCGCTACCGCCATGGCTGACGTCCCCAGGGCCGGTCCTACTGAGAAGACACGTGAGGACCCATAAAACGGACCCCCTGGTCGAGAGGGTCGACCTCCTCCACGCCAACCCCCAGTATGCTTACATTGCGTACCCGGACGGGCAGGAGGACACAGTCTCCATACGAGACCTCGCACCCTCGGGGGCCCCAGTAACCCACTACCCACTACCACCCCCCCCCACGATCCAATATCCAACCCCAGCAGACGGCACGCCTGGGCCCCGCGACCCGCTCGACACCCACGAGGACTACACACCAGTGCCCCAGACTACGCGGGACTCGACGCCGGAAGCTTCACTACCCCTGCCGTCGCCACGTCGATCACAGCGGCAGACAAGACCTCCAGAGAGACTCCAATACACAAACTTTTAATACACTTCACCCCGCCGGACTCATTTTTAAACAAGGGGTGAATGTGGTAAACCACTGTTATACCTGCCTGTGTGGGTGTTTGTATTCCACTGTGTACATGTCTGTACATGCCTCGGCTGACTCCTCCCACGAGTCCAGGTATAAAGGTGACTGCTCCACAGTCCCTCTGTATTCTGGACTGGTCGACCACTCGAGGCACACCTTCATTCTCTTGTTAATAAAAGCCAGTTAGTTACTCGCTTAACCTCAGTCTTTTGAGTAATTAATAGCGCATCATCAATCTACTCTGAGAGTGATTATCTTGAAGCCCTTTAAGTTGACTTTACAGATGGACTTTGTACGTGTAAAACCATTAAGGTGCTTTCACTTCAGGTTGAGGATAACACTTTAGGATAGCAAAATTCCAACCATTTCATGGCATGGTTAAATACAACAGGCACTAGGGCACTAGTAGCCAGCTTGATTTATATCTTCAGTTAAGGACCCAGCACATAGTCTTGGGAGAGGGAGAAGTTATGATAGTTCTTCTGATTTAGTTTAGAAGTAAAAGCTACTGATAATTTTTTGAGGATGTAACTGGTAGAATAGATAAGGGAGAACCAGTGGATGTGGTGTATTTGGACTTTCAGAAGGCTTTCGATAAGGTCCCGCATAAGAGATTAGCGTGTAAAGTTAAAGCACATGGGATTGGGGGCAAGGTACTGACTTGGATAGAAAACTGGTTGGCAGACAGGAAGCAAAGAGTTGGAATAAATGGGTCTTTTTCCGAGTGGAAGGCAGTGACTAGTGGGGTACTGCAGGGATCGGTGCTAGGATCCCAGTTATTCACAATATATATTCATGATCTAGACGAGGGAATTAGATGTAATATCTCCAAGTTTGCAGATGACACAAAGCTGGGTGGGCGTGTGTGCTGTGAGGAGGATGCAGAGAAACTCCAATACGATTTGGACAGGTTGGGCGATTGGGCAGATGCATGGCAGATGCAGTATAATGTGGATAAATGCGAGATTATCCACTTTGGTGGCAAAAACAGGAAGGCAGAATATTATCTGAATGGCAATAGATTGGGAAAAGGGGAAGTGCAACAAGACCTGGGTGTCCTTGTGCACCAGTCGCTGAAGGTAAGCATGCAGGTGCAGCAGGTGGTTAAGAAGGCAAATGGTATGCTGGCCTTCATAGCGAGAGGTTTTGAGTACAGGAGCAAGGATGTCTTGCTGCAGTTGCACAGGGCCTTGGTGAGACCACACCTTGAGTATTGTGTGCAGTTTTGGTCGCCTTATCTGAGGAAGGATGTTCTTGCCATGGAGAGAGTGCAGCGGAGATTCACCAGACTGATAGCTGGGATGGCAGGAATGACGTATGAGGAGAGATTGGGTCGATTAGGCTTATATTCGCTGGAATTTAGAAGAATGAGAGGGGATCTCATTGAAACTTATAAAATTCTAACAGGACTAGACAGACTAGATGCAGGAAGGATGTTCCCGATGGCAGGGGAGTCCAGAACCAGGGGTCACAGTCTAAGGATAAGGGGTAAGCCATTTAGGACTGAGATGAGGAGGAATTTCTTCACCCAGAGAGTGGTGAACCTGTGGAATTCTCTACCACAGAAGGCCATTGAGGCCAATTCATTAAATATATTCAAGAAGGAGTTAGATTATATTTCTTAAGGCTAAGGGGATCAAGGGATATGGGGAGAAAGCAGGGACAGGGTACTGAATTTGGATGATCAGCCATGATCGCATTGAATGGCGGAGCAGGCTCGAGGGGGCGAATGGCCTACTCCTGCTCCTATCTTCTATGTTTCTATGAGTTAGCTGACACATCTGGGGCAGCAGTTGAGGCATTACAATTGCCTCTTTGCTCTTAGACAAGGAATAGAAAAATAATAAACAAAGTTCTTAATCGTGATCCATCTAGAAATGATGTATTTATGGATTTCTGGTCAGGACAGAACTTGGCTTGGCTGAGATATCCTTCCATGGTTGAACTCAGTGTCAAGGCTCACAGGTGAGGAATAGCCACCTGAGCGAAATACCAAAGGATGGTCATGGAGGCACACTCCAGCAAGAGTCAATGCTTTCAGTAAAAGAGAGAAAATTGTCACAAACAATTGCTTTTGTGTATTCTGTTTTAGCTGATGTGTGTGGGAATTTTTTGAACTCCAATTTCACTCTAGAGATTGCTGTAAGCACAGAAGATAGTTTAACCTTTAGTATTTTTCATGTATATGTGTATTTCTGTCTGCTGAACCATTATATTATCATCTTACAAAATTTGATGTGTAAATTAATGATAATGCACTGTATTTCAATAAATGAGACACTAAACTGAAGGCCCTCAAAATTCCATGCCATTTTCAGCATGTCTTTCGTGGAAAATTGGGGCAACTACTTTTTATGGTAAGAAAATTGGAACAGAAACTGGTTAGCCAGTTGTCTGCTTCAAAATCAAGCCCGCAAAATTTCTACAGGCTGGGCCCTTCCCGTGATCCACCCATCGAGTCCCCGGCCCCCTCATCAGCATATATTATGAGGAAGCCCTATGTTGCTGCATCCCTGAATTTCCTGATTGTACACTCGCAATGCACTAGGGATAAGTTAGAATGAGAGATAAGGTGCAGTTGTTGCCAGGAGCAGCTGAGACAGGCAACAGTGAGCAGTTTCGAGCCTGAAGATTGCTGAAAGTTTGACTAACGATTACTGCAGCTAGGAATGACTTTTTGGAGATAGTTTTTTTTTGCATTCAGTCTAAACACCCTGTACTTGTTGCTTATTACTTGTCTGTGGGAGTGCGAGACCACTGGAAGATTTTGACAGTCACCACTCCCCATTCCTCGGAGGCTGACCTTAGAGTCTGCATGCAGGTGAGATGTTCCTCAAGCAATCTGTTTAGGCGAGCATCCATGAGTTCTGGGTTCCACAACACTGAAGCAATTGGCAACCTTCTCCTTGCCCTATTTTGCGAAGGTGGCATATCATCAGCCTATGCTGGGAAGGTGACTCATACTCATCCACGTCACCAGCTGTCTTGTACTCTGTGGTTCACACAGTAACACATCTAATCACCCTCTATTCCTGAGTGAAAGTACTTGAGCTGCTGTGTGGAAGTGAAAAAACAAAATACGGAAGCAGCAAAATTGAGGTGGTTGTGGCAGAGGAACAGGATGTTGGTCCTGGGACTCATAGGTAGGCTTGACAGCAACTTCCTCTCCCTCTTCATAATCATCATCCTTGTCGCCTTCATTATCTTCATAGTTCATGAGGAAGAAGTTCTGTCTTTCTCACCTTATCACTGTCTTTCTACTCCCGCTCCTATGTTCCCAAGCATTTCTATGGTGGATCTTCAGGAAAGAAGGATACAAGCCAAGAATCGGTGAGCAAGACATAGAAACATAGAAACATAGAAGATAGGAGCAGGAGTAGGCCATTCGGCCCCTCGAGCCTGCTCCGCCATTCAATGCGATCATGGCTGATCATCCAAATTCAGTACCCTGTCCCTGCTTTCTCCCCATACCCCTTGATCCCGTTAGCCTTAAGAAATATATCCAACTCCTTCTTGAATATATTTAATGAATTGGCCTCTACTGCCTTCTGTGGTAGAGAATTCCACAGGTTCACCACTCTCTGGGTGAAGAAATTCCTCCTCATTTCTATCCTAAATGGCTTACCCCTTATCCTTAGACTGTGACCCCTGGTTCTGGACTCCCCAACCATCGGGAACATCCTTCCTGCATCTAGTCTGTCCAGTCCTGTCAGAATTTTATAAGTTTCAATGAGATCCCCTCTCATTCTTCTAAACTCCAGCGAGTATAAGCCCAATCGACCCACTCTCTCCTCAGCCTTGGGATTAAAGAATCAGAGAAGGGTGTGGAAGTTTGTGGCTATGTGGTGCTTCACAGATATGACTGTGTGGGTGTGGAGCCACCGGCACTGTGCCCCCAATCTTGCCACCTCTCACAGCAAGAGCACAGTGCATTTCCATCAGGTCCATGGCCTGCACCTCGTAAGGGGTGAGCTCCTTGATGGCTGGGATGTCTCTCCCCTCTGATGACCTGCATGCTTTTTACGGGCATTGTGTACTTGCAACAAGATTGAGTACATTAGGTGAACAGCGGCAATTGAGGACCATCTCCATTGTGCAGCTGATGTAAGAGATTTGATGGAAGTAGAGGAAGGGGTTTAAGGTTCACCCTGCTGTTAGGAGAGATGGCTACACATACTGTAAGATCCCAACTTTGCAACCCCTGTAACACCCAATAAATGTGAAGAGTTAGTTGTGGAGCTCTTAATTGTAGAGAATGAAGCGTGTACTGGTGCCCACGGTGCCCAAGTAAGAAAAGGAACAGTGGCCAATGTGTTAACATGCCTGCCCTGGTCAGGTCATTGAACTTTTTGTGGCACTGGTCTGCAATTCTGGGAGTAAGACAGTTGGCGGTGCATGGCAAGAAAAACATTTTTTTAACTTTTCCTCCCATGCCGACCCAGCAGTCTGTCTCTCCTGTGTTCACTCTCCTCGAGTAGGTTTGGAGGTCAGTCACAATGAAATTTTGAGCTCTTCTGTTCCTCCTTCCACTGCCTTTGTCCCTTTTCCGGCTGTCTGTGCAAGATACTGTCTGTGCCAGGAGGGGTGGTGCCAATTAGGGACCAAAAAGGATAACTACGCATGGAGACAAAGGGTATGGCTGAGGTACTAATTGAGTACTTTGCATCTGTCTACACCAAGGAAGAGGATGCTGCCATAGATATATACTGGATGGGATAAAAATTGATAAAGATGAGGTACTAGAAAGGCTGGCTGTAGTTAAAGCAGATAAGTCACCAGGACCAGATGGGATGCATCCTAGGATGCTGAGGGAAGTGAAGGAAGAAATTGCGGAGGTACTGGCCATAATCTTCCAATCCTCCTTAGAAACAGGGGTGGTACCAGAGGACTGGAGAATTGCAAATGTTACACCCTTGTTCAAAAATGGGTGTAAAGATAAACCGAGCAACTACAGGCCAGTCAGTTTAACCTCGGTAGTGGGGAAACTTTTAGAAATAATAATATGGGCCAAAATTAACAGTCACTTGGACAAGTGTATATTAATTAAGTTAAGCCAGCATGGAATTTTTAAAGGAAAATCGTGTTTGGCCAACTTGATTGAGTTTTTTGGGCCTAGAAATTCGGTATAGCCGCGTTTGTGGCGCTAGTCCTGGCGATGTGCAAAGTTTAGCGCCAGGCGCAATTTAGCGCCACCTAGCGCGATATTGGGTTGCAGCGCCCCTAAAGGTGATTGCGGTGCTAAATCAGGCGCTGCACGCTACTCTTAAGGCGCTAGCCCGGCGGCGCAACCCAATTTCGCGGCGGCGGGGTGCAGAGAGGGTGCTGTCAATAATCACTTTCCCTGAGACACACTGGCGCCGGCCAGCTCTTAAAGGGGCAGGTCAATTGGCATCACCAGACACACTCACTGCCTTGTAGGCCTTCAAAGCGGTGGGAGCCTACCTGTGGCGCTCCAGCCGAGCAAGATATGGAAAGGGTGAGGCAGAGGGCGGAATGCCTCACTGATGGGGCATTGGTTGCTTTGGTTGGCGCAGTGGAATCAAGGCCAAGGAAGATGGTCGGAATGTGATTTATGTTTTGGACAGTCTCCCGGGTGTGAGAGGCAGTTATGTGTCAGTGTATTAGTTTTGCTTTCTGTTGCCATAGCTTTCTCATGTTTGAAGGAACCACATTTTGTGTAATGAAACACTTTCTTCATTTACAATGGCCATGCCTTCTATTTACATGCATCTTGCCCTTCACAGGCTTGGGGGTATCAGACCGGTTCCATTCCTGTTCTTGGAATGGCAGCAAGCATTCCGTGAGCGGGGCCTGGAAGCTACTTCTGTTCAGCCTCTGACACACAGCCTGAGCAGAGCCGCTCGCGTAGAAGTTCAGGCCAGCAGCCATCTTCTCAGCCACCGACAGAGATGTCCTGCACCTTATCTGAGGCTGCAGATCTGGCTGAAGCAGCTGGCACAGCTCAGTCACCGCCTCCTTTCTAAATTGCAGCCTTCTGACACACTGCTCCTCCGGCATGTTCATGTAGGAAAACTGCTGTCGGAAAACCCTGCCAGCGTAAGGTCTGCTGTGGCGACGTCTGTTGGCCCTCCTCCGTCTGGCCATGCCCGCCCCCCTCTCCCAGCGTCTCAGTGCCCTTTCCAGATGATTCAGCAGCAGGACGTTCCTCTCCAATGCAGCCCCCATAATAAGTGCCCACAGGAAGGTTCCCCGTTGTCAAGGCTCACCAACAGCAAGGTGATGGTCAGAAGGCTGAAGATCGTCTGCCTGCGCTGGCTCAGTGGTCAAATGGCTCTCAGTGTGCAGCTCAGCAACTCGTTGTAGCTCTCGAGGAAGTTGTGCTCCAAAAATGGCTGCCACTTTTAAACCACACCAGTCCCCTTTAAATAACGCTCCTCCAGCCCGAGAGCGACTTGGTAAGGTCCAGGTAAGCTGTCACTATTAGCGCCAGGCGCTACGGAGGGGGGCGCCACTGAATTTCCGGTCCAGGGTGCCCAAAAGGCATTGCACACTCAAATGACGTCATAATCAGCCTGCGCCCATGAGCGGGCGCTAAGATTTAGCGCTGGCGCTAAATGCATGCTCAATATGAGGCGAGGCGCTAGGCGCCTTGCGCCCGCCCGGAAATTGGCTAGCGCCCCACTTCTCAGCCTCTTTAGGCGTTAATCGGTGGCGCTAACAACCGAATTTCTCCCCCTTGATGAGGTAACAGATAGGATTGATGAGGGCAATGCCGTTGATGTGGTGTACATGGATTTCCAAAAGGCGTTCGACAAAGTGCCACATAATAGGCTTCCCAGCAAAGTTGAAGCCCATGGAATAAAAGGGACAGTGGCAGCATGGATATGAAATTGGCTAAGTGACAGTCAACCGAGAGTAGTGGTGAACGGTTGTTTTTCGGACTGGAGGAAGGTACACAGTGATGTTCCCCAGGGGTCGGTACTAGGACTACTGCTTTTCTTGATATATATTAATGACTTGGATGTGGGTGTACAGGGCACAATTTCAAAATTTGCAGATGACACAAAACTTGGCAGTATAGTGAACAGTGAGGAAGATAGTGATAGACTTCAAGTGGACATGGACAGGCTGATGGAATGGGTGGACAAGTGGCAGATGAAATTTAATGCAGAAAACTGAAAAGTGATATATTTTGGTAAAATGAGGAGAGGTAATATAAACTAAAGGGTACAATCTTAAAGGGGGTACATGAACAGAGAGGCCTGGGGGTATATGTGCACAAATCGTTGAAGGTGGCAGGGCAGGTTGAGAAATCAGTTAAAAAAGCTTACGGGATCCTGGGCTTCATGAATAGAGGTATAGGGCTCGATTTTGCCAGTGTGGGCGGGCTGGGGGGCGTGTCAGGTGTTTTTAGAGTCCTGAACCCGACTCCAGTGTGATGTGGTGAAAAAGAGCGATTTTCCCCTAATTGGGCACTTGATTTCCAGCGTGTGGGGACCCCTGGCCCAATTAGCCTTTCCATCCTGAAAGTCGCCTCCGATGACATCATCGGTGCTGCTGGATTTAAGGCCTGCAAGCAGCCTTGCTTCTTCTGGAGACTGGAAACGCTTTGGACGTTGTATGAAGGACTTCATTTACAGACCATGCCCACCAGCAAGCAAAAGTGTGCTCCACGCTTTGATGAGCCCTCCCTCCAATCTCTGGTGGAGGGAGCAATATCTAATAAGGAGGTGCTCTTCCCTTCCTCAGGGAGAAAAAAGCCACCACAACAAACTAAAGCTGTGTGGCTGCAAGTGGCCAGGGAGGTCAATGCCATCTCTATGTTCCGCAGAACCTGGCTGCAGTGCAGGAAGAGGTTTCATGACCTTCTGCGCACTGGAAAAGTGAGTATGACTTTCCCTTCACCCTCAATCTGACCCCCATCGCCTCTCCTCACCAGCACTTATCTTTGCCAACCTCTTCCTCCACATCCCACTTGACACTGACATCCTTGCACCCTTACCCATTCCCTCTCTCTCTATGGTCACATTCACTTAACTATTCGACCATGCAGCCCTCACACTCTCTATCACTGTGATGCAATGACAACTTACAACACACAGGGAGGGCCCTTTGTCTCCTTCTAAGCATCTATGCTATGGAATCTCTACACTCACTCATTCATTCTCACTCAAACTCCACTTGTGTCCCTCATTGCAGGAAAAGAGAGCCCATAATAAGAGGGAAAGAGCAAGGACAGGAGGAGGGCCACCCTCAGTAGCCCAGCTCACCACCTCGGAGGAGGCGGCCCTGGAAATTGCCAGGATCGAGGACGATTCCCAAGTGGGGGACGGAAAGGCAGGCGCATCACAGCAAGCTGGTGACAGAAGAGTTTGGCATCTCTCTCATTAACATTGCATGAGTCACTGATAATGAATCTGATGCTCTAACAGATTGACTTATGATCATCTGCACTATTCAATGTGCATGTAATCTTGACCTCACATATCTAACTCTTTCCTTTACTCCACCACAGGACCATCGACAGCCCCGTTCCCACTGTCCAGGAGGAAGCGCCTGAGCTTCCAGACTCCTCAGAGGAAGCTCAGAATTATGCGGACACATCACCAGCGCAGACACTCACACCTCGGTGGGACCTTCGGGACATAGAGTAGAGTTGTCACCTGGTGTATCACAGCTCACAAGTGAGCATCAGCAGATGGTGGAGACAGGGACAGCAGTGGAGAGTCCTCGTTGGAGGGCGCAGGACGCTCCCAGCTCGGCTCCGCTGCATGTCGACCCTGTGCCTCTGGGTCCATCCAGAAGGAACTCCAGGAACAGGTGCAGGAGTCTCTGGCAGGTTTTGTCTCCAGGGTCGCTGCGAGTGTCGAGCGAATGGAGGAGTCCATCGCTAGCATGAGCAGAGCCTTTGTGGAGGCATTGGCGCATGAACGCATCACAACGGAAAGGATGGCAACCTCCATGGAAAGGATGGCTACTGTAGAGGAGAGGATGGTTATGGCCATGGAGGAGCTTAGTCACCAGGGTCGTGAACACATGGTCGTTGTTCACAATAGACTGACATCTCTTGAGGAGCGATGGTCAGCTATTGAGCATACAAACCAGACATTCATGCAAGTCCTCAGGAGTAGGACTTCCAGTACAGAAATGGGTCCTCATAGCCTCCCTGGCGTGCAGCAAGGTGCTGTCAAGCCACTTGCTAGCTCTGAAGTGGGGCTGACCCATGAGAGGGATGTTGGTAGCAGACAGCAAGGAAGTGGGGGCTCCTCTCCAAGCGCTCACATGACCATGCCACTGCAAAGACCTTGGTCAGAGCCCCACCAGAGTCCCCACCCAACTGAGATCGGCGTCTCAACCCCTGCACAGCTGCAGGAGCAGCAGACTGTTGCCGAGCCCTCACAGGTTCCCCAGAGGACGCTCACCAAAGGTGTCGAGACAGGAGCAGCAGGAAAGTGAGCAAGGGGCCTCCGCATCTACTGAAGCCACAGGGGAAGCACCACGTAAGAGCATGTGTAAGAGGAAGATAATGCACAAGTAGTCACAAGGGTAGTCACTTGGGTGTAATGTTATGTTTAATGTTGAAAAGCCATCAGATGCTTATTGCCATTAAAAATTCTGATGGCAAACTGTTGCAGTTGTGGCGTGTGTCATGTCGCTAATGGGACTTCCACATTGAGGGCTTAGGATTACTTGCAATTGTCAGTATGGTGGTCAGAGTGATAGGAAACTGCAGGTCCCTGGCCATTGTTGAGGGTCTGATAAGAAGGTGTTTGATTGTGCAGGCTAAGGAAATCTGGCCAAGATGAGTGCGTGCCTTGCATCCCGGGCAGCAATGTGCTCGCATGCTGCTGGCGCTGGTTGATGCGCCTCTGCAAGCTGTTCGTTGTCGCTCTCCTCCTTCTCCTCCTCCTCCTCATCTGAGGAGGCTATGTGATGAGCCACTTGTTCCTCAGGCATCTGCAAGCCACGATGCTGTGCCATGTTGTGAAGTGCACAGCAAACGATGACCATTCTGGAGATCCTGGCTGCTGAGTACTGCAGGCCTCACCTGATCTATTAAGGCATCTGAAGCGCATCTTCAGCAAGCCGATGGTTTGCTCTATTATGGATCTGGTGGACATGTGGCTGGAGTTGTAGCGCTCCTCTGCTTCATTGGAAGGGCTCCTCAACGGCGTCATTAGCCACGTCTTCAAGGGATAGCCCTTGTCTCCAAGTAGCCATCCGCAAAGTTGGTCTGGCAGACTGAAGAGCGGAGGCACACTAGACTGGCGCAGGATGAAGGAGTCATGGCAACTGCCAGGGTACTTGGCACAAACATGCAAAATATCCTTCTTGTGGTCACACACCAGCTGTACGTTGAGGGAGTGGAATCCCTTGCGGTTGACAAAAATACCTGGATTGTGATGGGGTGCCTTTAGGGCCACATGTGTGCAGTCAACGACGCCCTGTACCCTTGTCAAACCCAACCGCACGCGCAGTTACACTGGCTTGATCCTTGGAGAAATTGATGTGATTGTGTGTGATGGCAAAAAGGGCATCGGTTACCTGTGTGATGCAAGTGTGTGCGGCTGCCTGGGAGATGCCGCTGATGTCTGCTGCTGATCCCTGGAATGAACCTGAAGCTAAAAAGTTGAGTGCGGTGGTGACTTTGACGGCCACTGATAAGGGGTGTCCACTGTAGTGTATGTACCTTTAAGAGAGAACTACTTTTACAGCTCCTGTATACTGCAGTACCGGCAGTGACCACACCTGTATATAAGCCTTGCGCATGCCTCTGTACCCCCAGTCTTGAGACTACCCTACTCCAGTAAATACCTGTTGATTGTTAAGTTACAGCATCCGTGTGGTTATTGAAAAACATCATACTCTCAGAATCACGGATCTAACATTGGCGACGAGTGTCGATTCGAATCTACCTGCAACTCTGCATTTCCCTTCGAGGATTCGCTCCGGGAGGGCGGTGGAAGAAAGTCGAGGCCAGAAACACGGGCGTCGACCACGAGCAACCGCCCAGTCGTCCGGCAGAGAGTGAACATCGCAGGGGAGGCTGTGGAGAGCTGGGCTTGGTTCCCCAGCCACGACGATCAGCAATAGACTGACGACAGGTACAGCGCAGACTCTTCCCGGACAGCGGCGGCTGGAGCCGACCGACGGCGGAGAGAAAGCCGAGCAGCATCGACAGGGTAAGACAGAGGGTGAAGCGCACAGGGCGCAGCCGGGGGTTGAAAACCGAGCGGCGTCGAGGAAAAACAAAATGGAGAGAGGGTAAAGCAACAGCCGTTTTCAGGACTGAGCGGCGGAAACGGGAAAGGCGCACAAAAAAAAGAAAGAAAAAAAAGAACGCGCAGAGCACAGCCAGGGCTCAAGGGCTGAACAGTGTCCGCGGGGGGAAGAAGGGAGAGCGCAGGAGACGCCATTAAGCCGCGGAGAAGAAGGAAGAGCGCGGGAGACGCCATTTTTAGAAGCCGCAGCGGAGAAGAAGGGCGAGCGCGGGAAGGAAGGAAAGCGCGGGAGACGCCATTTTGTGCCAGTGGAGAAGAAGGCGAAGCGCGGGAGACGCCATTTTTGACAGTTAAATCACACCCAGGGATGCAGAAGAGTGGCAGTATCTCTACGTTCAACAATGAAATCGAAGATTGGACGACATCCTGGTCACGGGCGAAAATGACAGTGATCACCTCGCCAACTTGGAGAAGGTGCTCACCAGATTAAAGGAGTATGGGCTATGAGCTAATCGCCACAAGTGCGAATTTTTCCAGAAACAGATCTCGTATTGTGGCCATGTCATCGATGAAGAGGGGTTACATAAGTCCCCTGAAAAGATTGAGGCAGTAGTCAAGGCTCCAGCACCGGAAAATGTGTCACAACTGAGGTCGTTCATCGGACTGGTAAACTACTACCATAAGTTCTTACCAAATGTGTCCACGGTATTACGCCCACTGAACACTCTACTGCAAACAGGGGTACCATGGAAGTGGACTGACGAATGTAGACGAGCTTTCCAGAAATGTAAAGAATTGATCACATCAAAAGAGGTGTTGGCCCATTTCAACCCAGCACTACCAATTCGTTTGGCATGTGATGCATCACCCTATGGTATTGGAGCTGTGCTGTCGCACAAATTCCCAGACGGGTTGGAGAGGCCAGTAGCTTTTGCGTCTCGGTCACTAACCACAGCCGAACGCAACTACGCCCAGATTGACAGGGAGGCCCTCAGCCTAGTATGGGGAGTAAAAAAATTCAACCACTATCTGCATGGGCAGAAGTTCACCTTGCTGACTGACCACCAACCACTTGTCTCCATCTTTAATCCTGAGAAGGGCGTTCCAGTGATGACTGCTCAACGGTTACAAAGATGGTCCCTGTTTCTAGGGGCGAATCAATATGAAATAGAATATAAAGGCACGAAACAGCATGGAAACGCTGATGAGCTATCGCGCCTGCCACTGCCTACTGTGGAGGAAGCACCAGCAGTGGACCCTATCGAGATATTTTATTCGTCAATAATTGAACGATTGCCAGTAACGAACGCGGATATAGAGAAGGAGACCCGCAATGATCCGACGCTGTCTCGGGTATATGATTTGACGGTAAGGGGATGACCAACTCATGGTGACTCACTGTTGCCAGCATTCTCATCCAGAAGAGAACAGCTGTCAGTATGCCAGGGGACAGTGATGTGTGGATCCAGAGTGGTGATTCCACCCAAGTTAAGGGAGAGAGTGCTAAATGAGCTACATAAAGGTCATCTGGGGGGAGTGAAAATGAAAAGCCTTGCTAGGGCTTATGTGTGGTGGCCGGGAATCGATCAACAAATCGAAGACCTAACCAAGAGCTGCTCAGGATGCCAGAAAGTCCAAAATGCACCACCACATGCCCCTCTACACCCATGGGAGTGGCCCTCCTCTCCATGGCAATGGGTGCATATTGATTTCGCTGGTCCATTCATGGACTCAATGTTCTTAATAGCAGTGGATGCTCATTCGAAGTGGCCTGAGGTGATAAAAATGTCCTCAACCACTACAGAGAAAACAATTGCAGTCCTACGGACCATATTTGCCAGAAACGGCTTGCCAGAGCAGATTTGCTCTGATAATGGACCACAGTTTGTGTCCAAAGAGTTTCGAAAATTTATGAGAAGGAATGGGGTAAGGCATTACACATCCGCCCCGTATCATCCAGCCACAAATGGATTGGCTGAGAGGTTCGTACAAACCTTTAAGAAGGCAATAAAGGCCATGTGCGATGATGAAATTCCACTACAGCATAAGGTGGACAATTTCTTATTAGCCTACCGAAACGCCATGGGTACCCGCATGGGTCCTAGCTATGCCTGCCTTTTCGTGGGCTATGTGGAACAATCTTTGTTCCAGTCCTACTCGGGTCCCCTCCCTCACCTCTTTTTCCGATACATTGATGACTGTATCGGTGCCGTTTCCTGCTCTCGCCCCGAACTTGACAATTTCATTCACTTTGCCTCCAATTTCCACCCTTCCCTCACCTTCACATGGTCCATCTCTGACTCTTCCCTTCCCTTCCTCGACTTCTCCGTCTCCATCTCTGGGGATAGGTTATCGACCAATATTTACTACAAGCCCACTGACTCCCACAGCTACCTGGACTACACTTCCTCCCACCCCGCTTCCTGTAAGGACTCTATTCCATTCTCCCAGTTTCTCCGCCTCCGCCGTATCTGCTCCGACGATGCCACCTTCCACACCAGTGCTTCAGACATGTCTTCCTTTTTCCGCAACTGAGGATTCCCCTCTACCGTGGTTGACACCGCCCTCGACCGTGTCAGTTCTATCTCCCGCACCTCTGCCCTCACCCCTGCCCCTCCCTCCCGGAACCACGATAGGGTTCCCCTTGTCCTCACCTTTCACCCCACCAGCCTCCACATTCAACGGATCATCCTCCGGCATTTCCGCTACCTCCAAAGTGATCCCACCACCAAACATATCTTCCCCTCCCCTCCCCTTTCAGCATTCCGCAGGGACCGTTCTCTCCGAGACACCCTAGTCCACTCCTCTATCACCCCCAACAGCCCTTCCCCTTCGCCTGGCACCTTCCCGTGCAAGCGGAGGAGATGTAACACCTGCCCCTATACCTCCCCCCTCCCCACTGTCCAGGGCCCCAAACACCCCTTCCAGGTGAAACAGCGATTTACTTGTACTTCTCGCAATCTAGTATACTGTATTCGCTGCTCACGATGCGGTCTCCTCTACATTGGGGAGACCAAACGCAGATTGGGTGACCGCTTTGCGGAACACCTCCGTTCAGTCCGTAAGGGTGACCCCGAGCTTCCGGTCGCCTGTCATTTCAATTCACCGCTCCATTCCCACTCGGACCTCACCGTCCTTGGCCTCTTGTACTGTTCCACGGAAGCTCAACGTAAACTCGAGGAACAGCACCTCATCTTCCGATTAGGCACTCTGCAGCCTTCCGGTCTCAATATCGAGTTCAACAATTTCAGATCATAACCTCGGCCCCTATTTCATTTTCACTTATATTTTTCCACTCCTTTCCTTTCCCCCCCCCCTTTCCTTTTGTTTCTCTCTCACACCTGGCAGCTATCTTTTGCCCTGCCAGTACACTTTACACCTAATCACAGCCTATTACCATCTCGTCTAGCTTCTAATCTCTTTTACTTCTTTTGGTTCTTTTATTCTTTTGTCCGATCGCAGCCCTGCCTTCGATCTAGTTCCTTTTCTCTCCAGTTTTGAAGAAGGGTCAAACCCGAAACGTCAACTCAAATTTCTCTCCACGGATGTTGCCTGACTTGCTGAGTTTTTCCAGCATTTTCTGTTGTTATTCCGGCCATGATGTTCTTTAACCGAAGGTTGAGATCTTGTCTGGACTTGCTCAGACCAAATGTGCGAAGAAATGTTGAGGATAAACAATTCCAGCACATCAATGAGAAGCCGACAAGGAGCTTCAATGTAGGACAACCAGTCTTGGCTCGTGACTACCGAACAGAGAAATGGCAACCCGGAACGATATGCACAAGGCAGGGGCCATTAATGTACACAGTGGATGTCGGGGAGAACATTGTGAGACGCCACGTCGATCAGATCTTAGCGTCACAGGAACGAGTCAACCCCATGTCTCGAGTACCTGGGGATGAACCCGACATACCGGTAGCATCTACCTCAGAACCAGTAGCAGTGGAAACCGATGAACTAACCGATGAAAAGGGGCCAGAATCGCCTCCGCACCAAGAACAAGAACCTCAGGAAAGGCACTGTCCCGAAAGGATCAGGAAGCCGCCCCAAAGACTGAGGGCTAGATTTTCAGTATAGGCAGTTTTGGGGCGCTAACCTTAGCGCCCGCCCGAAGTTAGCGCCCGCCCCAAAGTAGCGCCCCGTTGCCGGGAATTCAGTGGCTTCGCCCTAAGAGGTTGGTGGAGCGCTAAAAGAGGCGTTCCACGACTATCTTTAGGCGCTAAGCCGGCGGTCCAGAGGGATAGCGCCCAGGCGGGGCGCAGCGCGGGTGCGGTCATTTTTGGACTGACAGCAGACCCCGTGGCGCCGACCAGCTCTTAAAGGGGGAAGGGACGAATTGGTCTGCTGCCACGCCCTGCACACTGCAGCCTTGCAAAGAGGCCTCAACACTGCTGCTCAGCCCCAGGGAGTCATGGCAACGCCAGAGAAGGCCCGTCAGCGTGCCCTGCGCTTCTCAGAGGGTGATCTGGACATAATGGTCACAGCTCTGGAGGTGAGGCGCAAGATCTTGTTCCCAGAGAGTGGGAGGAATCCAACCCACCACGACTACACCAAAGCCTGGAAGCAGATCGCCCAGAGGGTGACGTTCACCGGCGATGCCCCCAGGACCCACAATGTCATAAAAAATACAACGACCTGACCAGGATTGTCAAGGTGAGTAGCCTTTCCAGTCTCCTCCTCATTCTTGCATGTACACCTGACATGATGGGCAAAGGGAGCTGAAAGTCCTATTGGCCAGCCCTCAGCCAGCAGCACTGGGACAGTCATGAGCATCAAATGGCCATTCGACACTCTACACTTTGGCCAAGCTATTCCACCATGGGAGGCTGTGCACACTACATCAGGGCTACACTGCGCACTTACAGCCCGTCCCTTCTCTTGCAGGCTAAAGTAGCCTTTAATCGCCAGGCCCGTGCCAGGGGTGGCCGTGCCAAGCTGCAGAAGCTCACTCGGCTGGAGGAGCGCGTGTGTGTGCTCATGGGAGCCCGTGTGATCGTCCCCACAGCGTGCGGTGTATCCGACCCTCCACTGCCCGGCAATGGTAAGGACCTCGCCTTTTGGCCCTCTCGCGTCACACTGGCCCATCCGAGCTACCTCCTTTGCCACTGTCCCACCAATGCGCTGAATGCCACCAGTCCTAACTCCCTCGCTGACGCCGTCTCCTCACTCTGAAGCTACTCTTGTGCATCCCTGCTTTCAGCTGGTGACGACCAGGACCCTGAAGCTGCCAGTGACAGCACCTCCGAGCAGGAGGAGGAGGAGGAGCAAGCCGGACCATCGGGGGAACAGTCACGTCCCGCAGGAGAGGAGGAAATGCTTGACACCTCCTCACTGGACGAGTGCCTGGAGGAACTGTCGCAGGGCAATGCAGCTTCTGGGACCAGTGGCGTCCAGCCACCCCGGAGCCGTGCGCGTGGCCCGCGGCCTTCCCCCCAAAGGGGGGAAGGATCAGAGGGGAGTGCTGCTGATCGGCACACTCGCCGCCACCAACGTGGCAAGGGTCCCTTAGATCGGCCCCCTCCTCCCCAGCGGGAGAGTCGCGACTCCAGTCCGGACACCTTCACCTCGGAGGAGGTGCGGAAGCTGGATAAGATGGCCGAGGATTCGGGCCGGCGCCACACGGAGCTCATGAGCGTGGTGGGGCGCATGCCTGAGGCCATCGAGTCGCTGGCAACCAGTGTGCGCGAGTTCGGGGCAGCAACTGCCGCGAGTGGCCGCATGCTGACTGATGCCGTCAAGACCCTGGCGGATGTGATGCGCGCGCACACCAGGACAACAGGGGCACTCACTGCTGCCACACGCGCTGTCTCAGGCAGGCATCGCCAGGGCAGCCGCCGCGCTGGACCATCCCAGCAAGCCGCCCCTCGGCTGATTGTTGCGGATCCTGCAGTGCGGGCCCGGCCGAGTGCCACCGCGCCACAGCACCAGCCAGCGCATCCCAGACGCCAGCTGGCCCACATTGCGCCATCCGTCGCCGCCATTCCCCCACTGGGGCATCAAGGGCAAGCGGCTGCAGCTGATGGTGGCCAGGCTCAGGTGCGCCACTCAGCAGACGGCCCCTCGAGGCCCAAACGCCATGTAGGCCGCCCCCCAGCGGCATCTGGCGGAAGGGCATCTGAGCCTCAGGCACCTTCCCTCAGCCTCGCAGCAGCCACTGGGCAAAGCTTGCAAAGGAGCAGCAGGCCGGGCAGGGGAGGCAAAAGGCTGGGCAAGCTCTCGCCCTCGCGGGCCACTCAGTAGAGGGTGTGGGCAGCTTTCCTTTTATATGGCGGTGGCCATCTTTATTTTGCCCATGGTTGTGTTGTTGGAGGGCTTATTTTTTGCGTTAGGCCGACGTTGAGGCCCGGTTTGAAGAAAGGTGGAGTGACTCCTCCCCAGTTTGTGGGAGTGAGTCGTTTGTTGGGCTTTTTGTGGGGCCCGTTTGTTGTTTTTGGGGATTCATGTGGGAAGGGCTTTTCATTTTTGTGTAATAAAAAATTATCTTTATTCATGCAGTCTCCATGGTTGTTCTTCTTAGTGTTTGTTGGCTTCGCCGGCTGAGGGCTTGTGGAGCGGCTGCATTCATCTTCCCTCATGGCCCCTGGCCATTCCCTGACAGGGGGCTTAGAAGTACCGTGTAATAAGGTGGCGTCGTGCGGCCCTTGGCCCTGGTCGCTCCCTCCTGGGAACGTACTCCTGCTCCTCCTCCTCCTCCTCCTCATGCTCCTCCTGCTCCTCCTCCTGAGGTGCTGGTCCAACGTCAGGTGGCAGTGCCTGAGTCCTGCGGATAGCCAGGTTGTGTAGCATGCAGCAAACCACCACAAATTGGGAGACCCGGTCCGGCGAATACTGGAGAGCTCCTCCGGAGTGATCAAGGCAGCGGAACCGCTGCTTGAGGACCCCAATAGTTAGCTCGATGATGTTGCGGGTGGTTTGATGGCTCTCGTTGTAGGCCTCTTCAGCAGCGGTCCTGGGCGCGCGGAGCGGGGTCATGAGCCAGGTGCACAAAGGATAGCCTTTGTCCCCGAGTAGCCATCCTCTTGGGGGAGGCTGTGCCTGGAACATGTCATGCACAGTACTCTGCCGCAGGATAAAGGCATCGTGGCTGCTGCCTGGGAAGCTGGCATTGACTGCCATGATGCGCTGCTTGTGGTCACAGACCAGCTGCACATTCAGAGAATGGTAGCCCTTCCTGTTGCGATACTGCTCGCCATGCTCCAGAGGGGCCCGCAAAGCCACATGCGTACAGTCAATGGCGCCCTGCACCAAGGGGAATTCCCCGAGTCTGGAAAATCCCAATGCGCGCTGATGCTGGCTCTCCAGGGCCATGGGGAAGGAGATGAATTGGCTTCTCCTTCTGAACAGTGCTTCGGTCACCTGGCGGATGCAGCGATGCGCGCCGTACTGGGAGATGTTTGCTATGTCCCCAGCAGCGTATTGGAAGGAGCCGGTGGCATAGAAGTTCAATGCCACCGTCACCTTCACTTCCACCGACAGAGACGTCCTGCACCTGAGCTTTGGCCGCAGATCTCGGCGAAGCAGGTGGCAGATCTCTGCAATCACCTCCTTTCGGAATCGGAGCCTTTTAACACATCGCGCGGCACTCATGTTTAGGTAGGAGCGCTGCTGGCGGTATAGCCTGACTGGGTAAGGCCTACGTGGCCGACGCCTGTAGCCCCCTCTGCCTCTAGCCAGGGCTGCCCCTCTCACAATGCGTCTGCGAGCCCTGCGGACATGGAGCTGCAGCTCCGCGTTGGCACCCCATGCAACCCCCATCAAATCCTGGCAAACACTCCAATTTCCAAAAGGCCACTTGCAGCGCTCTGGCCTGAGTCCAAAAATACCTGAGCTCTTGCTGCTTGAAACCAGTTAGCTATCCTCCTTGTTGTGTCTCCAGAAATGCGTTGCACAAGAGTGTTTTCTGAAAAAAGGCTGGCCTTTATACTGGAGAGCACGTCCCCTTTAATTTGCGCCCCCCGGGGCCCGCGCTGGTTGTGTTGCGTTCCTTTTTCCAAACGCTCCGGCCGCCAGCCGCACAATGGGGCGGTCCGACTGAAGTTTGGAATCGGGGCGCACAAAGGGCGTTGCACGAGGATGTGACGTCATTTTCTGCGCGCGCATCCGGGCGGGCGCTAAACTTTGCGCCGGCGCTAACGGGCAACTTAATTTGGGGCGGGGCGCAAACTGCGCTGCGCACGGGTGCTACACGCATAGCGCCCGAAAATCACTTCTCTTAAGGCGCTAACTGCTGGCGCTATCAACTGAAAATCTAGCCCTGAATCTATAAATGGACTCTTGTTGTTTAATGTACATGTTAAAGTGTTAATTGTTATTTGAATATTATGGGTACTACTAATCTAAAAGGGGAGGAATTGTAGTGTATGTACCTTTAAGAGACAACTACTTTTACAGCTCCTGTATACTGTAGTACCGGCAGTGACCACACCTGTATATAAGCCTTGCGCATGCCTCTGTACCCCCAGTCTTGAGACTACCCTACTCCAGTAAATACCTGTTGATTGTTAAGTTACAGCATCCGTGTGGTTATTGAAAAACATCATACTCTCAGAATCACGGATCTAACATCCACCTTCTCCTCTGGGCTCCAGGTCTTGCTGCACCATTGCGCAGATGTCTGGCGAAAGTCTGAGCCTCCTTTGGCACTGCTGCTCAGTCATGTTGAGGTAGCTGATCCTCTGTCTGCAGACCCTGTTTTGGGGGCATCTCCTGCGCCGACGTGCTTCCATGCACTGGTGCCTTCTGGCCTGTGCAGCTTCAGGTGGGTGAGCAGCAGCTTGGAGCTCCTGCTGTTGCTCCTGCAGTTGGTGCTGCTGTTGTTCAGGGTTCTGCTACTGCCACGGCTGGTCTTCGTCTGAATCTGATGCCCAGGAGGAAAGGAAATAAATAGTTCCCATTCTTCTGGTATATACCTCAGTTGAGGAAGCGCTCAGTCAAGGTGGGGAGAGGGGTTTCCCAGGAGGTCACACTGGAGATGGGTGTCAGGCTCCAAACTTCCAGAACAATGAGTATGCCTGCTAAACGTTACCCCAGACATGATACAACAAAGTTCTGCCACCTGCAAATGATGATTGGTGAAAACTCCTTTATAATGGTGGAGCTGCAGCTGTTTGTAAGCAGTCCACTTGTGAAGCCGCCAGGATTCACTGGCATGTTTCAGAGGAGGCGTGCAGAACGTGGGAAAAGGGTTAAAATCGGAAAGGCCTTTCAAAATGGGATTGTTAAGGGCCTTAAGGGCCTATCCCGCCTCTTGGAGGTGGGATGGAAACGGGGTCAGAAAACTCGCATGTGGGAAAATTGCTCGGAGGCGGGATGGAAGCGGGATTGGGCCCACCTGCCATTTTTTGCGATTTTAACAACTCACACGCCTCCAATCTCGCCTCCTCGGGCCTGGCAAAAGCGAGCCCATAGAGTACAAAAGCGTGGAAATTATGATGAACCTGTATATAACACTGGTTCGGCCTCAACTGGAATACTGTGTCCAATTCTGGGCACTGCACTTTAGGAAGGATGTGAAGGCCTTGAATGATTCCAGGGATGAGGGACTTCAGATACATGGATAGGCTAGAGAAGCTGGGTTTGTTCTCCTTAGAGCAGAGAAGGTTGAGAGGAGATTTGATAGAGGTGTTCAAAATCATGAGGGGTCTGGACAGAGTAGATAGAGAGAAACTGTTCCCATTGGCAGAATGGTCAAGAACCAGAGAACACAGATTTAAGGTGATTGGCAAAAGAACCAAAGGCGACATAACAAAAAAACTTTTTTACACAGCGAGTGGTTAGGATCTGGAATGTACTGCCTGAAAAGGTACTGGAGGCAGATTCAATCATGGCTTTCAAAAGGGAGTTAAATTCCAGGGCTACGGGGAAAGGGCGGGGGAGTGGAACTAGCTGAGGTGCCCTTGCAGAGAGCCGGCAAGGGCTCGACGGGCTGAATGGCCTTCTTCTGTGCTGTAACCATTCTATGATTCTATGCTCCAACAGAGAACATCCTTGAAAAGTGGGACAAAATTGACACATAATACAACTACCTGACAGTGAGCTTTGTGATGGTAACCTTTTCCTGCTTACCTGCTGCTGCAATCTGCCCAACGTGGCGATTTTAAAGGCAATTCAAGTGACGATCTGACACTAACAGTTTTCACCTTATTAAGAAACATTACCTCAGATCATCTGTGGAAAAGTTGCAACATAATGTAGTGATTCTTCATACTTGGTATTTGCTTTTAACAACACTCTTGCTCTTACCAAATAAAGTCCCGGCAATGTGAACAATATGTTGGCTGTCTAAGGTAGGTGGCCATAAACTTGTGCCCATTGACCTGATGGACCCTGCGCCGTACAGCTCCTTGTCTCTTCCTGGGCCGCATTCGTTCTCTGAACACACGTTCTTCATTTTCTTTTGGTGCTGCAGAGACCAAGAAAATAATTACTGAATATAAATCTGAAGCATTGAGAATAACATCAACTCATGGCTGCCCATTTCCTTGGCCTAAAATCGGCGTGAGACCTTTGGATTTCATGCCATGATCGGCCTTGTTCAAACTGAGTCAGATACCATAGTGGCTTGGGCGAGTTTTCGAAGACCCGGGCACTCACCTAAAACAGGCTTTAGCCACTTTAAATATGCATTTGGGGTCCGACTCCGTTTGTAAGTCCCCAAATGTGAAATTCAGGAACAAATGGGCAGAGCGTGCTCTGTCTAGTTGCACCAGGCGTAGGGGCAGCCTAACCAGCAATCCTTAAAACAACAGCTGGAGGCTGCTCAAACCAAGGCACAGGAAATGTTCCGTTTTTTATTTTTTGTGGGCCCACAAAAAAGCTGCAGTTCATTGCTGGCACATTCGAGGACCCCCTGCCCCTGGGATGGCCTCATCCCACACCCCTCTCCCAGATTTCGCCTGTCAGTTAGCTCAGTAAAGGTGCCGGCTGATTGCCTGTCCTCCCCGATCAGCAAACTGCAGCAAGGTGCCCATTTGGCGTCCGCAGCTCACCGGTGGCACTTAAATAAGGCTCGAAGCCAAATTTGGCATGGGCCTCAGGACAAGCATCATTTCTCGGCACTCATCCTTTGTGGAGAATAGCAATTCCAATTTTTTTTTTTAAACTACAGGGTTACTATTCATACTTTCCTGTGGGACACTGATGCACCAATGCAATGTGCCACGGAGTGATAGGCTGGACATTCATACTCATTCCTCAAACGCTGACTCTCCTCATACAGACCTCAGCCAGGCCACTTAGAGGAGGAGCTTCCGCACAGGAAGAGAGAGTGCGAGTTAACACATGGCCGTCTTGAGCTACCCTTAGTTCTAAAGAGATGTTGGTGGAGACCTCAGATTAGACTGTCTACTCATCCTCAGTCAGGGCATGGTGCAATACACTAAAAGATGGGAGAGAAAATATCTAAAAATGGTTAGGCGGAGAGGCAATTGGATTAACATCAACAATAAAAATCAGGGAACAAAGTAATACGCTAAGGCTTGATAAATTTTCCCATATTCTCATTTCATGATATAATTAGAAATAATTTTTGCCAGTGTTACATGACTGAAGCAGATGCATATTTCAACAGGTGCAAGAGGTATTTATTACTAAAAGAGTGAAGCTCATTGGTGCACTTTCTAAGGGCATTGTGTCCAAATAACACTTGGAGCGCAGTTAATTAATCTTATTTTTTAGAACTCATATTTACAGGAGATGCTACAGTTGGCAGGCCCTATTTTCCAAAGCTTGGATTCTTTATGCAACAGTTGTGGAATTTGTGGCTGTACTAAGACTGATCAGGCCCAGTAACTGAGTCAGGATATGCAAAAATCACAATTTAAAAATTACTGGTTAAAAACTGAAGGCCCCAGATACTACATCCCCAATGTTTTAAAAGTTGAATTATAAAATTCACCACGAAGTTGAGTTTTAAGGGGTATATTTCCTCAGATTTCAGAGAACGGATGAAAACATAGCCCTTTTCTTCAAACTAAGATTTAGTACCCCAAAAAAGTTAATTTAAAATCTCTATTTTTTTTCTCTGCATAGCATCACAGTTACATCACTTGAAACACAGCATGATGTTTAGTGTAAATTAATGTTAAAACAGATCATAAATTGCACCAATGTCGCAATCCTGATTCTTGTTAAAAAACAAACTGTAATTTGCAACAGTGCATAAAGTCATACACTTGCAATAAGGGGAATTTAAATAAATATACATAAGGTGTGGCTCATAATCCACATTTTGCACCCAAACAAACAACTGAAAACAAAATATCGCAAAATTTTACATCCGAATCTCTCCCACAATTTATGCTGGCATTCTTCTGAATTGTTCAAAAATGGCACAAATAAGATTCTGCTGGCACAAGACAGGCTCATGCTACAGCTAAAGAGAGAAAAAGAACTGATCAGAAGTGTATCTGTGCTGCCAGAAAAAGTTTTGAAAATAGGGCCTGTGTGTGATACATTGCAGCTCAGTAGCAGGCAGGCATTTAAAAAGCACAAGCGAGCACACTGGAATTCATGTTATCAACCGTCCCAGGTTAAACCTGGATCAAAATCAACACCTCCTCCATTCCAGCTGCAGTTCTTAGCAACCCCCTCCGTGGGTGGCAAACAAATCATTTCAGTATCACAGAGGGTTCTGAATGCATAAGAAGATTTTTAAGTAACAAATATTAAACCTTTCACTATATCCCGCAGAAACCCTTATCTTCGTGCTTGATTTGATACTGTGTTAACGTTTAATCAAACTACACCCACTTCAAGAGTTCTGGAAAGAGGGGATGTTGAACACAGATTAACAGTGGTATAGAAAGAAGCTGATAGTGCAATAGAAGTATTACGTTAAGAAACAAAGGATGGCTCTAGATGAAGTGTGAATTGCGCTGGCAGAATGAAGGACAGCTGCCATGTGGGAGGGAAGAAAAAAAGGCACAAACAAAAAGTGTGGATATGTGATAGGGGCCAAGGTTATGATCTGAAATTGTTGAACTCTATGTTGAGTGCAGAGGGCTGTAGAGTGCCTAACCGAAAGATGAGGTGCTGTTCCTCGAGCTTATGCTGAGCTTCAGTGGAACAATGCAAGAGGCCGAGGACAGTGAGGTCTGAGTGGGAATGGAGCGGTGAATTAAAGTGACAGGCGACCTACTCTTGCCTTGAGTATCTCTCAATGCCTCTTTACTTCTCCTGCCTTACATCCTATCACAGACCTTCCCTTTTGT
Source organism: Somniosus microcephalus (assembly GCF_052327205.1). NCBI lineage: Eukaryota > Metazoa > Chordata > Chondrichthyes > Squaliformes > Somniosidae > Somniosus > Somniosus microcephalus. The sequence continues at coordinate 56,022,673 of NC_140989.1, read as the reverse complement.
TCTTTCATCCCCTCCCCCATTTCCCAGCCCCTAAACTTGCTTTAAAATTTGTTCCATTTCCTGCTTTTTTTTCCAGTTCGGACGAAAGGTCTTCGACCTGAAACGTTAACTCTGTTTCTCTCTCCACGGATGCTGCCCTGGCCTGCTGAGTTTTTCCAGTGTTTTCTGTTGTTGTTTCAGATTTCCAGCATCTGCAGTATTTTGCTATTGTAGAAGTATTACGTTACTCAGGTGCAACATTTTAAAGTCTATATATACTACAAAACAATCTCTCTGCCAACATTTTAGGATCAGGAATGACAACTTCTCATTATATCTCTCTAAAGAAAAGACAAAAGCACTGCTCTAGAAAGAAAAAGATAGTGTTTGTATCTAATCAATGTGCACAGTCTGCCTGGCATCACTATGGGAACAATCCATCAGGTGAAAGCCACACTATTTTCCACCGAGTTACAACTACGCCTTTGCCATTGCACAACACCAACTACAAGTATCGATCTCAATAATTCAGCATCGCAATGAATACGTCTTCAAGTAGCGTGTGAGAAAAATACATCAAGTTTTAATCAAATACACAATTACATGGAAACTTTCCACAGCAATAAAAACATTAAAACAAGATGGTGCTTATAGGAGATTAGAATATTCTATATAAAAGAATATCAAATGTAACTTGAGCATGATAAGGCTGCACAATAATACTGGTCATGATATGACAGCAGAGTGGATGCACTACGACTATTTCCTCTTTGTTTTCTATACTCTCCTGTGCTGTCTGTTATAAATCAATAAAAATCTGAGTCACAATAAAAGACGAGTTGAAATAATTGCAAAACTATCATTTAAGAGTTAAAAGGTGGAGCCTTGCAGTAGCTGCGAAAGGTAAGAAAGGTGATTCTAAAGAGCCGTGAAGCATCTGGTGTATCTATCATTAAGTTGCAAAATGGTGCATTAGTTTTACAGGCCATTAAATCACAAAACAGATTCAAAATTTCAAGTGTTTGTGCCTTTTGACAAAAAATACCCTACCTGATTTTTGGAGACCAGATTGAGGAGCAGTTCCCAGCATGCCCATTTCCGAAAGGAAACCAGTGCCTGATGAGAGGAAGTCACTTGTGAAGTTTGGTTAAAATCTACTAAAAAGATTTTTTAACTTACTGAGGTGAAAAGGCAATGTTTATGTGTACAAGGACATACAGTTTGTAATATAACCACTTTCAAGAGGAACGTGGTGTTGGATGAGAGGAAATCACTGGAGAAGTGTAATTAAAATTTAATAAAGCAACTTTTTTCGTTGCTGAGCTGAGACGCCAGAGTTTGTGTACTCATGCACACATGCGTATATTCTCTCCAATGTTCCCATTTGGAATAGAAGCCAGATGGTCAATTTTAACTACCGGCGGAAAATAGGCAGGCGGCCGGCACCTGTTCTCGTCGGCAGGAGGCCTGAGCCATTTAGAAACCTGGCTCTCATTTCCATTCCGCCAGTGAGCTCCAGGCGCTACAACGGGGATCCCGCTTCAGCTCACCGCTTCTGGGAGGGCAGGAAACTGGCCAGCTCCCCCACTGAGCCGGCAAACAGTCGAAAGCGATCCCGGGGGTGGGGGAGGGAGAGAGGAGAGGCCCGAATGTGCTGCCAGCAGCCCAGATGTTCGGTGTAGGCCCAGGAGGAACACTCCTGCTTCTCCTGGCCCCACCAAAAGAATGAAATTGGGTATTTCGTGAGCAGCCTCCAGCTGTCCCTTTAAGGACCCCTGCTTAGGCCGCCCCATTTGTACCACAAAATTGCAAGCAGGGTCTGGCAATGTTCCCCCAATTTGCATACTTTAACACGGCTCCTGCCCAATTCAGGTGGGGGGGGTCTGCGTCACCCTTGTAAAGACCCTGGGCAAAATAGCGAGCAGTAGGATCGAGCTGGTAAGTGCAGCACTCCAATTTTATGGCCGCTATCACCCAATTCCCAGCTGGCAGACCGAGCTAAAGTCAGCCCTATGAAATAAAAATTAAAGTTAAAGATTGATTTTGAGATGGCAAATGAATATTTAACCAAAATGCCATCAGACATTCTGATGGCTTCTAATATGTACATTTTCTTCAAAAGGAAGCCAGAGGGAGACAAAAGGATGCCCAATTAGATCACCTTTCAAAAGGAACCTACTGTCTAATGTAATTGAAGTCATCTTAAAGTACTACAGTGTTTCTGTTGTGATAATAAGTTAGCGTTCACAGGCAGACTGACTGTGCTGTAAACAATGCTCTCAGCCCATACCCATATTTTGAGATATCAAACAAGAGAAGGAATGAAAAACAAACCAATAATTTGGCAAGAGATAAAGAGAGGAATAAATGAGAAGAGAACAAGAACTATAAGCTAAAATTTACTCTTGGTGCTATTAGCATATATGCCAATCTGAGAAAGTAGTAAAAGCTGCCCCAAAAAGTTGACAGCTCAAAAATAGCCCTGAATATAGGCTAATGACATGTAGTTACACTTAGAATACAGTGGGGAATGGGCTTTTCATATCTTAAATTGCAAGTACATTCCAGCACTTGTATAACAGAAGATTGTGGCAGAAATTGTCAGGATTTTGCCCTATTTCTTGTGATGTAATTGCAGGCTGTTATGGATGTGTATTGGTATTCCCTTTTGCTAAATCGTAGGGCATTTTCTAAATGAATGTTAAATGGTGAATCAGATTTATCTTGTGATAAGCCTCTCATTAGTTTCATACATTCCTGGAGACAATGGGCCGTAATTTGCAACCCCTACGGGTGCGTACGAGCTGTGCACGCGCCCGTCGGGGCCGCGCAAGTTCCGGGTTTAGGACGGCGAAGCGCATGCGCTAAAACCCAGAACTTGCGATCTCTTGAGAATCTTCTTGACAGATCGCACGCATCCCCGGGAAAAGGACGGAGACTTGGGCTATTTGCCCAGCGAATGCCCGTGAAATTCTTAAGCCCGGTAAGGCCTGCTTTTGCCAGCGTAAGACTTTTAAAGAACAAATACATTTTTTTCAATAATTTATACATTTAAAAACCTGTGAAATAAGGTAGATTTATTTTTAGTCCCTTTAAAATATATAAATGTATTTTTCAAAATATTAAATTTTTGTTTTAAATATTTAATTAAATGACATACAGAATTCTCGTAAGTATTAATGGGGATCCCTTTCTTTCATTGGTTAGGCCAGCCCACATAATCCCAGGGACGCTTGCGAACCGCCTGCTCCCCTGGGATACGTGGGCCTCTACGCATGTCTATGCATAGAGGCCCGGGAACGCAAGTGTCCGAACCTCCAGGACCATCAGATAGGTTTGTAGATGTTTTGCTGGTCGGAGGCATCCGCCTGCGGGAACCCTCTGGCCGCAAATTCAGGGCCTCTATAGTCCAGCTGGTGTTTGAAATGTCAAGGTAATGCACGCTTGCCCTCTCTCAAACACCTTACTGGTGCTACGATGTACAACACTACCGTAATTCTGGCTCACTAGCAATAACAGTATTTTGCGCTTTCAGAGGGAACAGATTCATTTTTCAAAATGGATGATTTTGGCAGTAGTTCTTCAAAACAATGCTGCTTGGAATTAACACATGCACACACGAAAAATAAATATGCATTGAAATATAAAGTAGCCTAAACACCATCACCCTTTTAAAAATACGATTCGCATTATTATTACAACTGGTGATGTTTCAATATTGTTCATTTATGTAATGTGTTTGAACGTTGTATGCACATGAAAAATCTGATACACACACTGGTCCTCATTTTGCATTGTGGTCAAACTGCTTGCTCCATAGTAAATGAGTTTCACGTATCTCAGTCCTTAAAGCCATTACATCATGTGATAAAACCTCCACGGAATACTTCCAACCAGAGTTGTCAACCCTAAGTCTGTACTACATCCAAGCACCTGATAGATTACATCATCAGGACTTAAATGATCGAAAATAAAATTGGTATGAATAGCATGAAAAAGGAGAAGTCCTCCAGGGTGATAACTAGAGTGTGCTTGACTTCCAATCAGAAGATTACAGGTTTGAGTCTGAGTTGCCCAGCATAACTCATTTACCTCAATGGCATTAGTTCAATTGGCTTTCGCCCATGTCCCTGGATAAAGAAGCACGGACAGGTGATGTGCACCATTTTAAGGTGGGAGGAAATAACCGCCACTGACTGACTCATCTTGTCTATGAGTGCCAACTAATCTCAGAGCAGCATTGACTGCAGCCACAAAGGAAATGGTTGCGCCCTCTTGGCTGGACTGGTTGGCAAACTGGTATTGTTTGAGTGACAATTAGGAGTCCATATGACTGGAAAAAAATTAAGAAAAGACAATATATTGTCCTAGAAAGAGACCTAGTGGCACAATCCATTGGAATAGCAACACACAGTATCATGGAGGGGTAGAATGCCTACTGGCAGCCATGACTGCACATAGGAGATATCTGAGGTGTCAGAAAGCAGAACAAAGGGGCCTTCTCGGAGAGAAATCAGAAGTTGTACAATCCCAATCATTTGTACAGCAACATTGGGAAAGGCCTTAAAACCCTGGCCTGCCTCCTCCTGACCTGCAGAAAGATGCAGAGGCACCTAACATAAGCTGACCAGACATCCCCGTTTTCTGGGGACAGTCTCCGGATTTGGGAATGTGTCCCTGGGCAAACAATGTCCCCGAAAGAGTCCAGGGTTTAAAAATCTCGTTCCTGAGTCTGAATTTTTCAATGCTAATGCACAGAAACTCGTTTCTTGGAGATTCTCTGCCAGTTTGAGTTCAGGAACGAATTCCTGGAGCGGGTTGAATGGAGGCATCAATGGTGGCACCACCTTCCCACAATGCAATGCGGCCAAGAAAAGGCCCTATTTATAGCTCTGGCCGCACTGCACTGTAGGAGATTGAGTCACCTATCAGTGCTTCATCCAATGGTGAGTGGCCGAAGGGTGTGACCTTCAAATGCATGGGAGAAGCCAAGGTTGTGGTGAGAGCTGGTGGGTGAGTGGATTTGATTTACTTTACCTGTATGGTGCATCATGGTTTTTTTATTGAATAAAGGAAGGCAAGCTCTAAATTCTCCCACCGGGAAGAGGTTTGTGAAATAGAAACCTTCTGAGACAGAGGGTGTTTCATGAAAAATCTCAGTCTGTTGAGAACAGATTTAAAATTGAAAAATTTAGGGTATTCAGGGACGAGTAGATAGTATAGCGCTATTGCCAGAACACACACAAGATTTGTGATTCGGTATATCTAAGCTGTGCAGCCGTGCAGCTGTCGGTCGGTCGGTCCAGTGCAGCCTGGGACCAGGCTTTCCAATGTGAAACTCTGAATGGGCTGTGTAGCCTGATAAAGGGGCCACGCACCCAAAAATAAACTGCGGGGGAACATTGCCTGTGTGTCCTCGGATTTGGTTTTGAAAATATGGTCACCCTAGCTTAACAGAGGCCAGGGACTTTAAAATGGGGGCATTAAAATAAAATTTGTATCAAGATGATAGCTTCCTAGGTTTGTTGCTGGTCTCACAAGGCATCAGAAAACAAGGGTTTGTTTGTTCTATGGGAGTAATTCAGTTTTGCATGGACTTGTTAATGCAGTTTGGCAGATAATGTTCCTAATGCAAATTTGAACCAGCTGTGCATATTTCAAAAGTGTAAAAAACAATGTAAAACCAGGAAACTAAATGAACATCCATCCCTCAGGCTTATCAATATGCTATCACAGAACATGATATTAGGCAAGAATTCTTTGGGCCACTTTGGTCCCCAATTTCACATTTTATACCCATGCATTTTAGACACATCAAACAGCATCATGGCAACATTTTTTTTACATTTCTAAAAATGGAACATGGTTCTCAGAAGATTCGAGGTTTAAAACATCTGTATATTTTTTGAAGTGAACAACTCATGTGGCTAGGCTTTTTGTTGTTCTCACTGCAGATGCTTTTTCCCATGAAGAACAATTTCAAAAAAAGGTTGCTGACAGCTTTAGAACAGTCCTGGAATATTAACCAATGACACCTAAAACAAAGTTAGATTGAAAGTGCAGTGGGGTCCAGTTTAATCATAACTTAAGCTGCAGGCATGTCCAACATTCAATCATCATTCTTATAACAGGGCAAAACCTCAAGTACACAAACATGCATTTTGCAGCAGTGATGAATTTTAAAATTACTAAAGAACGAGGTGAGAACTGAAGGCATGAGATTTATTTCACCACGAGATCTGCGGGCATTCCCCTCACTCACTTGAAAAGTTTTGACAGTTTACTTGGTGCATTTTCCCGGCATAATGAAGTTAATTGACAACAGGGCTCCCACAATGGCTCAGTGTGTTTATCTAGGGAGTAGCTGAGCCACAGAGACCACAACGTTCTCTCATTTGACCTCTGTCTCTGCTGAGTTGGCTGATCTCAACCGGGATGACGCTAGGGAGGGGTACAATTGCCTTCACCACTCCTGGTTTAGAGAGAGTAAAATCGGGCAGCTTACTGCTTCTGATCACCAGCTGGAAGTGCTTGTGTCTGGGGATCAGGTTAGGACAGGATCAGGTTTGAACTGTGATGGTCCACCCCAACCTGCAATGGGAAAATCTGCTAACATTCACTGTCTAGTTTCACGCAGAATCATAGAATAGTACAGCGCAGAAGGAGGCCATTCGGCCCGTCGAGTCTGCGCCAGCTCTTTCGAACAGCAATCCAGTTAGTCCCATTCCCCCGCTCTTTCCCCATATCCCTGCAATTTTTCTTCCTTCAAGTATTTATCCAATTCCCTTCTGTATGTTACTATTGAATCTGTTTGCACCACCCTATCAGGCAGCGCATTCCAAATCCTAACTGCTTGGTGCGTTAAAAATGTTTTCCTCATGTCGCCTCTGGTTCTTCTGCCAATCACCTTAAATCTGTGCCCTCTGGTTATCGACCCTTCAGCCATTAGAAAGAATTTCTCTTTATTTACTCTATCTAAGTCATTCATGGTTTTAAATACTTCTATCAAATCTCCTCTTAGCCTTCTCTGCTCCATGAAGAACAACTCATGCAGAATGGTTAATTGGGTGAGGCACCGACAGCTGTCTACTTGTGGAATCTTATTCTGGGAAAAGTTAGCACCTTGGATTAGGGAGGACATTGTTTTCAGTATTCTGCCATTCAATGGCTACATTGCTGTGTTTGCTGGAACAGCTTCAGTCATTGTGTATTGCTTTTCTTTTTAGTGCTTTGACAGCACACGTACATTTAATTTCCTGAACAGAAAAGGCAGCTCTGCATTTCCTGAACAGGTTATTTCCCACGGTGGTTGCAAAGTCATTAGTATTCAGATCTGGTGGCACCGAGAAGTCAGCTGAGGACGGTGGTGCTAAATTGCGGATATGCTAAGCACAGTGTAATAGTCAGGTGAACCACACACAGTAGCAGAAGGCTATGTGTACATGAACAGCGCAGTAACGAATAAAAATAGACCGTTTCTGTGAGACACAGATTCCCACCTGCGATTCCACCAGCACTGAATACTGGATCGTGCCTCCCTCCAAAAAGAGATGGGAAAACTTGGGTGAAAATTCCTTGGATAGCGATCCCAACGGTTATGCTAGGATCAAGTCCAAGCTGGAGTTTGTGAGCGCCATCATGAGCGTGGCTTCACACCCGCCTGCCTCATGCGACCAGAAAACCTAGAACTACTTGCTGTGGGGAGGTGGGGTGGTCAGTAATCCAGGGAGGCAGCTCAGCCCCTCCCCACCCCACCACAGCCATTTCTTGATCAGCCTCTTTTGTAAGAAGGTAAACCTGATTTTTTTTTTTAAATGCAGCCATTTCTTTGGGGTCCATGCTGCTTCCCTGGCTTGGAACCCACCTGGTACGGTCCACATTTGCCCATCTGGAGGCTCAACTCATTTAACCTACAGGACTCCACAGATACACGGGGATCCGACTGAGGAGGGTGCTGGTTTGAATGTGAGACTTCTCTTTTTATTTCAGGTGGCATGATGCAGGTGTATGGTCCGAGGTTCGGGAGAATTCCTACTCTGTGGTAGGGAAGCAGGTGCCTGCGTCTCAGAAGAAAGTCAGGTAAATTTCTTCAGTAGTTGTAAAAGGGGCTTGTGGTTGTTTCCCCTCATCTGCCTCCAAATAAGCCGTTTTGCTGAACGATGGGTGGCAGAGTATTGAAACGGTCTCCATGACTAAGTGTAAAAGACTAGAAATATCAGCCTATCCCTTCAGATAGATGTGGCTGAAACATCAGCTGTTGAATCAGTATTGCCAGGCTTGTCCTGAGCAGTTTCCTCCTGACATGTACCTGGTACAGTACATGACATTCATCTGCTTGTAACTTACATTGATGGACTCTCTCCAGGTGCAGTCAGGTGTTTGTTATGTTCATTAATAAATAGACATTCTTATTATGAACACAGCTAGCTTTTGCTAGTTACTTTTATTGAGCACATGTGGACTTGTACAGCATCTTGTAGAGGCTTCCATCTTGACTGCTGCCTTGTGGGTAGCCTAGTGCCTCATGGGTAATGTAGTCTTAATATAATATATAGCTGGGTAGTGTAGTCTTATACATACAGCTATATACAGCTCTACTGCTCCACCTAGTGTCCACCACAGAATGACATGTTATTGATCACTACAGTGTTGACACCGGAAAAGAGTCACAGAGGAAATGTGTGTGCAGTGCTATTCTGTAGCAAAATGGATTAGCACCCATTTTCTGGGCACTACTTTGGAGCAGGACAGAGGAAAATCATCCCCCATACAAAAACGTATCACAATGACGCAAATGCAATGGTCCCGATTTTGCTGTAGCAGGACATCTAAGTGAGTCTGCTATTAGTTAGACTTGCCCTTACACATTTAGATTTTTACATTTTTTTGCGTGGCAAGTTGCTGAAAGTGCGGGCTGATAACGACACAGTGAGGGAAACAGGGCATCTGGGATCTGTGTGAACAGGGCAATCAACGGTGTATCTCCTTAACCAATCAGTTTGATGGTTTGTGAAATTAACAGCACAAGGACTGAGAGGCAAGTGTAAATTCGAGTGGGTGAATTCAATGTCACTTCAGGTACAGAAAGAGAAATAAAGTGAGGGAAAGAAAGATTGGAGTAAGAGAGAAAAAAGACAGAAAGGAAAATCAATTTTTTTTTTACATTTTAAAAATCTCTAACAACAAATAAAACCTGAAGGAATGAGACTCTACACTTGTAATTGTTAATTTTCAATGCCAAAGAAGTTGATTGGCAGTAATTACCACTTATCACCTTGTTAAAAGGGTACTTACACTTGAAATTACAAGATTTAACTGTCTGTGGCGAGTTTCATTCGTATCGACCGCGCAAATACAGCAACTTCACGCCATTCAATGCATTTCCATGGTGAGGCAGACAGCGAGATGCCATTTTTTGTGAAGCTAACGGCGGAGTGGCACAACTCAGACAACTTCTGGATATTGCCATTTAACTGCGCATCTGCCCTTGCCTGAGGTTGCCGTGCCATTTGCGCATAAATAACGGCGAGCACCATTAGCCTCACCGTTATTTTGAGAGCAGAATCGGGCCCAATATATCAACGAATAGAGAGCATGACTGACTCGTGACTGAAAGAATAAAAAGGCATTATCTGCCCAAGAAGCTCGCTGACATATCGTGTGACTCTTTCCCTGTGAGAAATAAATGGAATGCATCTCACTACAGAATAAAACCAAATAATCTTCAATTATTTACAATTAGATTAAGCTCTATTGCTTAAAGTGCCTGAGAAGTAAAAGCCAACAGGAATTCACGATGGCACTTTGGGCAGCAGTATCCTGCAAATCAACTGGTTAGTCTACAGATAAATGATTACCGGCGATGCAGGCAAACAGTAACTTTATAGTATTCTCATGTTCAGTATGATGCCATGTGGGGCCCCAGTTAGTCTTAGCAATGTCATCTGACAGCAGTGTTGATCAAACCCAATCACTAGTACAGCTCTGCCTTTGAATGATTTTTCAGCAGCTTCATTCGACAAACTGGATACCTCATGAGTACTCTGATACTGTGGCGGAGCCACTGAATGACTCTGCGCAACTGTACATAATTCCCTTCAACGATGTTCTAACACCAGCCTAAGCCTGTACCATTGTGTTAGACATTACTTCGTTTTGTATATAGTGTTTGTATGCACGGGCCGTGGCCCCTTTAAGAGCGCGGGAAAACGCGGGCAAACGCAATGACGTCATGTCGCAAACCACGTGACTGCCCAGGCAGTCCTCGTGGAAGCTCCATCTTGTTAAGACCTGTTTCGTGGTTCTCCTGTATCAATCTCATCAAACTGTTTGAACTCGTTTAGTTTTACATTAAAGACCTGTTTGATTTGATCTCCTGAGTTGACCTCAGTTATTAGTTAGGAATTCGTCAATTCCTACAATACTACATTTATACAAGCCTTAAACCAGACTGACATATAACACTTTAATGACCTGGTCACTCAAGAATGTAAGAAAAGTGAGGGATGAGAAAAGGTCATCAAGCTATTGAAACTCATCCTCATATGCACTTGTATGAGACTTTGGGGGGTGAAGAACTGATGCACTGTATGCAGTGCGCAGCATGTCCTGATTTGTATGCCGACAGGGCCGATTTTCACTTTTGGCGGGAGTGGAAAGCTGGCAGCCTGCATTACACCCGCCCATTTCCTTTCCCTACTGAAGTCAGTTGTCCACCTCCTCCAAAAGTAAAAATGACCCCTAATGACTCGAATAATAATAATCATGGAATGACTGTCAGTCTCAAGACATCTCAAACCCACTTCACAATTTCTTGTGAGGCAGTTCCATGCACCCACAGTATATGTTACTCATGTTATGCTCCATATTGCAATTAACTTTAAATGTAATCGGAGGCAGTATTAACTGAACAGGAACATACAGCTGAAATCATTTATTGAACACAAACTAATACAGTTGGTGAAATTGGAAGAAAGAAACCTCTGCATTTTTAAAATTAAATTATTTGTTCCTTCAGGAAAAGATACATAACATATTAAAAATCTTGTGTCTGTGCATATTTTCTACAAAATCTACTTCCTGTTGCCACATTTTTGTGTGAACTTTTCCCATTATATTTTCCTTTGTCCATATTTATATCGGAATATGCCTACATAAACTTTTCATGCTGTAATTACATCCTCCTGCCAGTGGCAGTGCTGTAATGCCTCAGATTTGCCTCTCCCATTGACTTATCTCTACATCAATGTTCCCTCTTATTTTTTTTTCAGCGCGCGGGCCCATTCAAATGTTCGCGCAAGCACGGTTTTTCCATACAAAAGCCAGTGAACGGCCTGCGCGGGACCTCAAGGCCACTGCGCACTCCGCAGCTCAACAGGAACATTGCTCTAAATGCCTCATTTACTTACGCCCCACCTTCTAACCCACTTCTCCTTCAGTCTATACTTGGTCTTAAGCCCCCAAGTGGAACACCAATGGGAGATGAACTAGTGCATTCAGCCTTGGCTGAATGGTGCCATTCTTGTCTGAGCCAGAAGGTTATGAGTTCAAGCCCCACGCCAGAGATTTAAGCACATAATCTAGGCTGACAATTCACTGCAGTGTTAAGAAAGTGCTGCACTGATGAAGATGCTCTCTTTCAGATGAGATGTTAAACCATGGCCCCATCTGCCACCTCTCAGATGGATGTAAAAGATCCATGGACAATATTTATCCCACAGCCAACACCAACTATAGTAATCTGGGATGTAATGTTTAAGTTATCCACCAGATGGAGCCAAATATTAAGGGTTCGCATTCACCAGTATTTAAGGTAATGGGTCATGTATTCAATGTCCTGGTACACCAGTTTATACGGTAATGTGGCATTGCATTATGGGTATGACTCAGGTTCATCCTCCATCTTGGCTCGTGCAGTAAGAATTGTGTGCCTTGCCTCCAGCATGTAAGAGCTATGTCTCTCTGCTACACCGTGTAAATAAACAGTTGGGTTTTGTTCCTAATATCTCGCTTTTCTCAGTTTCTGACCTTACCACTCGGATATCACATATTGGTGACGAGGATCAACAGATCACATCTTGACGAGAAAAAAAAAGAGCACTGACTAACGGATCATGGCTGCTACGGTAGGAAAGATCTCTGCTTTTGATGTTCAGACGCAGACCTGGGATGAATACTGTGAGGTGTTGATGCATTTCTTTGAAGCAAATGATATAGATGATGTCGGAAAAAGGAGAGCTATTTTGCTCACTTCCGTGGGAAGTCAGACGTATAGTTTAATGAGAAACTTACGCAGTCCTGCAAAGCCTGGAGACAGATCATTTGCTGACTTAGTGGCCTTGCTAAAGGACCATTTCAATCCCAGACTGAGTGAGATTGTACAGCGTTTCAAATTTAATTCACGGAACAGAAAACCGGGAGAGACTGTATTGGATTATGTAGCGGTGTTGAGAAAATTGGCACACGATTGCAATTACGGCAACAACCTGAAAGACATGCTGAGAGATAGGCTAGTTTGCGGGATAATGGATGATCGAATGCAGCGGAGATTATTGTCTGAGACTGGGCTTACGTATGAAAGAGCGTTGGAACTTGCTCAAGCCATAGAGACAGCGAACCGAGATGTAAAAGAAATACAAGGTTCCGACTGGGCTACTACAAAGCAAATTGCAGGTCAGGTTGTTGTGCACAAGTTAAATATGTGTCAGAAACCACAAAGGGAGCATGTAAAGACATGTTATAAATGCAATGGCGATCACCTGGCGAGGGAATGCAGGTTTCTGGAGGAAAAGTGCCACAAGTGTGGGAAAAAAGGACATATAAAACGTGCATGCAGGGCAAAAGCAACCGTGGAGGAATACAAACCAAAAGGGGGAGGAAAGCAAAACCTAGGAAGAGAAGTGAAAAAACAGGGAGCACATCACATCAGCGGAGAAGGTGAGAAAGAAGACGACATGTTCATAATGCATAGTATGGTAGAGAACATTCCAAAAGTGGATCCTATCACTTTGCAACTGACAGTAAATGACTCTAAGGTCAACTTTGAAGTGGATACAGGATGCGGCGTAACCATAATGAACAAGGAGGAGTACTCAAAATTGTGGAACCGTGCAAAAGTTCCAGAGTAAAAGTCTTGCTCTATGCGAGTGGCGACATTGGGTACAGCTACTGTAACTGTGCAACACAGGGACACCGTGGAACAGCTACCTGTAGTTGTAGTATCGGGTTCCGGACCAAACCTGTTAGGTTGGGGCTGGATACAAGAACTTAAATTAGATTGGGGAGCAATAAATCAAATAGAGGGAGGCAAACAGTTGTCTTTGCAAGAAGTGTTGATTGAACATGAGAACGTGTTCAAGGAAGAACTTGGCACATTTAATGGCCCCCCAGCTAAGATTTATGTAGACAAGGAGACACTGTCAAGGTTTTTTAAACGACCTGTGCAGTATGCCATGAAACCGAAGGTAGAGGTTGAGCTTGATCGTCTTTTGAGAGAGAACATACTGGAACCCGTGAAATGTTCAGAATGGGCAGCTCCCGCTGTACCTGTTTTAAAACCGGACAATTCGGTAAGACTCTGTGGAGATTATAAATTGACAGTAAATAGGGTGTCTAAACTAGAACAGTATCCTATTCCCAAAACAGAGGATCTCTTTGCGAACTTGGCTGGAGGGAAGAAATTCACGAAGCTGGATATGAGTCATGCATACTTGCAGATTACACTAGATGAGGAATCCAAGAAGTATGTAACCATAAATACACACAAGGGTTTGTTTACCTATAACCGCTTACCATTCGGTGTCTCATCTAGTCCAGCTATTTTCCAGAGGACTATCGAGGGTGTACTGCAAGGGATCCCACATGTTTCAATCTATCTGGATGACATTCTGGTGACGGGAAGAACCGACCAGGAGCATCTGAGCACTCTGAGAGAGGTACTACAAAGATTGGATAAGGCTGGGTTACGGCTCAAGAGGAGTAAGTGCACTTTCCTGGGGAATGAGGCCGTGTTCCTGGGACACAGAGTGGACGCCACCGGGCTCCATCCAATCAAGGAGAAGGTACAAGCACTGCAGGAGGCCCCAGCTCCTACCAATGTGACTGAGTTAAAAGCTTACCTGGGACTGCTAAACTATTATAACAGATTTTTACCAAACTTGGCAACAGTGTTAGCACCTCTTCACAAACTTATGCGTAAGGAGACACAGTGGCAGTGGGAAGAGGAACAGAGGGTTTCATGTGAACAGTCCAAGAAACTGATGCTGTCCTCGGATGTGCTGGTTCACTACAATGCAGAGAAAGACATCATTCTCTCTTGTGATGCTTCACCTTACGGGGTGGGGGCGGTTCTTTCACACAGCTTGGAAGATGGAACAGAAAGACCAATAGGGTTTATGTCTCGAACTCTGACACCAGGGGAAAAAAACTATTCCCAGATAGATAAAGAGGGGTTAGCAGTAATGTTTGGGTTGCAGAGGTTTCACAAGTACATATATGGCAGGAAATTCACCATATGCACCTATCATAAACCTCTTCTATCTCTTTTTAATGAAATGAAAGCCGTACCACAGATGGTGTCACCCCGGATCCAGAGGTGGGCAGTGATGTTGAGGGCATATGAGTATGTCATCGTTTACAAGGCGGGCAAGTACCATGGGAACGCAGATGCCTTGAGCCGTCTTCCACTGCCAGGTACACTTATCCGTGCAGCTCCAGAGGACAGAGTTTTGATGTTGGAGGACACGGACATGGCAATTGTGACCGCAGAACAAGTAAGGACATGGACCGGTAAAGATCCAGTACTGTCTAGAGTCCGAGAATATGTGATGAGGGGTTGGCCACAGAAGGGACTGATTTCACACCTTACAGTGTCAGGAAAACAGAGCTGGGTGTGCAGGATGGTTGCGTGTTGTGGGGAGCACGAGTGATTATTCCACAGCCAGCACGACAGTCTATCCTAGGGCAACTACATCAGTGTCATCCTGGAGTTTCGTGTATAAAAGCCTTGGCAAGGAGTTACTTGTGGTGGCCAAAGCTAGATGAGGAGATAGAAAATCTAGTCAAGACATGCAGCACTTGTCAAGTACACAGGAAGGCACCAGCAGCGGCTCCTCTCCACCCCTGGGAGTGGCCGGATAAACCATGGAGAAGATTACATGTAGATTATGCGGGTCCATTCATGGGAAAGATGTTCCTCATAATCATTGATGCCCATTCCAAATGGATGGATGTTTATCCTGTAAATTCTGCTTCATCTAATTACTATAGACTGCCTGCGTAGGAGTTTTAGTAATCAAGGGCTACCGGAGATCGTAGTAAGTGACAATGCCACGTGTTTTGTGAGTACAGAAACAAAAGAGTTCATGAGAAACAATGGCATAGTGCACATGACCTCAGCTCCATATCATCCGTCTTCAAATGGACTTGTGGAGAGAGCCGTACAAACATTTAAGGAGATGATGAAAAAAAGTGCGGAAGGGAGCTTGGCAGCCAAGGTGTCACGAGTTCTGTTCAGCTACAGAATAACACCTCAATCTACCACAGGACTCTCTCCTGCTGAGCTGTCGTTAGGATGTCGACTACGCTCCACTCTTGACCTGGTTCACCCAGACCTAAAAAGGAAGGTGGAAAACCGACAAATCAAACAAAAGGAGAACCATGACAGAAGGACAAAGAGCCGCAATTTTGGAGAAGGAGATGCAGTCCTTACCAGGAATTTCAGTTATGGTCCAAAATGGATTCCTGGCGTCATAGACTCAATGACCGGTCCAGTATCATATACGGTCATGGTGGGAACTGGTCAGGTAGTACGCAGACATGTAGATCAGATACTGACCAGACAAGGGGAAATCGAAATGGAGGTTCCAGAGGAGATGTCGGAGGACAAGTTGGCCTCCAGTTATCCAAATGCATCGGTGGTACCACCACCACGAACAGAGCCAGTTCCACCTGGACCCCTTCGTCAAGAGGAAACCATCGTAGCAGAGTCAGATACTCTGAGTGCTGCTCAGGAGCAGCAGGTGGCTCTACCACAACCAAGCAGGGACTTGACTGTAAGACGTTCACCAAGGACTCACAAGCCGCCAGAGAGATTGATAACGACCTGCTAGATTCGTTCAGTATGGACTATCGTTAAAGGAGTTTCCTTATGGGACTTTTTAAGAATGTTGTTAAGAAATTAATGTTCAACTTAAGAGGGGAGGGATATAGTAATCTGGGATGTAATGTTTAAGTTATCCACCAGATGGAGCCAAATATTAAGGGTTCACATTCACCAGTATTTAAGGTAATGGGTCATGTATTCAATGTCCTGGTACACCAGTTTATACGGTAATATGGCATTGCATTATGGGTATGACTCAGAGGTTCATCCTCCATCTTGGCTCATGCAGTAAGAATTGTGTGCCTTGCCTCCAGCTTGTAAGAGCTATGTCTCTCTGCTACACCGTGTAAATAAACAGTTGGGTTTTGTTCCTAATATCTCGCTTCTCTCAGTTTCTGACCTTACCACTCGGATATCACACCAACAAAAACAGATTAACTGGTTAATTATCTCATTGCTGTTTGTGGGACTTTGCTGTGCACAAATTGACTGGCATGTTTCCCTACATTATAACAGTGAGTTTTAAAAAAAAGCAATTAATTAGCTGTGAAGCACTTTGGGACATCCTGAGGTAGTGAAAAGTGCAATGTGAATGCTAGTTCTTTCACATATAAGCACCATGAAAGCATAATTTAGTAAATGATATGCTGCAGATATGAGTCCTTTAATCACACCGGAACTGGAGTACTGCACATGAAAAAACAAATCAACATTTAAGCTAATTTGTTAAGTTTGTTTCAATAGGAAGTTGAAGACAGAAGGAAGCATCAAAGAATACTTTTTATACATAAACTCATTCAGCGTACTGGGTGCATTAACTTGTGTTACAATTGAGTTAAATAACTGGGAAATGTGACATTTTCCTTCCTCCCCTGCAGCTTATTTCTGAGAGCTTGCAGTATAGGAGGGTAGTATAGCATCCTGTGTTCATTCTTGTGTGCCACTTTTTAACACTGTTATCAGGGGAGACCACACACACTGCTTCTTCTGGTGAGTCCAGTCACTTCATTACTCCTCTTGTGACTGCCATAGCAACAATCTTGATAAATGCTGTGGAACCACTCACTGTAGTAAAGGGTCTGTCAGACAGCGCAGTGAGAAATCCCCAAATTTCTCTACAGCACAAAATAACTAGCCACACTGCTCGGAAGAACATTCATTTCAGTATCAGTAATATGAATCTAACTGAACAATCCTGTATACTATAAAACCCCTCTCTTTGGCATAAACAGCCACATTTCCTCTGCAAAGTGACATAATCAATGATTCCTCTAAGTGTAATACTGATTACATTATATCACCCTCTTCAGAATGAAATAGCATTCATCAACACCCAAAATAGTCACAAGCTGATTTTCCTTTTGGATATAATATCGAGGACTAACTTTAAAATTTCCATTACATTAAAAATCCGATATAAATCCATACACGCCAACCTACAAAACAATGTACTGTACAACTCAAAACAGTCCTGAGTAATGGCATGTGGATTAGGCCAATGCTTCAAGGCAACTTAATAAGTGGATCATATTCTCCAATTCCACATTTAGTATGTGAAAAGAGGTACTTATAGAAGTGCACAGTTGAGTAGACACAGCTCACATCCATTTGCACCACTCATGTGGTGTGCACACAAACAGCTTTTCTGGCTCTGGCTGATTGTGATGCCATAAAAATAACATTCATTCAAATATATAGAAAATACAGTGCAGGTCTCAGAAAGGAGAAAAACATTGCTATTTAAATAACAGAACTAGTGACTTCAGGTCCTGCAGCACCTAAAATTTTGGGCATAAATTTACAGGAAACCCACGTTCGCTGGTCTTTGTGTGGGGATCGGAGCTATGTTAGTGAGCTAAGTGAGGTTTTGGCGGACATAAATCGAGGGTGGTGCAAAGGATCAAGGAAAATAGTGCGTAGTGATATTTCAGCGTAAAACCAGCGTAAATCAGTAACACGTGAATTTTCTCAGAAACAAAATGGTGCAACTCCGCTCCTACATCGTAGTTATGTCAGAACATTCCAGGAGAAGCATGTCTGCTCGTAGATGAAATGTCTGCTTTACTGCCATAGCATCTTTTCGAAGGGGACAGAATATTTTGACATGCTAATGTTTTGATTGCAAAGTTCTTAAGGGTTGAGAAATCGCGCAAATATTGGTTTGCCCCCAGGCACATTATATCACATATAGATTATGCGCAAGGTTAAGCTTCAGATCATAGGCTTTTCACGGAAGCTAACTTTCGTGGCGAGCATTGAGAGCCCAAATCACGTGAATCCCGGTGATCCAATTTACAAGTTAGATACCTAACCAGACACATAACACCTTCTTATTTTTTCCCTTATTAGTCCAGGGGTACTGAGGCTAATTGTTGCATCCTTTATTACCACTCCGGTTTAGATTGGATAAATCAGATGCTGGTGGTCAAACCTGGCACCGTCCAGGTCTGTGTGGTTAGGTACACATTGGTCTGTGCCTTGACTCATTTACCATACTAGGCCATGGGGCATGGGAACCTCTGTAAAATAACTAATGGAGGTACAGGCTTAAAATAAGCAGATGTGGGTTCTGGATAAGAATCTATGCTGTCAACATTAAATTGAACAGTCGGGAGATACAAAATTGGGTATTTGTTACCAGCTCCTATACGTTTGGCAATTATTTTTAAAGTGCTATCTTCCATTCATCTCAAAATTCTGATGCAGCTTGTGCCCATATATGAAAACAGAAACATGTCAAATGTGTAATACACGCTATCAGTGTGCAGTGCCTTGAAACCACAAGAGGGCAGTACATTATAAACCCTCTCTATCCATTTGAGTCATAATAGATTAAGCAAACTGGTGCCGTTAATCATGGAATTGATTTTTTGCCAACAATTTTACTGATGTCAGTCATAGAACACACTGAATTTGTTGTCACTATTAATTCTGAAGGTGTCTGAAAAACATAGTCAGTTAAATGCAAGAGTTTTTAAATTTCAATTAGCCCCATCAATCTCATCCTGAAGCAATCCCTGTTTAGGTTACCATGGAATACTCTGTAATGTTCCATTATCAAATCCACACACCTGCTTCTCGGTCAAGAGGTCTGGATGGTGACACCCATGACATCTGAAAAGGTGCCACCAATGCTGTCCCTCTGTGAACCCAATGGAAGGATGGCTGAGCAATGCGAATTGGACTGATAGTCAAAACACATACAACTGCAGGGGCATTAGTGGCAACGTTAACAGTTATTCACAGCGTCCAACACAAACTTTATTTCTTGCTGTAAATTGAAGTGATGTGCCTCTAGATGAATATTTACATTGCAATAAGAAAATAGTGTTCATCTTGGTATACAGTAGGTTAGAATACTGTCCTTTCACCCAGTTTGAAGCCAGCCTAAAATTAATGAGCTGAAAGTCTATCTGTTAGCTGCAAATGTCTGTGCTAAGTTTTTGTCTCACTTTGTTAATCAGAACACTACTGTTGATTTCACGATTCCCTGTACAGTAAGGGGTTGGGGGGGGTGGAGGGGGGTGCAGGGGAACTGGCAAGGGTTCCCACTCCTGATTGATATGGAGTCAACCCTGCTGCAAACTGCACTTGTGGACTTCAGGTGAGAACCTGTGTTGCTTCTCATGATCGACTAACTGCTGACAATTGCGACCAGGCCTACGTATGAAGAAAGGCCTCTTGGGTGAGGTGCCCGAGAGCTGCCAGTGCCTGTGGAACATATACTGAGTATGAAATTAAAACAGAAAATGTTGGAAATACTCATTAGGACAGCCAGCACCTGTAAAAGGAAAAGATAGCTGTACGTTTTGGGTGTGTACCCTTCATCAGAACTGTTTTAGTGAGGGCTTTACACACCCGAACCTTTAACCTGTCTTTTATTTTTACAGATACTGACTGACCTTCCATGTATTTCGAGTCTTCCCTGTTTTTATTACCGACTTCCAGCATTTGCAGTTTTTTGCTGCTTTTTTCATAAACTACTGCCTTCATGGGAGAATGAGCGAAACACGGGGGGATAAAAAAAAATGTCAGCTTCTAGCAGTAGACTGAAAGCATATTAATTATGGGGAAAGGACAGGGAAACATTGATTATAGTAGTTGACTGCAGTTGAGGAGCTAGCACCAGTACAGGTGAGATGGGCTGAATGGCCTTTTCCTGCTCTGTCATTGCTATGTTTTTATTGTGGGGCCCTACAGCTTAAATTGAGCTCTGTGCCAGAAACAATGACTGTCCCGGTACTGTTATGTAATATCATAATCAAAAGTGTGTATCGTGTCATTTGGAAAAACTCCCAATGTTCACCATTTCATGAATACAAATCTTGCACGCTGCCGAATGCATAACATCAAGTTCGACGTTCACAAGGCTTAATATAAGAAGGTTTAGAGTGATATGGAAACCTGACAGATTGAGGAAATCAGATGTGTAGCTTCACCTTGCAGTCCATCTACACGGAATGCAAAACGTGACTGAGTGAAAAGAATGGAAACCATGGCTATCTTTTATTTTGCAATTATCTTCTAACCCTTCAGACTGTAAACCTACTCTCAGAACAAAACACAGCAAAATAGAAGAGCTTTCCTGAGTTACACTGATTTCATCTTTTCATACCCAATTATCAGCGGCTTCACCCAGAATGCTGAATGTACTGATGCAAAAGCGTTAATATTACCAGCCGCACTTCTATGAATTTCTTGATTTTATTTTAAATGACTTCTCCCTCACCACGCCTGAGAATCTCGGCTCATGCTCCATTTAGGGTCCACTGATGCACACAGCCTTAGCAAAGTAACCTCAAGGACGGGTTGCAGCTCCTGCAATCCTAGGGAAACCGAGAATCCACAAACAATTAATTTGCTGTGTTGGTTAAAATAGGTTTGTGACAGTTCCAAGGAGTCCAGTATATTCATCAACTATTCCCACCAGAGAAAAGAATAATACAAAAGGAACAGCTGGGTGTAGTAATGAGCCGTCAGGAGCATAACTCGTGGCCTGCCTCCCCTGTGATCGTCTAAGGTACTCTGCACATCCAGTCTTGTAAGCCACAGAACGCATATAGCTGCACCACTCAACAACAATACTGATGGGAGCTGGCTTGGGTACAGCTGATGCCGATTCGAAAGGTTTAATTTCTTGTATCTTTTTCCCATGCCTCCCTTTGCTGGGGTGTGGTTTCCTAGCTGCCAGGCATCCTCTGGTACTTCCACCAAATGCCCATTCTTCATGTGTGAGTATAGCCACTAAGTCTCGGCAGGCTATTCTCACATGTAGGGCATCACAACCAAACCCAATCTAATTAGGGTGTCGGGAGTTCCTGGATAGCAATCAGGAACAGAAATCCTGGCTGATTTTTCCCTCCTAGTGCAAGAGGCACCGCAACCGATTGTCGTGCCCCCAGCCCACCGGGAATCAAAGCTGGAATTTTTGTGGTCTCTTTGGTTGAGCTCCATACTAGACAGTGGATTTACCAATTGTACCACTGGGGGAAGCCCCTTTAGCTGCTCTTGTAATAGAAAACTGTCTACTCTACAGGCCCGTAAATGTTACAATTTCTCGAGGTTTGCCACTGCAAGTTCACGTGCTGCAGAAAGTTGACGTGTGAGACTGTATTAAGTTAGCTGCCTGATAAAAGGGTTGTGCTTCATTTTTAGGCCAAAGAAAAAAAATTAAAGGAGGGACATGTTGAGCACCTACACAAATCTGGACATGAATGACCTACTGTTCAAACTGTGCCTAGTTTGAGTTCAAGAGATGGGACTACCTATTCCAAATGGCACTGGATTGACAACCTGACTTTTTGTGGCAATCTGGTGATAATTTGCACCAAATAGACTTTGTAACTCTCATAAAAACAGAGCTTTCATTGTTACTACAGCCAATCAAAGATCTGGAAATAGATCATGAATACCCCCTGAAGAAACACTGGACAAACAGGGGGCAATGGGGGGGGGAGGAGCTAAACACGATTAAAATCACTAAGGAGGCGGTACTCGGTAAAATAATGGGACTTAAGGCGGATAAATCCCCCGGACCTGATGGCCTACATCCTAGGGTCTTGAGAGAAGTGGCGGTAGGGATTGTGGATGCATTGGTGATTATTTTCCAAAACTCCCTGGACTCAGGAAAGGTCCCGGCAGATTGGAAAACTGCTAATGTAACACCCTTATTTAAGAAGGGAAGTAGACAAAAAGCTGGAAACTATAGACCAGTTAGCCTAACATCTGTGGTTGGCAAAATGTTGGAGTCCATTATTAAGGAAACAGTAACAGAGCATTTGGATAAACATAATTTAATAGGACAGAGTCAGCATGGTTTTATGAAGGGGAAGTCATGTTTGACAAATTTGCTCGAATTCTTTGAGGACGTAACATACAGGGTGGATAAAGGGGAACCAGTGGATGTAGTGTATTTGGACTTCCAAAAGGCATTTGACAAGGTTCCACACAAAAGATTACTGATCAAGATAAAAAATCACGGGATTGGGGGTAATATACTGGCATGGGTGGAAGATTGGCTATCTAACAGAAAACAAAGAGTTGGGATAAATGGTTCGTTCTCGGGCTGGCAATCAGTAACTAGTGGTGTTCCGCAGGGGTCAGTGCTGGGACCCCAACTCTTTACAATCTATATTAACAATTTGGAGGAAGGGACTGAGTGCAACATATCCAAGTTTGCCGACGATACAAAGATGGGAGGGAAAGCAGTGAGTGAGGACATAAAAAACCTGCAAAAGGACATAGACAGGCTAAGTGAGTGGGCAGAGATTTGGCAGATGGAATATAATATTGGAAAGTGTGAGGTTATGCACTTTGGCAGAAAAAATCAAAGAGCAAGTTATTATCTAAATGGAGAGAAACTGCAAAGTGCTACAGTACAAAGGGATCTGGGGGTCCTGGTGCACAAAACACAAAAAGTTAGTATGCAGGTGCAGCAGGTGATCAGGAAGGCCAATGGAATCTTGGCTTTTATTGCAAGGGGGATGGAGTATAAAAACAAGGAAGTCTTGCTGCAGTTATACAGGGTATTGGTGAGGCCACACCTGGAATACTGCGTGCAGTTTTGGTTTCCATATTTAAGAAAATATATACTTGCTCTCGAGGCGGTTCAGAGAAGGTTCACTCGGTTGATTCCGGAGATGAGGGGGTTGACGTATGAGGAAAGGTTGAGTAGGTTGGGCCTCTACTCATTGGAGTTCAGAAGAATGAGAGGCGATCTTATCGAAACATATAAGATTGTGAGAGGGCTTGATCGGGTGGATGCGGTGAGGATGTTTCCACTGATGGGTGAGACTAGAACTAGGGGGCATAATCTTAGAATAGGGGCTGCCCTTTCAAAACTGAGATGAGGAGGAACTTCTTCACTCAGAGGGTAGTAAATCTATGGAATTTGCTACCCCGGAGAGCTGTGGAAGCTGCAACATTAAATAAATTTAAAACGGAGATAGACAGTTTCCTAGCAGATAAGGGAATTAGGGGTTACGGGGAGAGGGCAGGGAAGCGGACGTGAGTCTAGATTCGGATCAGCCATGATCCTATTGAATGGCGGAGCAGGCCCGGGGGGCTGTATGGCCTACTCCTGCTCCTACTTCTTATGTTATGTAAGGTCCAAGTTGGTAAAGCTACCCTGTAATTTTGACTCTCAAGAGACTCTGGGGTTGATCTTCAGCTTCCACCTGAAATACGCACAAAGTCGGCTGTGGGGCTGCACGGCCTGATGCCAACGTCGGGAGGCCTGGGCCATTGTCAGTTTGAGCCTCATTTGACTGCTACCAGTGATGTGCGAGCTCCCCCACTGCAGCTCGCCGGTCGTGGGAGGCGTCCAACTCTGCCCATTTGTTCCTGAAAATTGCAATCAGGGTCCTACAAGTGATGGAGGTCCCCAATTTGGGTATTTAAGCAGCCTGCTGCCCGTTTCAGGCTTTGGACATCAATAGAGTGGCGGAGGTGCCCCTTCCCCTCCGATTTGCAACTACTGGCTGCCTGTTTTTCAGGTGCGAAATGGGTGGCCAGCCATTGAAAATGGTCTCCCTCTCTCTCAATGTGGCGGGAAGAGAGGCCTCGCTGATCTCATGTGGAAATAAGGCCAAGATGAGCTCACAAGTTGAACTTATGTATACCACCGATAAGAAGGAAATATGCTATGTAGTAAATCTCAGTACAGGTAGACTACCTTTTATCCGAACTTCCGAAAACCCTCTAAAAACCGAAGGTTTTTTCGTTCAGCGTAAGTCGTGCGCACGACATGACCAGAGTGGCGCACGACCCCGACCCCCCGCCGCCCCCGACCCCCGCCGCCGACCCCCACCCCCCGCCGACCCCCCCGCGGACCCCCGCCGACCCACCCCCGACAAATTTCCCAGTCTTATAAAATACCTTCCGAAATCCGAAATTTTCCGAAAACCGAAACACGGCTGGTCCCGAGGTTTTCGGATAAAGGATAGTCTACCTGTAATACACACCAGGAAGGTCCTGCATTCAATCCTGAGTTAGTTGATCTCAACCTACTTGATCAATAGTGTCCCACAACTGGCTTCATTGCAAGTCAGAAGGGTCAAATAACAGCCATGGTTCTTACTCTTGACCACTATCCAGGAGAGTGGCTGCGATTTCCCCATAGCTTGTCGACACTCATTGCCTAGGCTCACACATGAAGGATGGCCACTGGGGTGGTGAAAGCTACCCCACCTTCACATGAGGAGGGGAGAAAATTGGAGATAAAAAATTAAATAAGAACAACTGAATGTGTGTGTGTGAGAGAGAAAGAACTGGGGTTGGGGTTGGAAGAACAGGGTAAAATTTAAAAATCAAAGAGAAATCTATTGGTAATCGTTGTGTAATGGGTGCCTGGCACATTCAGACCAGGTGTGAAATGTAGTGCCCGTTGGGACTCATGAAGGATTCACATAAAAGCCAATGTCGGACAACTTCATACTATGTTCATATCATACTCTTTGATGTTCTAATGATATCAAGTTGTAAATTATGACATCAGTAGTGAGGTCCATCTACCCAGTAAGATACCAACACAGGGATGCTATCGGTTACTGCCTGTGTACTTGAGCGACCCCATGCTGTACTCGCCACCCAAAACCTGACAATCAACTCAGGGAAAGGCAAATGTTCCAGCCAGATGATTCCATTCCTGGGCTCCTGCCAATGCCACAGGCAATTTAGGTTTGATTTTCCATCCCTCTGGAGAAATGCCTGACCTCCAACTGATCGACAGCCTCTCTAAGTGGCCCAGCGACACAGCCCTAGGAAACTGAGGTCACACAAGCGAACCTGCGTGCTAATAGCATGCGAGTGCACCAGCTTGGACAGCAGAACACAAAAAAGAAATCATTGAATGCTGAACTCTTGTATTTACAAGTTAAATCCCTTGGACTGTCAACAGCTGCACATTGAGGTGAGCAGCTGTGCCAGTTCTGCCTGGCTGGTGAAAACACCAGCCTGCCCTGAACAGATCATTAACAATGCACATTTTAAAATCCACCTCACTTCGCTTAACAAGTCACTTAAGATGAACAGCTTCCTCCTGAAGGAAACTGATCCCAGCGCAGCAGTTGAGGGAGCAAGAAATAACACGGAAAGATGAAATGTGCACAACAGGAATCTGGGCTCTTACTCGTATATTCTGTGCTGTTCATCTTTAAAAACAAAATGTTTGTTATTGGGACGTAAAAGCAGCAGATTCTGTAAATACAGCAGGTCAGGCACTATCTGAAACAGAAAAGACAGCTTGACGTCTCTAGTCGAGGCCCATTATCAGCACTGTTCTGACAAAGTGCCCCTACCCAATGCGTTAACCTGTCTTTTTTTCTTCCTCTTTCTGATGCTGACTGGCCTGCTGTGAATTTTCAGCATCTTTTTTGTATCTCACAATTCCAACATTCACAATTTACCTTTTAATCTGCAATATTTGCACTTTTATTCTGTGTTTTTAGCGGCATCAAATACACTTGATCTGTGCTAATCCTACCTGTGCTGGTGCAATGTCTTTCCATCAGCAACTGCACTCAGACTATCAACACAATACTCCTGAAGAAAAGAATGAAATGCCTGTCAATTCTGGCCTCTTGCGCATCCCCGATTTTAATCGCTCCACCACTGGCGGCTGTGTCTTCAGCTGCCTAGGACCTAAACTCTGGAATTCCCTCCCTAAACCTCTCCCCCTCTCTTTCTCTCCCTCCTCCTTTAAGACGCTCCTTAAAACCTTCCTCTCACTTGTCCTAATATCTCCTTATGTGGCTCGGTGCCAAATTTTGTTTGATAACGCTCCTGTGACACGTTAACGATGCTGTATAAATGCAATTTTTATTGTTGTTGGGAGTTAAAAAGTGTCCTGTTATTGCACTGGTTGAAGAATGTGAGGAGTGTCTATTGTGATGGGATTTTTGCAGAATAGTTCTATCAAATGGTGTACCGAACAGGTTAATAAGAAAGCTGTTACTGCGGCTTTAAAGCAAAAATAACAGGAATGAAGAGCCCAGGATATATTATAAAATAGAAATCTGGGTGCTTTGTAAAGATTAATGATACTACAATTTAACTGACAGTTCAGATGTTCTCATGAATCACAAAATTAAAGTTCTCCTGATTTATGAATATAGTCTGAACCCCAAGATTAAATTACAACCTCATTACCCACTTTTAGCCATCCACAATTGTATTGATAGGTGGCCGTGTTATTATCTGAGAGGCTGTATGCAGAGACATTTGTACTTGATTCTCTCGTCATCTGGTATGATTTTGATGTGATGTATAGATCAGAGTCTGCCTTTGACGTTGCACCTGACCCAACAAAGGCTAGAAGACATTCTGACAGAAACTTTGATGACCTATAGGCCAGTTACACCACACAGTTTGGGTTGATGTGTAATGGTTTTTGCTTTCATCAATACAAATTTGTGCAGTTTAATTCTGGTTCAAAGTCACTCCGAGCTGACTACCAGGAGGTAGTCTCTACAGTCTGGTGCAATGGCAAGTTTAAGAGGTCCCCGGGTGGTCCAAAATTAAAATGTAACTGTTAATGACCCCTATAGAATTTGCTGAGGGTGATGCTTTCTTTGAGGCTGAACAGCTTCTGAAATTTAGCCAAGACACTACGGAGGTCAGGTTGACAGCAATTAATTGAAAAAAAATCTCACAATTAATGTCGGTGGTTAAATAAGTAAGTGAATAACTTTATGTTTCAATTCACTGGTGGCCTGATTTATAAATTACATAAAGACTCCAATCCCTTACTTGGGTAATAGTCTGAAAGCTAATTAAAAGTTGGCAATAAAGCTTAATTTCACTCAATGATTACACAGCCTCCTGTAGCTCAATCTTGCTTTTCTGTGTCACCAAGAATTGAGTACTCATACAACAACTAGAAAACTGACAGCCAAGTGATCTACTGTTCTCAAATCTCAGTTATGAACCGACATTCCAACTATATCAGCAGGGTTGAGCATATACTCAGAAAGTCGCAGGATGGATTACTTACCAACGATCACTCCGATAAGTGGGAGCTGAATCACACTCCACAAACCCACACGTACATCACAAAACTGAAGAACCGCAACAAGAAAGCCTGACAACTCCAGTGCTGCGAGGAAACAGCCAGCTGAAGACACTTGAAGGAAATGTGACCACCCACAGTCCAACTGACTGGGCGACTGAGCAGGAGTAACAGAATAGGGGACAAAGAAGCAATTAATAAAGTAAAAGACAACCGCCAAGCTCTTCAATTAGGTCAGGTCAACAGCTTTCCCACTCCATAATCAAGTGTTTTTATGCAACAGATATTATTAGACCATTTGACATACAGTCCCGTTACTTTTAAAATGTAAATCAAATTCCTGCAATGTACAGGATTACTGCGATAAACCAGCTAATGAGATTGGAATGCATTAACAAAAATTGCGTTAATCCTAATCAGTGATAAAACAAAGCAGTTTTGCAAAATATTCATAATTACATTTTGAGAACTAAATCCTAATTAAAAATATTTAAGCTCAATTTATGCCATTCAGGGACAGTTCATTTAAAAAAATATTATTTTGAGAGTAAGCTATTACTGTTTTCTCACCATTTTCACCTCCGGGCCCCCAAACCATGTACCACAGTCATTGAGATATTAGGCATCTGACCTGCTCCTTGGTACGAAGAAATGCTGCACTGAAGCTGCTGCTAGAAGGTGCCCTAGAAGGGTGTGGAATGAACTCCCGCTTTCAATTTCCTTGTCCCGAAGGTCTTTGCTAGAAATCTCAGGCCAAAAATTAGTGGCTGGGGGTAATGCATGGGTCCGATCATTGTCTTAATACTGTGATCCACCCCCAGCACCACAGCACATACCCCTAATGTGGCCATCACACTAGCACTTTCTTCTACACCACTAATATTCGGTGCCACATAGAAGCATTCTGTCGAATTCTCTGTCTCAGCTGCTCCAAAGGAAAGAGAATTACCCCCAGGTCAAACTCCAAGTAGCCAGGTTAGTGCTGATAGAGTGGTGGGGCAGTTTGTGTGGACGTGCTTTCTCTGAGCTGTAGTCATCATGAAGTATAGAGGAACTGGGAAGAAAACAGAAGTACTCAAATAGAGGAAATGGCTAATACCATTTTGTTCTCTAGCTCAACAGCAGATTCTCAGTAGGTAAATGTGTAACTATTGCAGGAACCTTTGGGTAACAGATCTGAGTTCCATTTTCTGCAATCACCTTTCCTGTAATCATTCTTGGTGAGGTCCACAAGGGAGGACAGGTTCTATTTTTAATTAACTATCTTTACAGTCAGTAGCACTGATTACATTACTGACAAGTGTTTTTAATTTTAAAACTACAGCATATGTTCCTTTCTGCAGCTTAGTTGGACAGGTAGCCTTTAAGAAACCGTAACCATCGTACACAACAACTGAAGAGAGGACCGAGGCTACAGGTACTGGAAAGCTCATACTTCAAGCATGAATCAACATCCTGTGGATTGGACAGGGATTTACTTTGAAGAAGCAAAGATTTCACTACCATTCCTAAACTTTGTTCGTACGTACGCACGCACAATATAAACACATACACTAATTTAAGAGTAAGTGCCTACAGCATGCATGTGAACTTGCGCAGGCATCTACATACACCAGGTTAACCAGTATTACATGACAGTAACCCATTGAGAGATGCAGATGACATCTCAAACAATAACTATGATTCTATGAATAGCAACTAAACGTGATTGAAATGTCGCCATCTAAACTGTGAGATGTGTTCGATCTGTGATTGCAAACCTGTGGCAGATGTGGCCAATTATAGTGACACTGGGAGGGCACATCCTCCAAATAAAAACAAAATATACAATGGAAAGGACAAGAACAAATTACCCTGACCCACCCCATACTCCTACACTATTCAAAGGCAAGCCGGGATATGTTTGTGCCATGATGGCAGGCCATCCTAGAACATGACCACTGAAAAGTTTGTGTGTTGTTTACTTCATTCATGCAAGAAGAGAGAGGAGGCTTACAGCAGGAGAGCGCAGAAAGGAGACAAAAAGAGCTTGGAAAAGAGCCAGAATAAGCAACAGGTGGCAGCTGTGGCTCAGCAGGTAGCACTCTCGCCTTTGGAGTCAGAGGGTTGTAGGTTCAAGTCTCCCTCCAGAGACTTGAGCACATAATCTAGGCTGACATTTCAGTGCAGCACCGAGGGAGGTGTCGTCTTTTGGATGAGATGTTAAACCGAGGCCCTGTCTGCACTCTCAGTGGACGTAAAAGATCCCACGGCACTATTTCGAAGAAGTTCTCCCCGGTGTCCTGGCCAATATTCATTCTTCAACCAACATCACTAAAACAGATGATCTGGTCATTATCTGATTGCTGTTTGTGGGACCTTGCAGCGTGCAATCGGCTGCCGTGTTTCCTATATTACAGCAGTGACTACACTTCAAAAGTATTTCATTGGCTTTAAAGCTTTTTGGGATGTCCTGAGGTCGTGAAAGGCACTGTAGAGGTGCAAGTTGTTTCTTTCTAACAGAGACTGGATGAGGAAGGAAGAAAAAGAGCCTCGAGCAGTGGGAGAGAAGGAGAGAAAGCCTCAAGCAATAAGAGAGAAAGAGCCTGGAACAGGGAGGGGGGAAAAAAGAGAGCCTTGAACACAGAAAAATGAGTGAGACCAGAGTGGGGAGAGAGAAAGAAAGGCACAACGAACCGGGAGTTGGAATGCAGTGAGAGAGAGAGAGCTTGGACCAGAATGGGAGACAGGAAGGGGAAAAAGGAAGGGGAAAGAGTTAAAGGTACGGGAGCAGCAAGGGAAAGACGGTGGGTGGGAGCGGAGGTGGTGGGGGGGGAGGAAGAGAGAGAAATTAGAGCAGGGCGAGAAAACCAGGACCAAGGAAAAACAGGCTGGAGCAGGAAGGAAAAGAGCATAGGGAGCTGGAAGAGAGGCAGCCTGGAGCGGGGACAGAGCCTGGAAACCTAGTAGTTGGCGTGAGAAGAGAGAATCTAGAGCAAGGGGAGAGAGAGAGAGAGAGAGAGGGAAAGAGAGAGAGAGAGAGAGGGAGAGAGAGAATGGAAGAGAAGCAGGTTAATGCCAGCATCAAAAATAACATTGAGCGAGATATTCTGGAGCAGGAATGCCTCTGATGTTGACACTCAACAACCTGGTAAATTTATGTTTTGGCACTCATGCTCAAAAAGGTTCAAATGTTGCATTCTTGGGCTAACACCAGCCTATATTATTCCATGTAATGGATACTGCTAGAGGTCCAGTTTCAGCAATTTATTTTTCAGGATTATACTTTGGGTATAGAAAGGGACAGCAGATTTCCATGATTACATCATATCAGTGTTGCCATTAAGCACATACCAGTACACTATAGGAAAACCTGCACTCAAACCATTAAACTTTAACGTTGGGCCAATACAAGCCTTGTGTGATACTAAATAACAAGACTGACTGCACTTCAAAAAAAAATTATTGGATGTAAAGTGATTTGGAATGTCCAAATGACATGATAAAGCACTACATAAGGGTGTCAGCCTTGGCTGAGAGGTAGCACGCTCGTCTCTGAGTCACAAGGTTATGGGCTCAAGCCCCACTTCAGAGGCTGGAGCACATAATCCAGGCTGACACTCCAGTGCAGTTCTGAGGGGGCACTGCGCTGTCAGAGGTGCCGTCTTTCAGATGAAACGTTAAACTAAAGCCCATCTGCCCTCTCAGCTGGACCAAAACTATCCCATGGCACTATTTGAAGAGCAGGGGAGTTCGCCCAGTGTCTTGGCCAATATCGATCGCTCCACCAACATCACTAAAAAAACAGATTATCCGGTCCTTTATCTTATGCTGTTTGTGGGACCTTACTTTGCGTAAATTGGTTGCTGCGCTTCCTACATTACAACAGTGACTACACTTCAAAAAAGTACTTAATTTAGGGCGTCCTGAGGTCATGCATCGCACTATGTAAATGCAAGTTCCTTCTTTCTTCTATAAATGCAAGCTCGCTCACTCTTAATTCATCACGATTTCCACCAGTGAAAGACCTGTAGCTACCAGGGCCTTGCCCTAGTTCATAGGCTTTCTCCAGACAAATTCAAATTTGGAAGCATCTATGAATGTGCTGCTGGACATTTTTCACAGTTCAAGTGGACATAGTTTGAAAATTACACACATGCACCATTAGACTATGAAAATCCAAGTGACAACACTGCATAATTTGAACTATCATCCTTGAAATTAACAACAACTTTCACTATAGTAACCATTGATTTATAAACACACACGTAGGACACAATACAATACAACAATAGTTATGATATTGGAAGAAATAAACAGCAAGCATATTTGGGAATGGGTATCAGAAATGCATGTCATTTAAAATATTGCCTGCTGAAAATAACTAAATATTTTGTGAATTGGTCATTGTTAGATCCGTGTGTTAATGGAGACACGGAATGCAGGAGTTGATTTAACAAGTGTTTACTGAACAAAGTCTGGAGGTGAACTAACTACACAAGACGCTACACAGGCTTATATACCCGAGTGGTCACTACTGGCACTACAGTATACAGGGGCTTCAAAAACATAGTTCCTCTTAAAGGTACATACACTACAATTCCTCCCCTTTTAGATAAATAGTACGTAACATTTTAAGTAATCATTAAATAACATTTTTACAAGAACAATAATCTACACATTTGCTGAAGTTAATCAATTACAAATTCAGTCTATCTGGAGGCTTCCTGACTCGGTCCGGATAACGCCTCGGTGGTGTAGTAGGTTCTTTTGGCAAGGTCGATTCGGCTTCAATGCCAGTGTCGGGTTCATCTGGTTCCAGTATCACCGGATCGGAGGTAGATACTATGGGTATCTCTGCTTCATCACTAGGCGTATAGAGTTGTGGTGTAGGTTGTCCTTTTTCGGATGACTCTATGATCTGGTCAGCATGGCGCCTTATTATGCTTTCTCCAATGTCCACGGTATACATCAGCGGTCCTAGTCGTGTGCAAATAGTTCCAGACTGCCATTTCTCGGTATGGTAGTCCCGGGCCAAAACTGGTTGACCTATCTGGAAGGTTCTAGTTGGCCTTTCATTCATGCTTTGAAATTGCCGGTTCTCTACGTCCCTTCTGACGTTTGGCTTGACCAAATCCAGCCGGCATCTTAGGCTTCTATTGAAAAACATCATGGCGGGGGTTTGGTTTGTAACCACATGTGTTGCATTCCTGTACGCAAACAAGAAGTTATCTACCTTATGTTGTAGATTTATGTCTTCATTACCCATGGCCTTTATGGCCTACTTGAAGGTCTGGACAAACCTTTCAGCCAATCCATTGGTGGCGGGATGGTATGGGGCGGACGTGTAGTGCTTAACCCCATTGTTTTTAAAGAACTTTCTGAATTCTTCGGATGCAAATTGCGGTCCACTATCAGAACAGATCTGTTCAGGCAGCCCATTCCTGGCGAATATGGTCCTTAATACTGTGATGGTTTTTTCCGTGGTGGTGGAGGACATCTTTATTACCTCCGGCCACTTGGAGTGTGGATCCACCGCAATTAAGAACATTGAGTCCATAAATGGACCAGCAAAGTCGATATGTACCCTTTGCCATGGAGATGAGGGCCACTCCCATGGATGTAGAGGGGCTTGCGGTGGGGCGTTTTGGACCATCTGGCATCCTAGACAGCTCTTGGTCATTTCTTCGATGTCTCCATCGATACCTGGCCACCACACAAACGCTCTGGCTAAGTTCTTCATTTTCACTCCACCCAGATGCCCCTCGTGAAGCTCCTTTAGCACTCTATCCTTGAGTTTGGGTGGAATCACCACTCTGGATCCACACATCAAGGTTCCTCGGCACACTGACAGCTGTTCTCTTCTTTGCGAGAATGCTGGCAACAGTGGTTCGCCATGTGCTGGCCATCCCTTCACCGTTAAATCGTAGACTCGTGAGAGAGTCGGGTCATTTCGCGTTTCCTTTTCAATGGTAGAATTTGTCACCGGTAGACATTCCACTATGGTCGAGTGGAACATCTCCACTGGGCCCACTGTAGGCGCCTCTTCCACCGTTGGCAATGGTAGGCGCGATAACCTGTCAGCATTCCCATGCTGTTTTGTTCCTTTGTATTCTATGTCATATTGGTGTGCCCCTAGGAAAAGGGACCACCTCTGTAGCCTTTGCGGTATCATAATGGGAACGCCCTTTTTAGGGTTGAATATGGAGACAAGGGGTTGATGGTCAGTCAACAAGGTAAATTTTTGTCCGTGTAGGTAATGGTTGAATTTCTTCACCCCCCACACCAGGCTGAGTGCCTCCCTGTCGATCTGGGCATAGTTACGCTCAGCTGAGTTCAATGAGCGTGACGCAAAAGCTATCGGCCGCTCCGAGCCATCAGGGAATCTATGCGGTAATACCGCTCCCACGCCGTAAGGGGATGCATCGCACGCCAGTCTGATTGGCAGTGATGGGTTGTAATGAGCCAACACTTCCCTGGACGTGATCAAGCCTTTGCATTTATGGAAGGCACGTTTACAGTCTTCGCTCCATTTCCAAACTACTCCCGTTTGTAGCAGTGCGTTAAGAGGGTGCAGAACCGTCGACAAGTTTGGTAAAAATTTATGATAGTAATTTACTAATCCCAGGAACGACCTTAATTGTGAGACATTTTCAGGCGCTGGGGCCTTTACGACCGCTTCAATTTTTTCAGGTGACTTATGCAACCCTTCTTCGTTAATGACATGGCCACAATATGATATTTGTTTCTGGAAAAATTCGCACTTCGGGCGATTTGCTCGTAGGCCCCGTTCTCTCAGCCTCGTGAGCACCTGCTCCAAGTTGGCAAGGTGCTCGTTGTCGTTTTCTCCTGTTACAAGGATGTCGTCTAGGTAGCATTGAGTCCCCGGAATCACTTGCAGGACTTGCTCCATAGCTCTTTGCCAGATAGCCGGAGCTGATGCCACTCCGAAAACCAGTCGATTGTACTGGTACAGGCCTTTGTGTGTGTTTATCGTGAGATACTTTTTAGAGGCCTCCTCAACCTCCATCTGTAGATATGCCTGTGCTAAGTCAATTTTGGTGAAACGTTTCCCTCCGGATAGTGAGGCGAAAATATCTTCTATCCTCGGAAGAGGATACTGTACCGTGTGAAGAACCGGGTTTACAGTCACCTTGAAGTCCCCACAGATGCGAACTTTTCTCTGTTCTTCAGATTTATCATTATTCAACGTTTTCTTCATGACCGGGACGATGGGTGTTGCCCACTCGCTCCAATCTATCTTGGATAACACGCCTGCTTTTTCCAAATTCTCCAGCTCTGCCTTGACGGCTGGACAAATTGCGTATGGCACCGGCCTTGCCTTAAAAAACTTGGGAATTGCCGCATCTTCCACTTTTATTGAGGCGGTGGCGCCTTTCAGGGTTCCTAGTTCCTGTTGAAACACTTCTTTGGCGTTAGCCAAGATTTCTTTTAATCGTCCAGGTATGACGTCATCATCGTTTTTTTTCTTACTGGTCACCGTCAGTGCCTGAATGGAGTGCCAGTCTAAACGTATCTTTCTGATCCATTCACGTCCCAACAACGGTGGACCACCATCTTGCAGAACGTATAAATACAACTTCTGTATTCCTTAAAAAACTTGGGAATTGCTGCATCTTCCACTTTTATTGAGGCGGTGGCGCCTTTCAGGGTTCCTAGTTCCTGTTGAAACACTTCTTTGGCGTTAGCCAAGATTTCTTTTAATCGTCCAGGTATGACGTCATCATCGTTTTTTTTCTTACTGGTCACCGTCGGTGCCTGAATGGAGTGCCAGTCTAAACGTATCTTTCTGATCCATTCACGTCCCAACAACGGTGGACCACCATCTTGCAGAACATATAAATACAACTTCTGTATTTCCTTGCCGTTGTATACAACAGGCACCCTTATTTTCCCTCTGGGGTATACTTTCTGCCCCGTATATGTCTTCAAGATAATGGATGTGTCTTTCAAAGGTATATGCGGAAATAGTCGCTCGTAATCCCGTCGACTCATGATGGTCAGAGCTGATCCTGTATCTAGCTCCATTTTGACTGGGGACCCCGCTATCGTGAGGGTAACCCAAATGGTCTGGTAATCTTCTTTGGCAATTACATTATGTAATTTGAGACAGCTTAGTCTCTTGTTTCCGGAGTCGCTATCGCTCTTCTGAGCTACTGTCCGTCATCATTTGTACCTTTCTGTACTTTTCCTTATTGACCTTTTTACTGTCAGCGGATTTCTTTCCAGATCTGCATACACGTGCAATGTGTCCCATCTTTCCACATTGCCTGCATGCTTTGTCCTTGAACCAGCAGTCCTTCTGGTCATGGGTGGATCTGCCACAGCGATAACATCTCTCGAAACCCCGTGTCATTTCATGGGTGCCGAAGTCCTGTGGCTTTTGCTGTATCTCTGCAGCTCCTCTTGCTGCTGCTTCGTATGATACAGCCACACTGAAAGCCTTGTCCAGTGTTAAATCTTTCTCAGAAAGTAGTCTTTTCTGTGTTCCTTCGCTTAGGAGACCGCAGACGAATTTGTCTCGTAGAGAATCTGCCAGTCCTGCCCCGAATTGGCAGTGCTTTGACAGCTTTCGTAATTCGGTGAGGTAATCAGCGTTACTTTCATTCTTGTGCTGATTCCTCCTGAAGAATTTGAATCGTTCCGCTATCAGCAGCGGTGTTGGGTTTAAGTGCTCCTGTAAGGTATCAACAATCTCATTAAAATTCTTGTCCATCGGTTTGGCTGGAGTGATCAAGTTTCGTAACAGCCCGTATGTCCCTGCGCCCATCAGATTTAGAAGTACCGATGCCTTTTTATCATCCGCTACTTCATTCACCTTGCAATATACCTCCACTCTTTCCACATATGTGGTCCAATCTTCTATATCACTATCGAAAGCAGTAATATTGCCAGTCTTCGGCATCTTGAAAATCTAAAATGGCGCTTCCCGCGCTTTTCCTCCGTCCCCGATGGATCAAAATGGCGCCTCCCGCGCTTTCTTTCTTCCCCACCGAGTTAAGATGGCGCCTCCCACGCTTTCCCGCCACTGCCGCTGCTGCCAATGCTGTTTTCCGCGGTTCCCATTGCGACCTGCAGCTTTTCGCGGTATTTCTATTTTTTTTTAATATATCGCTTCAATAGTTTCTCCGTTACTTGGAGAACCGTTCCCGTCGTGGAGCGGACCCTCTGGGACTTTCCCCTCCCTCTGCTCGGTCCGAACGCCGACCTGCTTTGCAGCACCGGCCGCGCCCTGAGTGCTCCACCCTCTCTCTCTCTTTGCTTCTGCTTCCCGACTCGCTGCCCGGCCCCGTTGCAGAGCCACCCGATCGAGCTCTAGCCCGCCGCAGCCCAGGAAGGATCAGTGCACTACCTGCCACCAGCCCGTTTAGCTGGTGAAACCACAGTTTTTTGGGTTTTTTTCTTCTTGCTTCTGGCTTCGACCTTCGTCTGAGGAATCAATCCCCTTGAGGTGCTGCCGAATTGCAGGTAAGTTAGTTTCTAACTCGTCGCCACTGTTAGATCCGTGTGTTAATGGAGACACGGAATGCAGGAGTTGATTTAACAAGTGTTTACTGAACAAAGTCTGGAGGTGAACAAACTACACAAGACGCTACACAGGCTTATATACCCGAGTGGTCACTACTGGTACTACAGTATACAGGGGCTTCAAAAACATAGTTCCTCTTAAAGGTACATACACTACAGTCATTGTAACTACTCAAAAATGCTTTAATATTAACACTGTTCAGAAGCTTGTTGTCTGATAGGTTATAAGAACATAAGAAATAGGAGCAGGAGTAGGCCATTCTGCCCTCGAGCCTGCCCCGCCATTCAAGAAGATCATGGCTGATCTGATCTTGGCCTCAACGCCACTTTCCCGCCTGCTCCCCATAACCCTTGACACCCTTGTAGCCCTCTCACACCTCTACCCACCAACCTCTATTACAGGCTTTCCCACTCCGACCCTCCAAACTCTGTCACTCTCCATTGCATGTTATCTCTCTCCCACTTCTACCCTTCAAACTCTCTCTCCATTGTAACCTTATCTCCTTCTGTTTTATCAATACCAATATGGGCATTGCTCCTTTGAACTTTCCTCTTGTTTCTCTTAAGCTACAAGTATGCCGTGCTATGCGTTATTGCTCCTCCCTACATCTCCATGTATTGAAATCAAAGGGCAGAACTTCTGACAAATGAAAGTCGCATCCAAGCACTTACTATGCTCATATTACCTTGCTGTGTACACTATTTTTAATGTGACTGTTAACCTATTTACGACAAATGGATTAGCATCTGCTTAAAAATAGCAGCCTCAATTCATTCCTTCCCAGTACTTCAAAAATGTGGAACTTCTTACGTACATCTCTCAGTTGTCCTTTGTTCCTAAAATGTTCAGTCTTTTAAAACTCAAGCTTGCCATCATCCAATTACTTTGGCAGTGATTTGGCCCCTTAAGAGTCTCAATAAAAATGTTTTCCAGACACTAGCTTTTGCTGTTTCCTTGGATGTAACACCTAGTTGTAAAATCTCACCCAGCTGTACAACATCATTACCCACAAAGCGGTGAGAGTCCCTATTGTTGGCATTCATCCTTCCATCTTGTCTTTTAGTTTCAAAACAAATTTATTGTGTTGAACTATGATGAATGTTTTAGCTGAAGAGATTAATCAAGGACGGTGCTGGAGTCTGACGGGAGGCGGCAGGGTACACATGTAGGTCGGCAGTGGACTATGCAGTGTAGCTGAAACTCTTAACTATGAATATTTGTTGGCTTAGTAATTGTAAAGATCCTTAGTGTAAAGATCCTTAGTGTAAAGATGCAAGTGTAAAAATCCTTATTGTAAAGATCCTTAGAAAGAAAGACTTGCATTTATATAGCGCCTTTCACGACTACCGCATGTCTCAAAGCGCTTTACAGCCAATTAAGTACTTTTGAAGTGGAATCACTGTTGTAATGTAGGAAACGCGGCAGCCAATTTGCGCACAACAAGCTCCCACAAACAGCAATGTGATAATGACCAGATAACCTGTTTTTGTTTTGTTGGTTGAGGGATAACTATTGGCCAGGACACCGGGGGAAACTCCCCTTTAGTGTAAAGATCCTAAATGTAAAGATCCTTATCGTAAAGATCCTTAGTGTAAAGATCCTTAGCGTAAAGATCCTAAATGTAAAGATCCTTAGCATAAAGATCCTAAATGTAAAGATCCTTAGTGTAAAGATCCTAAATATGAAAATCCTAAATATAAAGATCCTTAGTGTAAAGATCCTTAGTGTATGAATAGTGTATGAATAGAACTGTGTTTATGTGCTCAACCATAAATGTATTTTGATGCTTTGGCAACATAAGATGTAACTTATCATGCCAATAAAGCGATTTGAATTGTGAATTGTGAATTGTAAAGATCCTAAATGTAAAGATCCTTAGTGTAAAGATCCTTAGCGTAAAGATCCTAAATGTAAAGATCCTTAGTGTAAAGATCCTAAATATGAAGATCCTAAATATAAAGATCCTTACTGTAAAGATCCTTACTGTAAAGATCCTTAGTGTAAAGATCCTAAATGTAAAGATCCTTAGCGTAAAGATCCTAAATGTAAAGATCCTTAGTGTAAAGATCCTAAATATGAAAATCCTAAATATAAAGATCCTTAGTGTAAAGATCCTTAGCGTAAAGATCTTAAATGTAAAGATCCTTAGCGTAAAGATCCTAAATGTAAAGATCCTTAGTGTAAAGATCCTTAGCGTAAAGATCCTTAGCGTAAAGATCCTTAGTGTAAAGATCCTTAGCGTAAAGATCCTAAATGTAAAGATCCTTAGCATAAAGATCCTAAATGTAAAGATCCTAAATGTAAAGATCCTAAATATAAAGATCCTTAGTGTAAAGATCCTTAGTGTAAAGATCCTTAGTGTAAAGATCCTTAGCGTAAAGATCCTAAATGTAAAGATCCTTAGTGTAAAGATCCTAAATATGAAGATCCTAAATATAAAGATCCTTATCGTAAAGATCCTTCGTGTAAAGATCCTTAGCGTAAAGATCCTAAATGTAAAGATCCTTAGCGTAAAGATCCTAAATGTAAAGATCCTTAGTGTAAAGATCCTTAGAGTAAAGATCTTAAATGTAAAGATCCTTAGTGTAAAGATTCTTAGCGCAAAGATCCTAAATGTAAAGATCCTTAGCATAAAGATCCTAAATGTAAAGATCCTAAATATAAAGATCCTTAGTGTAAAGATCCTTAGTGTAAAGATCCTTAGCGTAAAGATCCTAAATGTAAAGATCCTTAGTGTAAAGATCCTAAATGTAAAGATCCTTAGCGTAAAGATCCTAAATATAAAGATCCTTAGTGTAAAGATCCTAAATGTAAAGATCCTAAATGTAAAGATCCTTAGCGTAAAGATCCTTAATGTAAAGATCCTAAATGTAAAGATCCTAAATGTAAAGATCCTTTGTGTAAAGATCCTTAGTGTAAAGATCCTTAGTGTAAAGATCCTAAATGTAAAGATCCTTAGTGTAAAGATCCTAAAAATAAAGATCCTTAGTGTAAAGATCCTAAATGTAAAGATCCTTAGTGTAAAGATCCTAAATGTAAAGATCCTTAGTCTAAGTGTCTAATTCACACCGTTCCCAAAGACAGCTGATTACCATTTCTCTGCCTGGTGTAAACACAGAGATCGGGAAAACATACTTCACAACGGAGTCTGTCTTAGACTTAACGAGTTGTTTTTATCCTAAATATAAAGATCCTAAATGTAAAGATCCTAAATATAAAGATCCTAAATGTAAAGATCCTTAGCTTAAAGATCCTAAATATAAAGATCCCTAGTGTAAAGATCCTAAATGTAAAGTTCCTTAGTGTAAAGATCCTAAATGTAAAGTTCCTTAGTGTAAAGATCCTAAATGTAAAGATCCTTAGTGTAAAGATCCTAAATGTAAAGATGCTAAATATAAAGATCCTTAGTGTAAAGATCCTAAATATAAAGGTCCTTAGTGTAAAGATCCTAAATGTAAAGATTGTAAATGTAAAGATCCGCCATTTCCGCCACCTCCAAAGTGATCCCACCACCAAACGCATCTTCCCCTCCCCTCCCCTTTCAGCATTCCATAGGGACCGCTCCCTCCGAGACACCCTAGTCCACTCCTCTATCACCCCCAGCACCCCTTCCCCCGGCACCTTCCCGTGCAAGCGCAGGAGATGCAACACCTGCCCTTATACCTCCCCCCTTCCCACTGTCCAGGGCCCCAAACACTCCTTCCAGGTGAAACAGCGATTACTTGTACTTCTTGCAATCTAGTATACTGTATTTGCTGCTCACGATGCGGTCTCCTCTACATTGGGGAGACCAAACGCAGATTGGGTGACCGCTTTGCGGAACTCCTCCGTTCAGTCCGTAAGGGGGACCCCGAGCTTCCAGTCGCCTGTCACTTTAATTCACCGCCCCATTCCCACTCAGACCTCACTGTACTCGTGCTCTTGCACTGTTCCACGGAAGCTCAGCGTAAACTCGAGGAACAGCACCTCATCTTCCGATTAGGCACTTTACAGCCTTCCGGACTCAATATCGAGTTCAACAATTTCAGATCATAACCTCGGCCCCCATTACATTTTTGCTTATATTTTATCCACACCTTTGTTTTGGCCCTTCCCCCCCCCCCCTTTTTTTTTCTCTCCCACATGGCAGCTGTCTCCCATTCTGCCAGCGCATTTCACATCTAATCTAGAGCCGTCTTTTGTCTCCACTAGTCCTATCACCATCTCGTCTCGTTTTGAATACCTCTTAATGTCTTTTCACTTCTTCTGTTCTCTCCCAGCCCTGCCTTTCAATCTATTTCATTTCCTTTCCAGTTTTGAAAAAGGGTTAAACCCGAAACGTTGATTCTATTTTCTCTCCACGGATGTTGCCTGGCCTGCTGAGTTTTTCCAGCATTTTCTGTTGTTATTTCAGATTTCCAGCATCTGCAGTATTTTGCTATCGTACTAAATATAAAGGCCTAGAAATTCAGTGGGCCTTGCGCCCACTTAGCGCCTAAAGAGGTCTTTTGCGCCGGCGGGGTGGTAGCGCGGAAATTGAGTGCAGCGGTATTGGCGGCGGTAGCCGTTAGCGCTGCGCCGGGACCGATGACGTCATCGGTGTGCGCGGTGGCCCGTAACGCCCCGAAACCGCGCCGATCCCCATATTTATTTGCGCCCGCCTCCTCCGAAGCGGGCGCAAACAGCGAACAGAAAACGGGGCCGTCCTGCTGCCATAGTGGGGCGCTTTAAAGCTGAAGGTGCGGCCGGCCGCTTTTTCGGCGGCCGCCTGCCCGCACCTCCTTCCCCGGCCTCCTCCACCCCCCCCCCCCCGCGGCATTGCCGGCTGGTTTCCGTGGAGCCCGGCACTTCTCCGTTGTGCCGGGCTCTTTTGCCGGCACTCGCGATCGGGGCTCCGGCCGTTGCAGGCACCTCCCCCTTAAGAGAAGGAGGAGGCCTGCAGTACCGCAGCCTGCCGCACCGCATCGGGTGGCGCTGCGGCAACTAGCGCGCCGATATTCAGTTGCAGCGCCCCAAACGGAGGCGGGCACACCCTGGTATAGCGCCCGCTTCCGAATTGGGGCGCAGAAGACGAATATACGGCGTGCGCTAATGCCTCCCCGCCCAGCGCTAACTTTTGGGCGCGAGCGAGCTGCCCGCGCCCAAGTGAATTTCTAGGCCAAAGATCCTTAGCGTAAAGATCCTAAATGTAAAGATCCTTAGCGTAAACATCCTAAATATAAAGATCCTTAGTGTAAAGATCCTAAATGTAAAGATCCTAAATATAAAGATCCTTAGTGTAAAGATCCTAAATTTAAAGATCCTTAGTGTAAAGATCCTTAGTCTAAGTCTCTAATTCACACTGTTCCCAAAGACAGCTGATTACCATTTTTCTGCCTAGCGTATACACAGAGATCGGGAAAACATACTTCACAATGGAGTCTGACTTAGACTTAGCAAGTTGTTTTGATAAACACACCAAGGGCAATCTGTTCCATCTGCTGTGCTCTCAGAGAATATCGCCATTGTACACAGTTCTTAAAACCAACACAGTATTTAAGTCATTGCAATTTTTAAAAAAAGATGTCATGCCGATTTTTAACTGCAGCTGCCCAATGTAAATGGCAGGTAGTGGCCTGAGAATGGTGTCACGTACCAACCCGTTAACGCTAGCCTTCCAGCCGTTGCCATCTTGGTAAGGGCCTTTAAATGGATGGCCAAAATGCTCATCCATTTCAGGCGGGAAGACACTTGTAATATGCAAATCGGGGCCCTATACCATACATAAGACCCCGATTGCAATTTGAGGTACAAATGGGCTGAGGCCACTCAAAACATGGCCTAAAACCTTTTTCACTTTTTATTTTTGTGGGGCCAGGAGGAGCAGGAATGCTCCTCAAATATACACTGGCCCGCTGCTGGATTGGCCGTGCCCTCCCTTCACCCCCCACCCTTTTCCCCCGGGTTTGGTACGTGTAACTCGCTGGATTGATTAAATGAGGTCCAGGCCTCACTACATGAAACACAGATTGGCAATGGGTGTGCT
The DNA here is from genome assembly GCF_052327205.1 of Somniosus microcephalus. Lineage (NCBI taxonomy): Eukaryota > Metazoa > Chordata > Chondrichthyes > Squaliformes > Somniosidae > Somniosus > Somniosus microcephalus. The sequence continues at coordinate 55,979,553 of NC_140989.1, read as the reverse complement.
CTATCAACCAACCAGTCACTTTACGCCAAGGTTAAAATCAGCCCCATGAGATCGCTGAAGTGGCGGCACATGAGATCATATTTATATCTGCTTTTAGGGCATTCTGAACCATATGTTTGAGAGCAGTGCCTATTCAGAGCAATGCGAGCCAGCAAACCAGAGTTATACAGCTATCTCCACAGCTCTCTCTGGTCAGGGAAAGCAGAATGTGTGTGAATGTGAATGTGTTCATTGGCATCCAAATACATTTACATTTTAATAGTAGCAGTCGACTTTTCTTGCTAACATCAAAAAGATGAAAAGCTCCCAGGGAGTTTATAGCAGCCAAGGTGAAGTCCAAGTGCTGTGGGGCCACTTTCTGGAGGTGGTCTCTAGACTCTTGCCTAAAAATCATCTGGGTAGCTTGATACTTAAATTATACTACACAATTTCTACTGATGTGAAACCAAACTGTTTTATGTTGATGCAGAATGTGTAGTATAACTGGTCTATTAGGGTAGCAGCTCCCCTAAAACTGATCTTAACAATACCTTTGCTTTCATTCCAACCAATATTTTGAGGAGAAAATATGTAAGTATTTTAAAGCTTAAAAGAGTGAGCAATCTAAATGATGTGTGACTACAGTATATTGGTACACACATCAAAGATGTTTATAATGAGATTTATTTAGTTCTTTAAAATCATCACTATATTTGTAGAAGTTATCACGACGTACAGTGCATATTAACCTCATCGCCATCATCACAACTGCATGAAAAATAGCCTGGTCAGATATATTTTCATCGGTTGTGTTATGACTTGTTTTCACCACAAAGTGGCAGTCTATTTGGCCTCAGTATGTTTCATCTCATCCATTTCACACATGATTCAAATTGTGGAATTAACTTGTTTATCAGGGGCCACTGGAAAACAGTGTTAACTGGGTGGACTTTAATTATTAGTTAAATTCTCACCATTGGTATTCTTGAGTTAGCCACGATAGCATTGGATTTCTTCAGCTTTCACTTACTAGAGGGAAGATTGGTGCTGATTTTATTCATCAAACTTAACAGATCAGTGATCAGTAATTTCCAGAGATTAAATGAGTTTCACTGACTCATCTTCACTCATTTGTCAGCTTGCAACTTTTCAAAGGCTTTTCTGTAACTTGACATTTGAAGACGTGTCCGCTGACAGTGTTGCCAAGAAGAATCCTGAATGTTCATACTTGCAGTTAAATATTGAGAATATAATCAGTACCATAAATGGACTGCATGATGGATAACCACAGATAAAGGCGTTTCCACGTGCTCCCACATTATCTTCAGAACCACATTCACAATCAGTGCTTTCATATTTCCACTTTGGGAGAGGGCGTGCAGAATCAAAGCTCAGATCAGCAGTCTTTAACATTCAACGCACTCAGTTAAAATAACAGAGGAACAGGGAGAACAAAAATCAGAATATTGGGAGGAGATTTGCTCTGGATGCTACCTGTTAGTGACACTGTAAACAGCGGAAGATTTCCGATTACTATTTCCAGTAAAAGCGATGTAGAAGAATGATTTCACTACAAATAGTAATCAGAGCAAATCTTCCCATTATCTAGTTGACGTGGCAACAGTGGAATCTGCTCCATCTCCAACCCTCCCTCCCTCTGTCATCTTTTTCATTATATCTTCCTAATGTGTGACATCTAAATAGTGTTTCAGCTTGTGGAACATCTTCCTTCTCTTAGTTTCCCATTGCTCCTACAATTTTCAGGTCAATTTAAAATCCAAACTAATCACTGCTAACCCAGTTACCTTGTCAACTCTTCAATTCTTTTCAGTTTTGGAGTTCTATGGGCGCCGGCCTTTCATATAAATTTCTAAATTAAAAAAAAGACCAAGTAGCAATAAATACACTCCAGATTACAGGATTGATTTGTGAGTAATTCTCTATATATTATGGGTGCTGAATTACTCTTAACATTAATTTAACATAAACCCAAGTCATGCGAAACTTGCTGACCCATAGAATAATAGAGCTGTGGAATAAGTTAACATGGAAGGCCATTGAAGCAGACACTACAAAGGTGTTCAATAAAGTTGTTTCTTCTGGAGAGATAAGAGATTGAGAGATGGGGGAGGGAGAGCTTAGCCGATCTATCAAAATAGGGTGGGCGTGTTGGGCCTGATGGCCTTTTCTAATAAGTATATCGGCGTTCTTTTCTCGTCGCTGGGTCAAAATCCTCACTTCCTCCCTAACAGCACTGTGGGAGTACCTTCACAGCACGGACTGTAGCGGTTCAAGAAGGCGGCTCACCACCACCTTCTCGAGGGCAGTTAGGGATGGGCAATAAATGCTGGCCTTGCCAGCGACGCTCAGATCCCATGAATGAATAAAAAAATTCCGAAAACTTCTTATTACCTTAGCTCACATATTACAAACACACATTCAATTCTGACCCACATTAAAATGCTGTTTAGGATTTAGGCTTATGATATTATCAAGCTTGTGCATTTTTAAAATATATTATATGTACTTGTCACAAATTCTCCAGTAATCTGCCACAAATCAGTTTTTGATTAGGCTTGCAGTAATGACGAAAGTCTTTAATCCTTCACACATTAATAACATGGAGTGTAGTAGGAATTGTTCTCATCAACATCTGCACAAAAATGGAGCTCAAAGTGGATATAACCAACTCAATAACAGTATTCAATGTATTAATGATACCCAACAGTGATTTCAAGGCAATAATCTGATCCCAAGGTTGCGTTAGCGGTTATTAACCATTTCAATGAATGCTACATAAACCACTCCATTAGATTTTTGCCTCGTGATTACTCCCAGGTATACATTATCCTTTGCGTAGTCCTTTATAATATAATATCTTAACTTTCTACATGTTGACTTAACAGGTCAATGTAGATGGCTAATCAACACCTTAAAAAAAAACTCAAAAATTCTGTTAAAAGGAGCAGTTCCATTGAAAGTGCAGTGGGACACAGACCTTTCATAAATTAAGCTGCAAATACACCTAATATTCCATCACATGAACTGCAGGGGGGTAAATAAAGTAGACAAGAGTGAGTTTTGACCAGTGGATGGTTTAGAAGTTGTTGAAGGAAAATCTGAGGACTGAGGTGAGAGATAGATTTTGGTGGAAATTGGGGGACTCTGCCTTCCCATTGACATTTATTTGGTTCGTTTCCCAGTATTTTGGGATGTCATGTAAGCCTACCTTTCAAGCCAACAATTAGTCAGAGAAGAGTTACAGGTATTTTAAATATGGAAATGAAATAGTAGTGCAAACTCCAGCACAACTGTACAGGGATCTGTTCCCTCCATTTTGAATTTAACCCCAGAAGCGTCTCATTGACTTGTCAATTGAAACCTTTTACAACACACACTTACAATAGGAGTTTGGTGTGCCCTTTGTCACCAGACTATTATCTATTTCTACATGAAGTGTTATGTTGCAGGGTCATGAACAAAGCAATTTGTTCCAAAAATAGTTGCTGGGGAGTACAACTTTCATTATGTCTCAATGTGATTCCCTCAAGCTGTTCAATATAAATTTGGAAAAGTGTTTAAAGTAAAATTAGTTAACTGCTAATTATTGTTTAATGATGAATAATCGCACTTAATACAAAGTCATCCATCGCTGGTCCGTACTCTGGAAGACCGGGATGAGGAACTGACTGAATACTGAAACCCCACACTCCACTCTGTGCACAAACCTCTGGGGTCACTAAAATGGGAAATCAGACGCAGCCCTGAAATGGACGGCTGATGTGCAGCTCACCGGGGCTCCAAATGCTGACTGCCAGGTAAAATGTGGACAGTAGGAGTGTGTGCGTTGTTGAAGCACCCAGAAATTAAAACTGCGCTGGGGAGAAATTTAGGCCTAGAAATTCCCGTTAGCGCCTTAAGAGGGCGCTAAGTGGGTCGCAAGCCACTGGCCACGCCTCCCGCTAAATTCAGCGGGACGCTAGTAGTGGCGCTAGCCGTTAGCGCTGCACCGCTACCGATGACATCATCGGTGTGCGCAGCGCCCCGCTGACGCCCCGACCGCGATATTTGGAAGCGCCCCCTGATTTGCTGCCGGACGCTATGTGCGACCGGTTCAGGGGGGCCTACCTGCGGCGGTAGAGGCGCAAATTAAAGGAGAGGCGCGGGGCAGCCATTTTTGTTGTTGGCCGCCTGCCAGCACCTCTCTGCGCTCCCATCCCCGGCCCCCCCGTCCCCCCGCGGAGTGCCGGCTGCGTTCCAAGAGCCCGGCACTTCTCCTCGCTGCCGGGCTCTTTTGCCGGCACTCGCGATCCTCGGGGGCCCAGCTGGGCCCCAGATTGCGCTAAGCAAGGCCCCTCCCCTTTAAGAAGCGTGTGGCGCTGTGGCATGTTGCGCAACGATATTCAGTCGCAGCGCCCCAAGAGGGATGCGGGGCGCCTCCAGTAGCGCCGCGCTTCCCTTTGGGGTGCTCCAACTGAATTTCCGGCAGGCGGCCGCGAATGCTTCCGGGGCACTACTTTTAGCGCCCTGGCGAGGCTGGCGCCCCAAACGGGGCTATAGTCAATTTCTAGGCCTTAGTGTTTAAAAGAGAGACAAAAAGAAAAAAAATCACGACTATTGGAAATCTGAAATAAAAACAGAAACTGCTGGATCTACACAATAGCTTAGTCAGCATCTGAACAAGAAAAGGTGGGTTAATGTTTCAGATGAGTTTTGCTCAAATGTCCCAGCCCAAAAGTTAACTAATCTTTCTCTTTTTTTTAGATACTGTCTTTAATTTCTATCAAATGGCAGCTCCTCCCAACAAGTCCAATACAAGAACATACCGCTAACAAGAGAAGAGTTTGCCTGCATGGTCATGTCATGCTGGGTGGAAAGTATTATAATGGGTGGGTTCAACTCTAGGGGAAGCAGATAACTGCCAGAGGACAGAAACTGCCCCTACCATTCTGGGCAGGGATTAGTCACAGTGTACCCCAGATGACAATATGCTTGACTGCATTACCTGAAAGGCAGGCACACAGGAATTACAAAGCACGAACCCTACAGATAATTATAGTGAAAACAGAAATTGTACAATGACATCAACCATTCATTTAACTCACTTACAACATCAAGAAAACAATGGCTAATCCTAGGGTGGTACTAATTTGCTTTGTATCACTTCATTCGCTTCCAACAATTGCTCCCTGCTGACCCATCGGTGTGGATCCCACTAAGGAGCTGCTTACATCTTGCCTGGCATTATGTCCCCTTATTTTTTTGCTTCATTCCTCCTGTTCCCTGATTAAACCACTGTTAACTAGAAGTGGTAATTAATCAAATTCGAAATAGGATAAAATTATAAACTGCTTCTTATTTCTGACACACATATGCACAAAATAATGAAGAGACACTAAAGCCTACAAACTATGGGTGAGCAATGCTTAACACACTCATACCAAATTTCTCTCTTTTACTTTAACAGCAGCATTAACCCACTTAATATCATAGAATCATAGAACGAAACAGTACAAAAGGAGGCCATTTGACCCGTCATGCCTGTGCTGGCTCTTTGGTAGCGATATCCAATTAGTTCCACTCCCCTGCTCTTTCACCATAGCCCAGTAAATTTTTTCCCTTCAAGAATTTATCCAATTCTCTTTTGAATGTTACTACTGAAACTGCTTCCACCAACCTTTCAGGTAGTGCATTCCAGATCACAACAACTCACTGTGTAAAAAAATGTTTCCTCATGTCGCTCTGTTTTTTTGCCAATCACCTTAAATTTGTGTCCTCTGGGGTTATCAACCCTTCTGCCACTGGAAACATTTTCTCCTTATTTGCTCTACAAAACTGTTTCTAATTTTGAACACCTCTAACAAATCTCCCCTTAACCTTCTCTGCTCTAAGGAGAACAACCCCAGCTTCTCCAGTCTCTCCACAGAACTCTTTCATCCCTGGTACCATTCTAGTAAATCTCTTCTGCACCCTCTCGAAGGCCTTGACACTTGACTAAAAGTGTGGTGCTGTAGAATTCACAAAATTAATATTGTACTATAAGGGTCCTCTGGCAGAAGAGGCCTTGATTTTAAAAGACTGTTTTAAAAGAAGCCCAGAAAAGGGGCACATAAAATGGCCGCCAGACCCCGTGACCAGCTTATTGGGACACTTTAAAATGGTTCCTGCAGTCCCCAGACAGCCTTTGTGGATTCAACCCACTGTAAGTTCTGGAAGCTGTTTCTGAGAGAACGAAACCAGACACCTACACATACATAAAGATTGGATGCAGATCCAGTCAGATCAGCCTGTAGATAAAGGCCATCTAAATGTTTACCCAAAGGGGAACAGTTCCATATTCATAAAGGATGCATCAAGGACCCGTTAAAGACATCAAGAAGACATTAAAACATCACCAGGTCATTCCAGACCAGAGATGGCCATCACCGGCCATCCCGAAAGCAGTTTAAATGTAATAACTACCCCGCTGTGCCATAAGCCCGCCAAAAGTTAAACAAAGACTAACCTTGATCTAGGCGGGAGACAAGGCCTCAATTGAGAAGTATAATTGGAGACACCCGGGGTAGCGAAAAAAAGCTTCATCTTAGATATTGGGAAGAGAGAGGTTCCTTTTCTTCGTCATCTTCGTAGGACCTTCGGTAATAGCCGTTACCTTCGATAGCAGCTGGAGTTCGGAGAAGAAGACGGTTCGAGTCGGCGTCCCGCCCCGGGGTAAAACATCGGGAGATCATCGACCAACCCCAGGCCGTTGACGAAACGGGAGGGTAGAAAAACTACTTAAGAAACCTACATGAAAGCCGGCTAGGGGCTTCCAACCGTGGTCAAGCAGATGATCTCCGCCGAAATCCAGGCCTGTCAGTGTCCAGCCTGTCCATGACCTTCACCTCGAGAGAGAGAGAGAGAGAGAGAGAGAGAGAGAGATGTGTGGCGCAGCCCGCTGTGGCTCCACTGACCATGAGAAAACAGGGCGCCTGAGGGGATCAAAACGCAGACCTGTTTCAAAACTCTATACTTTTCCAAAATAACAACAGAAAATGCTGGAAAAACTCAGCAGGTCAGGCAACATCCGTGGAGAGAAATTTGAGTTGACGTTTCGGGTTGGACCCTTCTTCAAAACTGGAAAGAAAAGAAACTACATCGGAGGCAGGGCTGCGATCGGACAAAAGAATAAAAGAAACAAAAGAAGTAAAAGAGATTAGAAGCTAGACGAGATGGTAATAGGCTGGGATTAGGTGTAAAGTGTACTGGCAGGGCAAAAGATAGCTGCCAGGTGTGAGAGAGAAACAAAAGGAAAGGGGGGGGGGGGGAAAAGGAGTGGAACAATTACAAGAGAAAATGAAATGGGGGCCGAGCTTATGATCTGAAATTGTTGAACTCGATATTGAGTCCGGAAGGCTGCAGACTGCCTAATCGGAAGATGAGGTGCTGTTCCTCGAGTTTACGTTGAGCTTCCGTGGAACAATACAAGAGGCCAAGGACGGTGAGGTCCGAGTGGGAATGGAGCGGTGAATTAAAATGACAGGCGACCGGAAGCTCGGGGTCACCCTTACGGACTGAACGGAGGTGTTCCGCAAAGCGGTCACCCAATCTGCGTTTGGTCTCCCCAATGTAGAGGAGACCGCATCGTGAGCAGCGAATACAGTATACTAGATTGCGAGAAGTACAAGTAAATCGCTGTTTCACCTGGAAGGGGTGTTTGGGGCCCTGGACAGTGGGAAGGGGGGAGGTATAGGGGCAGGTGTTACATCTCCTCCGCTTGCACGGGAAGGTGCCAGGCGAAGAGGAAGGGCTGTTTGGGGTGATAGAGGAGTGGACTAGGGTGTCTCGGAGGGAGCGGTCCCTGCGGAATGCTGAAAGGGGAGGGGAGGGGAAGATACGTTTGGTGGTGGGATCACTTTGGAGGTAGCGGAAATGCCGGAGGATGATCCGTTGAATGTGGAGGCTGGTGGGGTGAAAGGTGAGGACAAGGGGAAACCTATCGTGGTTCCGGGAGGGAGGGGCAGGGGTGAGGGCAGAATTGCGGGAGATAGAACTGACACGGTCGAGGGCAGTGTCAACCACAGTAGAGGGGAATCCTCGGTTGCGGAAAAAGGAAGACATGTCTGAAGCACTGGTGTGGAAGGTGGCGTCGTCGGAGCAGATATGGCGGAGGCGGAGAAACTGGGAGAATGGAATAGAGTCCTTACAGGAAGCGGGGTGGGAGGAAGTGTAGTCCAGGTAGCTGTGGGAGTCAGTGGGCTTGTAGTAAATATTGGTCGATAATCTATCCCCAGAGATGGAGACGGAGAAGTCGAGGAAGGGAAGGGAAGAGTCCGAGATGGACCATGTGAAGGTGAGGGAAGGGTGGAAATTGGAGGCAAAGTGAATGAAATTGTCAAGTTCGGGGCGAGAGCAGGAAACGGCACCGATACAGTCATCAATGTATCGGAAAAAGAGGTGAGGGAGGAGACCCGAGTAGGACTGGAACAAAGATTGTTCCACATATCCCACGAAAAGGCAGGCATAGCTAGGACCCATGCGGGTACCCATGGCAACACCTTTGATTTGGAGGAAATGAGTGGAGTTAAAGGAGGAGTTGTTCAATGTGAGAACAAGTTCAGCCAGGCGGAGGAGGGTCGTGGTGGATGGGGACTGGTCGGGCCTCTGTTCAAGGAAGAAGCGGAGCGCCCTCGGGCCATCCGGGTGGGGGATGGATGTGTAGAGGGATTGTACGTCCATGGTGAAAAGGAAGCGGTTGGGGCCAGGAAACTGGAAACTGTTAAAGTGGCGGAGGGCGTCCGAAGAGTCGCGGATGTAGGTGGGAAGAGACTGGACAAGGGGAGAAAAGATAGAGTCAAGATAGGAAGAGATAAGTTCTGTAGGGCAAGAACAGGCTGAAACGATGGGTCTACCAGGGCAGTCCTGTTTGTGGATCTTGGGAAGGAGGTAGAAGCGGGCTGTGCGGGGTTGGGGAACTATGAGGTTGGTGGCAGCAGGGGGAAGATCTCCAGAGGAGATGAGGTCAGTGACAGTCTTGGAAACGGTGGTTTGATGTTCGGTAGTGGGGTCATGGTCCAGGTGGAGGTAGGAGGAGGTGTCGGAGAGTTGGCGTTCAGCTTCCGCTAGGTAGAGGTCAGTACGCCAAACAACAACAGCACCACCCTTGTCAGCGGGTTGAATGACAATGTCAGGGTTGGATCTAAGAGAATGGAGTGCTGCAAGTTCAGAGGGAGGTAGGTTGGAGTGAGTGAGGGGAGCAGAGAAATGGAGACGGCCGATGTCACGGCGGCAGTTAGCGATGAAAAGATCTAGAGAGGGTAAGAGGCCAGGGGGAGGGGTCCAGGTAGAACGGGAATTCTGCAAGCGGGAGAAAGGGTCAGTTGTGCGGGGGGAAGACTCCTGGCCAGTGAAGTGGGCACGGAGACGAAGGCGGCGGAAAAAGAGCTCAACATCGTGCCGAGCTCAAAATTCATTGAGGTGGGGGCGTAAGGGGATGAAGCTCAGGCCTTTGCTGAGGACTGATCGTTCAGGGTCAGAGAGTGGAAGGTCAGAGGGGATAGTGAAAACGCGGCAGGGGGTGGGGTTGGGAGAAGGGGTCAGAGGAAAGTGAAGGGGAAGAAGGTTCCGGAGGGGCGTTGGTGTCCAAGAGTTGATGAAGCTTGCGATCCTTGACATCGGAAAGGAATAAGAAAAGTTTTTTGTTGAAGCGTCGGATGAGTCGAAGGATGAAATGGAACTGTGGACCCGGACAGCTTTGAGATAGAGTGCGCCGGTGTTGCTGAAGAGAGAAGTCGAGTGTGTTCATGTGGCGCCGCATGGCGTTGAGCGTGGATCTCAGGATGCGGCGAGAGCAGTAGTTCGAGGAACGATGAATATCTTGGAGATATTTGTAATCCTGGGTGGATCCGAAGCACGAAGGGTGGAAGTTTAGTTGGAATCCACGTGGAGTAAGTCGGAACCGGAGACAGTTGCTGAGGAAAATGATGTGGCTGTGAAACCGAGTCTTGGCAGATACCTGATCAAACACGAGAAGGGAAACTGAAAGTAATGAAGATGAACAAGGTTGAAGAGCCAAACGGAGATCCCATCGAAGAGAAGAGCACAGTTCCATTTCATCCTTCGACTCATCCGACGCTTCAACACGATAGGGTTCCCCTTGTCCTCACCTTTCACCCCACCAGCCTCCACATTCAACGGATCATCCTCCGGCATTTCCGCTACCTCCAAAGTGATCCCACCACCAAACGTATCTTCCCCTCCCCTCCCCTTTCAGCATTCCGCAGGGACCGCTCCCTCCGAGACACCCTAGTCCACTCCTCTATCACCCCAAACAGCCCTTCCTCTTCGCCTGGCACCTTCCCGTGCAAGCGGAGGAGATGTAACACCTGCCCCTATACCTCCCCCCTTCCCACTGTCCAGGGCCCCAAACACCCCTTCCAGGTGAAACAGCGATTTACTTGTACTTCTCGCAATCTAGTATACTGTATTCGCTGCTCACGATGCGGTCTCCTCTACATTGGGGAGACCAAACGCAGATTGGGTGACCGCTTTGCGGAACACCTCCGTTCAGTCCGTAAGGGTGACCCCGAGCTTCCGGTCGCCTGTCATTTTAATTCACCGCTCCATTCCCACTCGGACCTCACCGTCCTTGGCCTCTTGTATTGTTCCACGGAAGCTCAACGTAAACTCGAGGAACAGCACCTCATCTTCCGATTAGGCAGTCTGCAGCCTTCCGGACTCAATATCGAGTTCAACAATTTCAGATCATAAGCTCGGCCCCCATTTCATTTTCTCTTGTAATTGTTCCACTCCTTTTCCCCCCCCCCCCCTTTCCTTTTGTTTCTCTCTCACACCTGGCAGCTATCTTTTGCCCTGCCAGTACACTTTACACCTAATCCCAGCATATTACCATCTCGTCTAGCTTCTAATCTCTTTTACTTCTTTTGTTTCTTTTATTCTTTTGTCCGATCGCAGCCCTGCCTCCGATGTAGTTTCTTTTCTTTCCAGTTTTGAAGAAGGGTCCAACCCGAAACGTCAACTCAAATTTCTCTCCACGGATGTTGCCTGACCTGCTGAGTTTTTCCAGCATTTTCTGTTGTTATTTCGGATTTCCAACATCTGCAGTATTTTGCTATCTATACTTTTCCAACTGGATTGGTGAGCATGTTTCTGGCCCTTCATAATCGGATCTAGATAGGGTAAAGGGGGTGGTCATTTTGGGTATAATTAACATGAGTTGTTGTCCCTCGATGTTCCGTGTGTTTCCCCATTTCATGATGACTGTTGTAAGGTATAATATGCCTGTATCTATTTTAGCCAGTACTGTATTGTTATGATTTGTTTTTCCCTCCCATGTACCCTCTTATTTGCCTGCATTTGATTTGTTTTTCCTTATGCAATAAAATTTCATTTTGTTTCATTAAACTTGGTCTATAAGAGTCTTCTCTGCATTGTAGTTCCTGCACCTAAGTCCAGTGTCTAGAACCTAAGGGGCGAGTGGGTCGAACCACTCAAGGTTTTACTGTGCAAAAGAGAGAGAGAGGCCTCTGGCGAGAGAAACCTCGGCGATCTCAGAGAGAAAACCCCTTACAGAAAATGGCGACCGTGGCAGGACACTGGCAGCAGGATTGCAATGTATTAGACCCAGGTTTGAATGGTCGAAATGCAATGGATGAGAGGATAGCGGATTATGTCTTTGGTAAGGTAAATCTCATTAAGCAGTGGATTTCCGATCTCTTACTGGATGGGCGTCCGGTAGACGCAGCCATCAGGTGGACAGAGCAAAGAGCATAAGAAGTCAGTGGAAAAGGCAGTGTGGCTGATGTGCTACAAGAAACAGGTCCAGATTTTGGACCGGGTCATTGCAGCACAGGCAGCCAAGATCACTGCCCAGGCAGCAGAGATAGAGGAAAAAGCCATGGGTGGGGAAAAACTCATCACAGCGCTTCACGCGCTGAATCAGGAACGCCAAGTTGTAGCCAGCCAACATCAGGCTAGAGTAGAGTATCTGGAATGCCAGGTTACTGAGGCAAAGATCCATGAAGCGAGAATACGGGAGAAAAATGCCCGCCTCGCACAACAGCTAAGAGCACAGGAGGAAAGAGTAGTGGAAGTCAAGGCAGCTTACAAGCTGTCCCTCGAGCACGGGTTCGAGAGCGCAGACCATGGCCCCTGCCAAAAGACCATAGAGGACCTGAGAACGGCCCTGGTTAAGGCAAAAGGCATGGTATGCCTCGTAAGCCCAAAAGCAAGTCAGATTGACTTTTTGCAGGAATCCAAACATCCGGTTCCTTGCGAAGTAGTTGTGGCACCAGCCACTGAACCCTCAGCCCCGCCAAGCTATAGTGAGGCTTGGCCCGAAAAGGGGGTGGTGGAAGAAAGGGTAGCCGAGATGGTATAGGAGGAGGAACAACCCCTGGTAGCACAGCCGGAGCCGGCACCAATGTGTCCGACTCGGCACCAGAGGTTCGGTCCCAATGCCGCAGACGGCACGAACGGACCCCACGTGAACCAGATCGTGGTGCCCTACGCTGCCCCACAATTAAGATCCATGGTGAGCCAGCTCCCAAGACTCACAGTAAAGGGAGATCCCTCAGTTTATTTCAGGGAGATAGAGGAGACAGCCGCCATCAATGATTGTGATGATCTTGAACAGGCAAAGATGCTGCTCTTCTCCCTAGATAGCACAATCCTTCAGTGCCTCTCAGACGAGAGTAAGAGGGGACGGAAAGGGTATGCGGATCTCAGGGATGAGGTCTTGGAAGTTATGGGAGTGGACGACGGTAATCCGTTCCAACGGGTGGAAGGGACTATGCAGCTAGCTGGAGAACCCCCGCGGGTTTTCGCAGAAAGGCTGTGGCCAGTGTATCGACGCAGTTGTCCGGGCATGCCTGAACGGGTTGGAATGAGCGCCGAACAGCGGGTTCATTGGCTCCATTGCTTGGTTGCTAACAGCTTGCCACAGATACAGGCCTTAGCCAGGTCCTGGTTTGACCCCCAAGGTCCCAGTGTCACGGAGGAAACGGTGCTCCGCCAGCTCACCGTGGCATACAAGAATTGTAGAGGTCAGGAGACACCTCCCTCTAAGGGAAAAGTGCATGAGGCAAAACCCGCAGCCCCAAGTAAGAAGGAGTGGCGTCAAGAGGGGAATCGCTCAATTGCTACGGGTGTGGGAAGGATGGACATTGGCGCAAGGACTGTAAAAATCCATGGAAGGATAATAAAGGGAAATCTCCTGCAGCCCAAACCCAAGCCCAGACCCAAGCCGCAGCTCCTGTCCCAGCAAAGGGAGCCGGTGCGGCTATGGATCCCGCTGCGATAGAATCAATTTTAGAGACAATGCGGTCCCTTATGATCGCGCAGGGGAAGATAGCCGTCACCACTGGTCTTGTCGTTCCCGAAACCCCGACCCCTGTGCCCAAATGACTAGAGCCGGCGCAGCCCGTCTACCTGTGTGCGCTGCGATATGATGTATGGAGGCGACCCCTCGTGGAGATGGAGGTGGAGGAGGTAACAGGGGCCTATTTGTTGGATACGGGGGCATCGTGCACCGTTATCCACACAGATAACCCCACCACCTCGCATCTGTCCACCGGGGTTCCATACCTTCTGTCGGGCTTCATGGGCGAAGAACAGGCTGGCGCACATTCCATTCCCATCTCCATTCATTTAGGACCACTCCGCACCACGTGGAAGTGTACACTAATGAAGTGGGAGGTGAGGGGTGGAACGGGAGTCCTTGGGTCTGATTTCTTGATAGCCCACGGGATCCTCGTGGACCTAAGAAATCACTGTCTCTGGGGAACGGGTGCGAGTGTGAAAGGGATAGAGGATGCCAAGGCCAACCCAACGAAAGCACGGGTCGGCCGGCGGAAAGTAAAATTCTTGGGTCTGACCCTCCGCGCTGGCGAGAGAGACACGGACCAGGATAGACAGGAATCGGTGCAAGATCAACCGGTCTCCGCCAGTCGCGTAGTGAAGGTACCCCGACGCAATAAGTGGTTTCACATCAAGCGGTGCAAACTGTTTAAGCCGGGTGCAAAGGAGCCAACAACTGAGGCCAGGTCTGAGGGTGAAAATCCTCAGCCTGAGGCGTGCAATAAGTCACAGACCACACAGGCTGGAACCGCAGCCTGCCTGGAGGGAGAAACTGTCCCGCCCACCTGGGAGGTTTCCCCACTGGCCTGGGACTCGGACGAGGAGGAGCCCGAAGACCAAGGCCCTCCTCCTGATCCGAACGCCATCGGGGGGGAGCCCGAACAGCAAGGCCCCGCCCTCGACACGATTCTGGAGGAGGTGGAGTCGGAGGACGGAGGTCCCGCCCTCGACTTAAGCTTAGGGGAGGTAGAAATTGGGGGCGGAGATCCTCCACCTGTAGGGACAGGTGAGGAGGAGTCATCTGCCACAGACCCAAATCCCAAAGGGGCGGAGCCTGAGGGAAGGGAGCCGAAGCCGGCAGCCGTGGAGGGGCCACGGGCTGTGAGGGCTAAAGTCCCAACCGAAGGTCCGCTCGCTAAGGGGGCCACGCCCAAAGTACCTCTTCGCAGGTCGGCTCGAATGCCTCAGCCGGTAAAACCTTGGCCCGATTCCCCCGATTTCAGTAAACACCGACTTGGGAAATCCCTGGCAAAACGCAGTCCCTGATTGACAGCAAAAGGCTGCGGGGAACCCAAGCCACAGGTCAGTGCAGCCCCGCCACAAGGAGCAGCGAGCTGCAGTACAATCAGGGATTAGGTAAGCCGCCCGGGGACGGGCGGCGCTGTACATAAGTTAAGTTTAAGTTTAATTAAGTTTAAGGTGTGTAAATATTAAAGTGATTAGTGTTATAAGTAGTTTTGGAATCTGCTCAGTATGTGTGTTGTTTGAGATCGAGGTCGAAAGACCCGATCATGCCTTCACCTAGGCCAGAATCTCTCGGGAGCCTGGCTGTATCGTTTAATTTTGTTACAGGAACCAAAGAGATGATGAGAGGAATTCTCGTCGCGTTCGCGATGATTGGGTGTAGCGGGGCCTATCGGGGCCGCACCAAGGACTCCACGATCTACGGGTGCTCCGGAGACACAGCCCCCATCGCGACCGATGGGTCGGGCACACGGGGCGTTGAGGAGACAGCCACCTATTTCCACGAAGGGAGGTGGCCAGGATGGCTGGGGTCGAACTCTATGGAATACTCCAGCCAGTCCGGGTTTGCGTACCGAGAGACTTCTTTAATGTGCCCCCGAGTGAGTGTAATCGCACCCAGAGTCAGCGTCACCATCGGGAAGAAGATTTGCTTGAATTGTGTGGGACATGTTCCTTTGGACCGCTGGTGGTGGCTTCGGAAGCTGAGTAAGACCATGAAGAACTCCACGGTCGAGTGGGAAAGACTGGGTAACAATACCCATCGGACTATTACGGGGACTCAAGGGGGGTTGAGTGTCTGTTGGGACAAATGGTGGGAACCAGATGAGGGGATCTACATCTGTATGTGGGGTTCAGAACGCGCCTGCCCCACAGGCATCTCCATCTTTTTCCAAAGACAGTGGCAAAATGCTGGGAAAGGAATGAGGTGGGATGTCAGCACACGGGCGTGCGGAGTCCCATACTCTCAGATCCCAGTAAACGCCACTGAGCTCATCGCCCGCCCCCCGCAAGCCCCTGCCCACGATTCCAGTAGCCAAAGCCCGCAAAGAAGGGTGCCCCACCACTACCAAGGGACCCGGGAATGGATTGGTATTAGTACCCACAGGTCAGGTGCTGTACCAAGGGGTGCACTACCCGGTGGCCTCGGTGATTTTAAACCTCACCGAGGTGCGATTGCCAGAGTGGTGCCCCAAGGAAACGGAGCAATTGTACCAGGTCCTGTTAACAAACATGTTCAGGCAGTTTTACGAATTCGACTTTGCTGATGTAGACAGAGCCGAATTGTACACCACACCACATGAGGTCTTGGACAGGATACGGAGACAAAGAAGGGGTGCAGTGTGGTAAACCACGTTCACTATCGTATCACTGTTAGTAGTTAGCACTGTTCACCACTGTTCGTTATAACTGTATCACTGACCACTATTGTATCACGGTACGAGGTCGCCTCTTGCCACACTGCTATACCTGGGATGACCACTGCCGACTCCGCCTTGGCTCCACCCACCAGGCCAGGTATAAAGGTGAGCGACTGGCTGGTATTCCTCCTGCTTGGATCGGATCACCCACGAGAGTGGGCTCTGTTATTTAGTCAATAAAAACCTTTAGTCACCTTCGTAACTCTTCGCCTTTTATTGGAGGAATTGATAGGTATATCAATTTTATTGACTAAATTTAATGATGTCCGACAACGAGTCACAACCGGCGGAGGAGCCACCAGCGCAGCTCCCAGGAGCACAGCCACACCAGCCAGCTTGGCTGCGAGCCCTCAGACCGCCGTACCTGGACCTGAACCCACGAGCAGCAAACTCAGCCGCAGACTTTAAACACTGGCTGGTCTGCTTCGAATCATACCTGAGAGAATCCAGCGTCCCTCAGGCATCCAAACTAAGTGTCCTGCAGGCACAACTGAGCCCGAGAGTATACACTCTCATCGAGGACATGACTACCTACGAGACCGCCATCAACCTGCTGAAACAGAAGTACCGGACCCCGGTAAACTACATGTACGCTAGGCACCTCCTAAGATCACGGCCGCAACAGCCAGGAGAATCAGTAGCCGAATTCTCACAGGCGCTATATGCACTCGCCAGGAACTGTGACTTTAAATCGGTGTCGGCAGCCGAAAATACTGAAGATAATATCCGCGACGCATTCCTGAAAGGCCTACGGTCCGAGTACTCACGGCAAAGACTGCTGGAAGCTAAAGACCTCAGCATGGAAAAAGCTGAAGCCCTCGCTATCTCCCTGGAAGTGGCCCACCAAGATCAGGAAGCATTCACCAGGTACTGCTCGCGACCCTGGGACTCGGGCCCGACCCCTACCACAGCACCCTTCCCAGCGCCGCCCCCGGGACCTACCTCTGCGTCGGCGTCCCGGACCCGACCGGCCCCGCCACCCCCGGCACCGGCCCCGACATCGGGCATCCGCGATCGGGCTGCCGGCTGTTTTTTTTTGTGGCCAGGAGAAGCACCCGAGGTCGCGCTGCCCAGCCAAGAACTCCATATGCAAAACCTGCCTGAAGAAAGGCCACTTCTCCAAGGCCTGCAGGAGCGGATCCTCAGAGGCCAGCAGTGCCGCATGCGAACTATGGGGGCGGCCATCTTCGTTTAGGGCAACTGAGGCCAGCATCCCCACACATGAGTCATGGGGGCGGCCATCTTTGTTTAGGGCAACTGAGGCCAGCATCCCCACACATGAGTCATGGGGGCGGCCATCTTTGATTAAGGCAACCGACCCCAATAGTGCCTCATGGGGCCCTACCTCGTGGGAGACGCCATTTTACTCACCACGCCCGACCGCCTCGCCCGCAGATGACGACTCGCTCAGCTACACACTAGCTTCCGTCACCCTGGACCAAGCCCGCCCGCACCATCTGTCCAAGTCAATGATGGACATCAAAGTGAACGGCCACGCCACGACCTGCCTGTTCGACAGCGGAAGCACGGAGAGCTTCATCCACCCAGACACGGTGAGCCACTACTCCCTCTCTGTCCTACCAACGCGCAGCCGAATCTCGATGGCATCGAGGTCCCACGCCACGGACATCAGCGGCTACTGTGTCGTGACCCTGTCGGTTAAGGGCACGGAGTATAAAAACTTTAAACTCCTCGTCCTCCCCCATCTCTGCGCTGCCGTCCTACTAGGGCTGGACTTCCAATCCCACCTCCAAAGCGTAACCCTAGCATACGGTGGACCCCTCCCCCCACTCACAGTCAACAACCAGCAAACGTTAAACCGCCCACCGCGTAACACCTGCAGCCTCTCCACCCTCAAGGTCCCGCCACCCTCTCTGTTTGCTAACCTTACCCCTGACTGCAAACCCGTCGCTACCAAGAGCAGGCGGTATAGCGCCGGGGACAGAGCCTTCATTAGCTCTGAGGTGCGGCGCCTCCTGAAAGAGGGCATTATCGAGGGGAGCAGCAGCCCCTGGCGTGCCCAGGTCGTAGTCGTAAAGACCGGCGATAAAAACCGCCTGGTCATCGACTACAGCCAGACCATAAACAGATATACCCAGCTGGACGCATACCCCCTCCCCCGCATATCTGACATGGTCAATCAGATTGCACAGTATAAAGTATTCTCGACCATCGACCTGAAGTCGGCCTACCACCAACTCCCTATCCAGCCTGAGGACCGCCAGTATACCGCCTTCGAGGCGAATGGGCACCTATACCACTTCCTTAGGGTCCCCTTCGGTGTCACTAATGGGGTCTCGGTCTTCCAAAGGGAGATGGACCAGATGGTTGACCAGAACGAACTGCAGGCTACATTCCCCTACCTAGATAACGTCACTATCTGCGGCCGCGACCGGCAGGAACATGACGCGAATCTGGAGAAATTCCTCCGTACGGCCCAACGGCTGAACCTCACCTACAATAAGGAGAAATGCGTGTTTAACACCACGCGCCTTGCCATCCTCGGCTGCGTAGTGGAGAACGGAATCATCGGCCCCGACCCAGAAAGAATGCGCCCCCTCATGGAGCTACCCCTCCCCCACTGCCCTAAAGCACTTAGGAGAACCCTGGGGCTTTTCGCCTACTATGCCCAATGGGTACCCAATTACGCGGACAAAGCCAGACCCCTCCTGAAAGCCACTTCCTTCCCCCTCACGGAGGAGGCGTGCGCGGCCTTCTCCCTCATTAAGGGAGACATAGCCAAGGCCACGATGCACGCAGTGGACGAGTCCATCCCCTTCCAGGTGGAGAGCGACGCATCCGACTTCGCCTTAGCCACCACCCTAAACCAGGAGGGGAGGCCAGTGGCCTTCTTCTCAAGGACCCTACAGGGCCCCGAGATCCGACATTCGTCGGTCGAGAAAGAGGCCCAGGCGATCGTGGAGGCAGTACGGCGCTGGAGGCACTACCTGGCAGGCAAACGATTTACCCTCCTCACCGACCAGCGTTCGGTGGCTTTCATGTTTAATAACAAGCTGAAGGGCAAAATCAAGAATGACAAGATTTTGAGATGGAGAATCGAGCTCTCCACCTACGATTATGAGATCTTGTACCGGCCAGGCAAGCTGAACGAATCCCCTGATGCCCTTTCACGAATGACATGCGCCAGCGCGCATATCGATAGGCTTCAGACCCTCCACGACCAGCTCTGCCACCCCGGAGTCACCAGACTCTACCATTTCATTAAGGCCCGCAACCTGACCTACTCCATCGAGGAGGTCAGGACCATGACCAGGAACTGCCAGACCTGTGCGGAGTGCAAACCGCACTTCTATAGGCCGGACCGAGCAAGCCTGATCAAGGCCACCCGCCCCTTCGAGCGCCTGAGCATCGACTTTAAGGGGCCCCTCCCGTCCTCTGACCGTAATGTGTACTTCCTCAACATCGTTGATGAGTACTCCCGTTTCCCCTTTGCCTTCCCCTGCCCCGACATGACCAGTAGCACGGTCATTAAGTGCCTGAATGCCCTCTTCGCCTTGTTCGGGTTCCCGAACTATATACACAGCGACCGGGGCTCCTCCTTCATGAGCGAGGAACTCCGGCAATTCCTCCTAGAGAGAGGTATTGCAGCAAGCAGGACCACCAGCTACAACCCCAGAGGTAACGGTCAGGTGGAAAGAGAGAACGCGACGGTATGGAAGGCCGTCCTCTTAGCCTTAAAGTCTAAGGGCCTCCCAACCTCCCGCTGGCAAGAAGTCCTCCCGACAGCGCTGCACTCCATCCGGTCATTACTTTGCACGGCCACTAACACCACCCCCCATGAACGAATGTTCGTTTTCCCCAGGAAGTCGACTACGGGAACCACTCTACCAACCTGGCTGACCGCCCCGGGGCCGGTCTGGCTGCGGAAACACGTGAGGGCCCATAAAACGGACCCCCTGGTCCAGAGGGTGAACCTCCTGCACGCCAACCCCCAGTACGCCTACGTGGCGTACCCAGACGGGCGGGAGGACACTGTCTCCCTACGAGACCTCGCACCCTCAGCCGATCCGGAAACACCGCCACCACCCCCCCCAACCCCAGCCCAGGTAGACGGCATGCCGGAACCCCACGAGCCCTCGCCGACCACGCAAACACCAGCATCAACACCGGATAAGGCACCAGCACCGGATAAGGCAACACCACCGCTGCGGCGATCGGAGAGGCTTACGAAGCCTCCGGACAGACTGACCTACCAGAATTGGTAGTACACTTCACCCTGCCGGACTTAATTCTAAACAAGGGGTGAATGTGGTAAACCACGTTCACTATCGTATCACTGTTAGTAGTTAGCACTGTTCACCACTGTTCGTTATAACTGTATCACTGACCACTATTGTATCACGGTACGAGGTCGCCTCTTGCCACACTGCTATACCTGGGATGACCACTGCCGACTCCGCCTTGGCTCCACCCACCAGGCCAGGTATAAAGGTGAGCGACTGGCTGGTATTCCTCCTGCTTGGATCGGATCACCCACGAGAGTGGGCTCTGTTATTTAGTCAATAAAAACCTTTAGTCACCTTCGTAACTCTTCGCCTTTTATTGGAGGAATTGATAGGTATATCATGCAGTAAATGATATTTTCACAGCTTTTAGCACA
The DNA here is from genome assembly GCF_052327205.1 of Somniosus microcephalus. Lineage (NCBI taxonomy): Eukaryota > Metazoa > Chordata > Chondrichthyes > Squaliformes > Somniosidae > Somniosus > Somniosus microcephalus. The sequence continues at coordinate 55,958,934 of NC_140989.1, read as the reverse complement.
GGGACTTCCGTCATCAACACTCTGGATGACGTGGAGCTGCAGACCCAGATTAATGGTTTACAAACACAGTTACGAAAGATACTGACTGACGAGAACAAGGTAGTGGGTTCTGAGTTACATGAGGACCAGGCCATGACACTACACTTGAAAGAAATTATAGCTGAGCTGGAGAAACACGCGAAAACAGTAAATACTCTCATCAGGGAGGATCGGAATGCGTCCGATCAGGCTGCGCAGAACGAAGCTTGCGTGCTGTACGGGGCGTGGTTACTGGGCGAGGGCCGCAGTAATCTGGAGGATTTGAAACAAGGTTTAGTCCCCTCCTGGATCAGCAACAAGCACCTCGCAGCCCTCCACCCTTTTGAGAATGCATTAAGTCCGTGCCAGCTCAGACTAGCTTCAGAAGCCTACCCAGTCCCAGTGGACTGTGGGCGGTCTAATCACACCATTCTGGGTATAGTGGTAAGAATGCCGGTGATGGGAAAGACAGCTAAACCCGCCCCGGTATACAGGGTGGAGAACATTGGAGTCATTCAGGGGGGTGCACACATTCGCTGTACAGCGGTCCCACCTTACGTCATTCGATGGGAGCATGCAATGACGGGTACCGACCTCTCGGGGTGCCGAAGCCAGGGAGCACACATCATCCTGTGTCCCCAGCACTTGAATGCCTATTCAAAAACACAGTGCGGGTTCAGAACTGCTGGCGCGAAGCCTATAAATTGCACCATGGAGGCAATGGCACAAGGCCATGTGCCCCCGCAGGTGGCATATATAGGAGGTGGGACATACTGTGTCACCACTGCAGCGCCCCACTACCAACATGGACAGCACAGCTGGTGTCCGGTGAGTGACAGCAGTTTCTGCTTCAAGCCCAAGGCAGAAGTTCAAGTGGCCCAAGAGTGAATTGTCCCCATTCCTGAACCTTCCACTGTTCACATCACTGTTAAAGAGAATTTCACTGATCTGTAACGATTCATTGCACATTTTGGATATATCATTCCCCCTCTCCCTGAACACCTCACCAGGATATTAAAAGCCGTTGTCGTTTCACAGAAACATTTTTACACACTGGAGCAGAAGACTTTAGAGATAGGGGCAAGCATACTGGATATAGTAACCCCACCGTGGTGGGATCTGTTCACCAATATAGAAGTCCCTTCTTGGATTAGGATAGCCTCTCACATCCTTGTAGTGTGTCAGGTTTTTATTGTGGTTTATTTACTGTTTGTACACTGTAAAAAGGTCAGACTTTCACAGAAGTACGAGAACAGAGGAGAATGGAGAGAGCATAATGTGCGGGTAGAAGAAGAGACACCCATTTAGATTTTTGCTGCTGTGTATGAAGTTAAAGTTTCTCTCCGTTCCTTTTGTTTAATGTTTGACCATGTGTAATTTTTGTGTGTGTACTTTATTTTTATTATTGAAACTCGTTAAGCGAGTTGTTGTTAATAAATGATAATGTGTATGGACCAGGTGGTGTAGGGGTATTAGGCCCCCCTCCACGCCTGGAAATGAGTGTGTCAGATTTTAAATCCAATGTATTGCCATCTATAGATGCTTAATGTACACTGTAGGTTTTCTGAAATGGGAAATACATGTGTCGTGGGGTCATAGATAGGTAATTACAGGGGATGGTTTAATTATGGAAGGTCAGAAAATTTTGCTCACCCAGAGTTATGATACTTCAAGCAAGTATCATCAGGGGGGACTGTAGAATTCGCAAAATTAATATTGTACTATAAGGGTCCTCTGGCAGAAGAGGCCTTGATTTTAAAAGACTGTTTTAAAAGAAGCCCAGAAAAGGGGCACATACCGCCAGACCCCGTGACTAGCTTATTGGGACACTTTAAAATGCTTCCTGCAGTCCCTAGACAGCCTTTGTGGATTCAACCCACAGTAAGTTCTGGAAGCTATTTCTGAGAGAACGAAACCAGACACCTACACATACATAAAGATTGAATGCAGATCCAGTCAGATCAGCCTGTAGATAAAGGCCATCTAAATGTTTACCCAGACAAAGGGGAGCAGTTCCATATTCATAAAATAAAGAACGCATCAAGGACCCGTTAAAGACATCAAGAAGACATTAAAACATTACCAGGTCATTCCAGACCAGAGATGGCCATCACCGGCCATCCCGAAAGCAGTTTAAATATAACTACCCCACTGTGCCATAAGCCCGCCAAAAGTTAAACAAAGACTAACCTTGATCTAGGCGGGAGATAAGGCCTCAATTGAGAAGTATAATTGGAGACACCCGGGGTAGCGAAAAAAAGAAGCTTCATCTTAGATATTGGGAAGAGAGAGGTTCCTTTTCTTCGTCATCTTCGTAGGACCTTCGGTAATAGCCGTTACCTTCGATAGCAGCTGGAGTTCAGAGAAGAAGATGGTTCGAGTCGGCGTCCCGCCCCGGGGTAAAACATTGGGAGATCATCGACCAACCCCGGGCCATTGACGAAACGGGAGGGTAGAAAAACTACTGAAGAAACCTACATGAAAGCCGGCTAGGGGCTTCCAACCGTGGTCAAGCAGATGATCTCCGCCGACATCCAGGCCTGTCAGTGTCCAGCCTGTCCATGACCTTCACCTCGAGAGAGAGAGAGAGAGAGAGAGAGAGAGAGATGTGTGGCGCAGCCCGCTGTGGCTCCACTGACCACGAGGAAACAGGACGCCTGAGGGGATCAAAACGCAGACCTGTTTCAAAACTCTATACTTTTCCAACTGGATTGGTGAGCATGTTTCTGGCCCTTCATAATCGGATCTAGATAGGGTAAAGGGGGTGGTCATTTTAGGTATAATTAACATGAGTTGTTGTCCCTCGATGTTCCGCGTGTTTCCCCATTTCATGATGACTGTTGTAAGGTATAATATGCCTGTATCTATTTTAGCCAGTACTGTATTGTTATGATTTGTTTTTCCCTCCCATGTACCCTCTTATTTGCCTGCATTTGATTTGTTTTTCCTTATGCAATAAAATTTCATTTCGTTTCATTAAACTTGGTCTATAAGAGTCTTCTCTGCATTGTAGTTCCTGCACCTAAGTCCAGTGTCTAGAACCTAAGGGGCGAGTGGGTCGAGCCACTCAAGGTTTTACTGTGCAAAAGAGAGAGAGAGGCCTCTGGCGAGAGAAACCTCGGCGATCTCAGAGAGAAAACCCCTTACAGTGCCCAGAATTGAACACAATACTCCAGCTGGGGCCTAACCAGTGTTTTATAAAGGTTTACCATAACTTCCTTGCTTTTATACTCTATTCCTCTACTAATAAAGCCAAGGATCCCATATGCTTGGAAGGATGTCAAGGCCTTAGAGAGAGTGTAGAAGGGATCAGTTATGTGGAGAAACTTGAGAATGCTTTTTTAACAGCGTTCTCAACTTGTTCTGCCACCTTCAAAGACTGTGTACCTACACCCCAGGCCGCTCTGTTCCTGCGCACCCTTTAAAATTGTACCATTTAGTTCATATTGCCTCTCCTCGTTCTTCCTACCAAAATGTATCAATTCACACTTCTCTGCGTTAAATTTCATCTGCCATGTGTCTGCCCATTTCACGAGTCTATGTCTTCCTGAAGTCTGTTACTATCTTCCTCATTCTTCGCTACATTTCTGAGTTTTGTGTCATCTGCAAACTTTGAAATTGTGCCCTGTATACCCAAGTCCAGGTCATCAAAAAGAGCAGTGGTCCTAATACTGACCCCTGGGGAACACCACT